>NC_139644.1:22500-372500 GCF_964638095.1 Poromitra crassiceps
ACAATATGATTCCAACGAAAGATTGTGGCGGACGAGTTGACTCCCCCCATACAGTATGTGAAGCGCTTTCAGTACTTATCAATGATTATTCTAAAGGATAATATTGAATTATCGCCCGGCCCGACAACAGAATGAAAACTCACTGTGTCTGTGTCTCCGTTAAGGGCAGCCAAGTCCAGAGGCGTCCGGCCGCGTGTCTCTGCGTGGTCCAGGTCGGCACCACGCTCCAGCAGCAGCTGCACTGCCCCCTTCTGGCCTTTCAGGCAGGCCCAGCTCAGCGCCGTCAGCCCCTCCTGATCCACACAGGTCACAGAGGCGCCTGGGAGCACACACACACACACACACACACAACACAAACGGTGCGGTACAGTTCATACACATCATTCATAGCTGGCTAGCAGAGGAGGTGGTATTTGCAGCATAGGGCTAATGCTAGCTGGCTAGCAGAGGAGGTGGTATTTGCAGCATAGGGCTAATGCTAGCTGGCTAGCAGAGGAGGTGGTATTTGCAGCATAGGGCTAATGCTAGCTGGCTAGCAGAGGAGGTGGTATTTGCAGCATAGGGCTAATGCTAGCTGGCTAGCAGAGGAGGTGGTATTTGCAGCATAGGGCTAATGCTAGCTAATGCTAAGGCTAATGCTAGCTGGTTGACAGAACAGGATCGATCACTTACCGGCAGAGGCCCGAAAGACCGGGCCTGCTGCGATGATGAAGCTTAGGCAAAGTGATGGAGGAGCAATCGGGACAGTATCATATACCGATGATGTCACCAGCAAGAGACGACAGTAACAACTACCGCAAGGCACTCTGGGTATTGTGGTGCGAGGCTAGGAGGCTAGCTAGCTAGAGTTTTCAGTTTTCTCATAACTGTGGTATATCAGTGTGGTATACGCTAAATATACCACAGCTGTGAAACAATCAGATTGCTTGATTTAAGAGAGCCTATCCACCTTATTTTTGAATGCCCCACTGTAAAAAAATAATTGTGCGTACAAGGTCCGGTTTAACGTGACTTATTGTTGCAGCTTGCCATTTCCTAAATGGTATTCTACTTGATTTGAAAAGATGGCCGCCTACACTCAGTCCCTTGTACCCTGGCTGAATTGGACATAACTTGGCCAATAAGTATTTAACATACAAAATAAAACAACCCGTAATATCTTAATTTTATGTAGAATGCAGAGGACATGTAACTGTTTAGTTAAACTTGCATTCCAGGAATATTGTGCTCTAAAGATGACGATAGTGGCTCGAGAGTCGAGACTGTTTCGTCCTGAAACCCACACGCTTTGCGGTGGTGGTTTTAGCGTAACCTATGTGGGATTCGAGGCGTAACCTATGTGGGATTCGAAATAACGCATCCGAGATAGAAAACGTTATGAATATAGCCACGTTATAAACAACAAACTAACGCTGGTGATCCGTATGGAAACGGTGTTACTCGAAATGGTTAAAAGTTCTATCAATTTGGTCATTTAGTGGCGTTTTACTGCCATGTAACATAACTAACTAGCGGCTAACATTAGCCACAGCAGGCGATTACCCATGAATGCACTGCGCTCTTAAAGGGATATTTATCAACGAGATTTTTGCCAAGCTGGACCTGATTAGTGATTTGCTCCGTTCACCCAGACGGGTGTCAAGCTGTCAGCAACAAGGCTGGGAGGATCACACCGGAAGAAGCACCCATCAGCAGATCAGGCAAAAATGGCCGCCAAAAATAAGGTGGATAAAGCCTATTTGACCAGTCATAGCAACTGTACGGGGGCCGAACTTTTATGTAACTTGCCCATTTAGAGTCAAATAGACGATAGAAAAGACGATGTTTTGGGGGTGATTGACAGGTCTCCTGTCCAGTGATGGCGCAGCTTGCCGATTACGGACCAATAGCATTCGGAGATGATTGTGACTTATGTATCGTGATGATATCATATCGTGGGGCCTCTGGTGATTCACACCCCTGCTAGACTCTAGCTTCTTTGTCAGTGTGTGTTTGTGTTCCCCTCTTCATTTAGGCTGTCTGGTCTCACACACTTTGCTGTGAGTGCACACACACACACACACACACACACACACAGACACACACACACACGTAAACAGTACTTATATGCTATGTGTCTATGTGTGTTTGTGTCTATCTTACTCCGGCTCTTATATCAGTTGTATATCTTCATAGCACACAGTTCCATATGTTTCTGTGTTTGAGCATGAGAGGGGTGTGTGTGTGTGTGTGTGTGTGTGTGTGTGTGTGTGTGTGTGTGTGTGTGTGTGTGTGTGTGTGTGTGTGTGTGTGTGTGCGTGCGTATGTACCTCCCCTGTCATGTCCTTGGACTGCTCCTCGACCTGTTGGATGACTTCATAGCGGGTGCAGCGGTAGTAGCCTCCTGTGGATGAGCTGTGCTTCTTCCACTCCTCCAGACAGATCCAGCAGAAGTCGTACTTGCACTGCAGAGAGAGGATGGAAATACATTACATTTTCATTACGTTATCATGGCTAGGCCTGCACGATATGAGGAAAATCTCCGATGTGCGATAACATTGTTCAATATAGCGATGACGATACGACTTGCGATAAATAAACAAATATTAAAGTATGCATATTAGCTATACAGTTCCTATATCTTTCTGCTTTAATAATGCTAACATAGACCCCAAACATAGCCTATACCCACTGAATAAAGAAATGAAATACACACTGACTCTAGCTGAAACTACACACAGCGTGTTTGGGTTTTGGCAGAGGGGCGGAGCGCACTGTTGCAAGGGAAAGGTGTATGCTGGATTTACAACACAAGACAAAATGATCAGATGCTGAGTGGGAATGCATGACGCATGTAAATAAAACAACTTTTGTTATTCATTGCGTTTCAGGCAATCTTTGCGATGTGTTTATTGTGCATGTTCATATTGTGATGACGATGAAAATACGATTAATTGTGCAGCCCTAATCATGGCTCAGCTGTCACAAACTGCACATTTCAAACAGGGTTAGCTCAGCCTATTAACCCACTGGCTCACCAAAGCCCAATGCGTTTACATTTTTAAAATAGCATGAGTGGGGGGGGGGCACGGTGGTACAGTGGTAAGCGCTGTCGTCTCACAGCTCGAAGGTCCTGGGTTCGATTCCCACCTGGGACGCTGTGAACGCTGAAGGAATGCATGCCCGTCCGCATGTCCTCGAGTGCCCACCGCCCGGGTGGGGTCGTCAAAAGGGCCTTTCTGTGTGGAGTTTGCATGTTCTCCCCGTGCCTCCCGGGGGTTTCCTTCATATAGGAACCCCCTTCACCAAAACATGCAATATCCTGGTTGCTGATGTGGTGCCTTCTCTGGTCGTGAAGGGCGCCTGTTCGGAGGGAGGGGAACTCATTGGAATAGCGTGATCCTCCCACGTGCTATGTCCTACCGGTGAAGCTTCCTCTGTCAGGTGAAAAGAAGCAGCTGGCTAACTGCCCATGTCTCGGAGGAAGCATGGAGCCAGTTTCGACTCTCCCCAGATCGACAGAGGGTGGAGCAGCAACCAGGATAAATAAATTAAAAGTAGCACTAATGGGGGATAAAAATGGGATCAAAAGTCGCCAGATCTGTCATGGCGGACCTCCAAGCAGATACCAGACTGACACCAGATTGCTGCATCTGTGGTCTTCGTCTGTCTTTACTTCACTAGAATGCTGTTCTGTTCTGTCAATATCTGCAATTCATGTGCAATACAAAGCTTATTACTGCTGCTACTTCTAATGCACCTTGTACATATTTTGTTAAATTGCTAATTTTTAGATTACCTCACTTGGCTTTTCATACTGTTTATCTCTTTATATCTGTTAATATCGTTGAATGTTTTTTATATCTTGTATATTTCTTCTAATTTATCGTGTCCTATGTACATATCGTCGCTGTCGTTCCAGGACCTCGAATTTCCAAAACAGAAACTTTTCAGGAAGTAAAAAAAACCTGTTTGCTCTTAAAATACTGAACCAAACGTCGTCAAAGTTGGCACATGTCTTAATTATAGTTAGTTTCCCGCTGAATGTGTCATTACTTTATTAATATCTTACCTGGATAAGCTCAAATGATGTTGTTTATATTATCAGTCCGACTTGGAAGCACTTTCTCGCGGCCAGTCAAGCGGGAGAGAGTCGCATACTCATGCACGAGCCCCCAAGCTCCAGGCCGCGGGGGCGTGCGCAGGAGCAACAGCAGCGCCCCTCGCCTCTCATGTCCGAGGCAGGGGCTTTCGCATGGGGTGAGAAATAGTCTGACATAACGTAGCGTTAACGTTACTTTATTCTCGTCAGAAAACACTCCGATTTGCATGTTAAAACAAGTTTGCAGCCTAGGAATAACTGGAAAACATTTGATTATATATTAACATCAGAGGAAGCCAGGATTAGTCAAAACGATATGAGAAATACACAGCGCATCTGCCGTGTGACTTTTCCGGGTTTACTGTCCTGCGTGGGGGGGTACAGACGGAGGTAGGGGACGAATTTCGAGGTTTGACTGACAGATTGAGGGCGAATGGCGTTACGAGATTTACTCACAAGCTCGTTTGAATGCTTTTCCATTGGTTGCATTTGTTAAAAACCACACAGAGACGTGAAGGGTGACCAATGGCATTGATTCATGACAAAAAATTAAAAAGTGAAAAAAGGCACATTTGAGGTCCTGGAACAACAGCGACGATATGTAACTTGTGCACCAACCACACCGAGTCAATTTCCTTGTATGTGCAAACATAAAAATAAAGGAATCTATTGAGGACATTTTCTTCAACCTGCGTCATATCGAAAAGACTCGCAGTGGTTGGCAGCTGGACAGCTTTATATGGGAAGGTGCACGTTAACACGGTTTGCAAGGAGATGTGAAATGGAACTGTAATTTCACTCAAGCAGCAAAAATATTATTAGCAAGTCCTACTGTTGAGAAATTGTTGCATTTAGCCCCGTTTACTACTCTGAAGATATATGAAGAGAGGCTCTGAATACTTGTGACGTTATACTCGGGAAGGGAAGCGAACAAGGGTGATAAAAATGATAGAGAGAGAGAAGGATATCTTTAAGAGTCCCTTCAACCGGGACCCAGAACTCCAAACCTACTTATCTCGGTGTCAAACCTCTTCGCATCCATTATAACCGACAAGGTTTAACAGGGGACATGGCCGGCTGTCTGAACTTGGCTGTCTTCTTCATAGCCTGCTGACACTTAGAAGGGCACTCAAGATGGCGTTGTTGGATCGGCGCCCTCCCATGGCCGCATTGTAGAACAACAGAACACTAAGCACGCTCAATCCACATGAAGTGATTTGTCTCCCCGTGCCGTCAACACAACACCAATGCATCGATAATCGTAATCGAATCGAATCGTAGCCCTCTGAATCGTAATGGAATCGAATCGTGAGGCCAGTGAAGATTCACAGCCCTACCGAAAAGACAAAGACATGTCCCTTGGCAACAGTGAGTCCTGTGTTTCCAAGCAACAGGGGTAGAGTCATTTTCTTGGCAGGTAATAACGGGTCAAGAGGCTGCGCCCCTGCACGGCATTTCAGTTTGTGAACGCTCCTCTGGTCCTCACAAACTCATCTGTTATCTGGCCTCCTTAACCAGGACGGCAGTGCGGCTGTCATGGAGACAAAAGTAGCCTACACACAACGCTGTGTTTCGAGCCTGGCGTGCCCTCCAGTGACAGAGACGCAGTCAGGCAACACGACTCAATGTATCACACACTCTCATTTAGCTTTTTTACATCAAAATTAGGGCTGGGTTAAAAAAAAATCGATATATCGATATTGAATCGATATTCATGTGAAGGAACAAGTATCGATACATAAATCCCAGTATCGATATTTTACAAAAAAAAAGAAGGCTGTGTGTGGTAGTTAAAACATAGTTTCAAGTTGACGTTTATTTATTTTTGTAGTTGAAACAAAAACATAAATACTGTAGGCTACATGTGCATTGTGCATGCACCATGAGCCAGATGTACAGACCTCAAATCTGTTTGCACTATAATGTTTGTGAACTGGAAATGTTCATGAGCTGTATTTTATTTTATTTTATTTTATTTACAAAGCATTTATACTTTATGAAACACTGTTTACAACATGCTGCTGTTCAATGATTCTGTTGTATAGTGGAAATCTAAATTTGTTTGGCTTCTCACAGAAGACTGTAAAGAAAGAGACAGAAGACATGTTTAAATAAAAAAGAATTACATGATGTAACTGCTTGCTTTATGGTCAATTCTTAATGTAAATATTAATATTTTGTAATAATGCACCAGGTTAGAGGGTTCCTTGTACAATTTACAGCATTAGTTCTTTGAGAATCTCTTCCATTATCAAAGCAAAACTGGTATTGTAACTAAAATATCGATATCGAATCGTATCGTATCGGGAATCGTATCGACTTGGGACCTTGTGTATCGGAATCGTATCGGGAAGTCAGTGGCGATACCCAGCCCTAATCAAAATGAAAGCTTATACACTTTTCTTCCCACACAGGTATCATCAAATCATAGGACAGGAGCTCCCGTCCCTTACTGAGATCTACTCCAACAGACTCAAGAAAAAGGGACAAAATATTCTCAGGGACCCTTCTCACCCTGCCAATTATCTTTTTAATTTTCTTCCTTCTTTTAAAAGGTTGAGAAGTATCAAAAGCAGAACAGCTAGGTTTTGTAACAGCACCTACCCCGAGGCTGTCCGTGCTCTCAACTCTTAATGTGCTGCAGGCTCTATTCAAGTCTGACACAGACAGATATTCTGTGTGACAGCACTTCATTGCCAGACCCATGGGGTCGGCCTACAGAAGGCTTTGTCGGTCGGTCGGTCGGTCGGTCGCTCTTTTCCTCCCTGGAGGTACACAGGGGGACCGTGCAAGAGTCATCCAGGCTGGGATGCACTATTGGCGGATAGATTTAGCGGGATGAGAGCCTCCTTTTATGGAGCTTTTTTCCATTTTTCGTGTGGTGCTCCCGTCATGGCGCAGAGGTATGCCCGGCCTCGGTGGCCCCCTCCCGGGTTGGGAGGGGGGGTCGACCTACCCCCCCCCCACCCAATTTCTTTGCCAGACCCAGGGGGTCGGCCTACAGGAGGCTTTGTCTGTCGGTCGGTCGGTCGGTCTGTCGGTCTGTGTAGCTGACGCTGATTTGTCGCCTCCTGCTGGTGAAATTTATAGAATGAACCTACGTCCATTTTATTTAAACTAACGTGAATCTTTACAGTAAACTGTTGCTGGTACACTCTTGCTTGTAAAATCATATACTACAGCATAACAGAGGGTAAAATAATGTATTTGAACAGTCTGTCTCATTGTTTTCCACGTAAGGAAGTGTACTGTAGCTGCTGTCAATGTGACCAGTGTTTACATGTTGCCATGACAACACCGGAAGTCAACTTCCGCGATTTTCTTGGAATCGTCAAGTAGTATATTTTATGCACCTATAATACGTCCTTGTTTACTAGAATTGCTGGTACTTGAGAGTTAAGCTCTTTAGTATGTTGTTTTTGTTATTTTCTTTGATAAACAAGTTTAATGACAGTAACGTGACCTCATAACCCGGAAGTTAAAAGGGAGATCAGAAAAACGAGAGAAATGGCGGATCAAACAGCGTGTTTTATGTCCCGTCAATTTAATGAGATTCTACTGCTGGTTACCAGGCGAACACGGTAATATTTCACTAGTTACCTTACAGAATAATTGTTTGTTATTGTATGAGCTTTGTGTTTATACCTGGTTGGGTTTATAAGGAAAGGTGGAAACAAGAAACACAGAGTAATGTTTATTGTTAGGCTTCGTGCTTGAAACTAGCATTGTGTTGAAACTGTTTTTGTTTGTCTTTTAGTTTTCACGGTGTTACCACACATGATTGAGCAATGTTCATGACATCATCAAACCTCAATTAAAGAACAAATGTTACATGTGGACATCAGTATGAATCGTGGACTCATTAATAACCAGGGGTAGCTACAGTCTGTCCCTCTTTTCCTCCCCAGCCATTCAGGAACACTTCAGATTTCAACCACCAGGGGCAACAGAGCAGGTCTGGACTTGCTACCATTTGAACCAGCAGTGAATGGGGACACACTAACAAACATTGAATTACCTTTCATTCAAATGGTTTAAACATGTGCCGTGTAACTGTACAGGATCTGTACTTGTTGTAATTGTGGTGCCTAGTTTGGTTCATAATTGGCCATTAGATCATATTAGATCATACTTATTTATTTATGGAATAGTTAAAAGAAAGACATGTTTAAATGTGGTCATTAACACCAGTATTGTTGTATTGTAATAATATGCCATAAAGGTTTATTGAAATGTTGGGGAGAGCAGGAAAAGAATGGTATGGTTTACACATAGCAAAATTACACTTAAGGTGCGTTCACACGGAGATATTTATTTTTCGCTCTGTCGCTCAAGTCAACCCTTTGGAATCGCTCTGTCGCTCTGTTTAAATCGCTCATCAACAGGCACACGAAATGACGGGGCTATAACGTTACGCAATGTCATGATATTTGTCCACTACGAGCCACCGTCATTGTTTACAAGCTAAAGCCTATCAGCGTGCTCCTAATGCGAGCTCCATACCGGTAGGACAGACTTCACTTCATGTCAGCTGTCAGGCTGTCAATGTGGTTTGTTGCCACACAATAAACCAGCGGTTTGTTCCACGCCAGTGTGATCCTTGACTCGCTCTCACACGGCAGCCAATCAGCGTTGAACAGCGAGCGACTGATGCCAGCGTATTTTCGCTCGAGTTGGGATATTTCATCTCGAGCGACGAGCGAATTTTCTCCCTATCGCTCTGTCTCTGCCGCTCGGACGCCCAGCGATTTTTCTCCCAGGCGAATATACGCTCAATCGCTCGTTTGCATTGACTTTGTATGTAAACTCGACGCCAGCGAAAAACTTTAATAGGTCGGTGTGAACGCACCTTTACAGCACGGTGCAGATGTTTTGAAATTTTATATAGGTAAGACAATGACCTCCCGAGGACGAGACAGTCTTCAGATTGCATTAGCAACAGAAAGTGTGTGAAACCTCTGGTCTGCCTTACCTTAGCACACTGCATATGGTTGCAGCCCTCGTTCTTCTGTATGGGGGACTTGCAGTTGGCACAGGCCTTGGAGTTGGTGAGCATCCACAAGCAGTTAGCCGCGTCCTCGTAGGCCTCGCTCACACCAGCCACTTCACAGGGAGGGCAGGCAAACACAATCAATAAAGGCATAATGAGGTGGAATAACCACAGCTCTTAAACAGACCACTGCATTGAGTGGGACTAATGTGGATTGCTTCTATCTTTTGCTAACACCTCCCAAGATGCTCATGCACCAACAGCCAACAGATGCAAACACACTTTACACACAGTACTTGGCTGCAGTGGCGCAGTATTGAAACCGTGGAAAAACTGAAGAATTTTTTGCAGTATTAAATTATTAACCTATCGTCATTAATATAATATTTTATTCCTACTAATAAAACGAATGGTTTATTTTTATTTTTATTGTATTTTGGCAAAAAAAAAAAAAATCATCCACCCTCCTCCCCCTTCGATTTTCATGAAATGGTTCAGTCCTGCCTCAAGTCCACCCCCAAACCACGCAGAACTGCCGGCTTCTATCAGAAATGCGTAGTGAGTGAGATCATGGCAGCATCATCATGTCTAAATAAGGCAAGAGAGCCAATTAAACAAATGAAATGGTCAAAGTTGTCACAATCAGAATGATTAGAACAGCTGTTTAGATAATCACATTTCTACAAAACCATGGAGTGCTATACCTTATTCTGTTTATAAGAAGGAGGGCTTTCCACTTTACAAGTAAGCAGAAATATATGAAAGCCTGAAAACGAAAAATAAGTAGTACCGTAATTCAATTAGTTACAAACCAGTTTGCAATCTCTTTGGATCTGACATGACATCTCTGTTCTCCATCTACTCTCCAAAAATGTCCTGTGCTCCATAAGAGTAATCAACATTATGGATATGAATGAATTTGATTGTGATATTAAAGATAATGTATGTTAAATCTAATATGATGCTGTGATATTGTCCAAATCTCAAGTAATTTTTTCCTGTGATGGCTATACTATACTAGTCCTACATAATCATTTCCTACTCAGTGGACTTACAGGGTCTGAGAGTTTATAGTGATACTCTTGTCTTGTCCTAACCATAGAACTGTCCTAGTGAATGTTATTCAACTTTTGTATATCCTACTGGAAATTAAGCTGTTAGTCCATAGTGAAATAGGCTGTTACTTAACAGACATTTCTGAGTGTTTACATTTTGCTCCTCTTCTAACCAATATTTAATCAATGGAGGGATTTTTTTTTTTTTTGCAAGCCATTCATACTAAATCAGTTGTCCCTGGCCTACAACAGTCTATAATAACAGACTCCTGTTGGACTCCATATGTGTATCAATATTCTTTCTAAGTCATTAGTTTACTGATAGTATTTCTTTGTTCACTCTGGGGTATTCAGAGCAAAGAGGGAGAGAGAGACAGAGATTATTCAACAGGGCAAGGAGAGTTGGCAGAGATGATATGGAGGTGAGTGAGAAAGGGCAAATAATGACATTAAAATAGTCTAATCTGAATATTAATTTAAAATGAGATATTCCTCCAAATCGGGCTTCAAATGCCAAAAGGTTTCCGCCATCGGTGGGCCCGGTATGGTATCCTTTCATGGGGCCCAAAATCCCTGACCGCGCCCCTGCTTGGCTATTATCAAAGCACCTCTGATGTGCCCTTTGAAATGCCAAGATAAAACAGAATCTGGGGAAATCGAAGGGGAGGATGGTTCCAAAACAAAATAATTGCTTTTATCTCTGTCATATCAACGTGGCACTTTGGACCGAATTGGGGGCCATCTCCAATCATACATTAGATTGCCCGCAGTCCAATTGCTGCTTCTAAACATTGCATAATATCAACATGTGTGTGTTAATTTAAATGAATCATTTATTATCAACGTGCTGGATTTTAATTGGCTCAGCCGCTAAACTGTCTGTAATTACGGACTGACTGTTAAGAGTGCCAGGCAATTTAGCCTCAAATCAATCACTTTATACGCAGCCCAGAAAATCATGAACAAGTTGCCTCCAGATAGCTTAATATGACTGCATGACTGTCTTAATGATATGACTGGCAAAGGCAATGAGTTACTTTAATGGAACCACTTGCCGCTTTTGAACCTGCTATCTATCTATCCAAAATCAGGATATAGTGTGAAAAACAACAATGTTTACAAATGTTTGTATGCCTGCATCCACACGAACAGTCGCATCAAGCGCCTTAAAGGGATAGTTTGGTTTGTTTGAAGTGGGGTCCTATCAGCTAGTTCGATACACTAACTTAATTAGGTACAGTGTTCTGGAGGCTGGGCGCATTGTGGAACGAGACCGCGCACTCAGCGCAGCAGCCAAACCACTGCCAAACCAGCCTTTTCTCTGTAAGTACGGGGGGTCAACAACTAAAACGTAATTTAGCCACCTAAAACACCTAAAACAACGCCCACCTAAACAAATCGATATCTGTGTACATGCACGCTCTATTTTGACAATTTTCAGCGCTTTACTTTTCCGCAAAACAGCAGTTTCATTCGGCACTGCTTTTTCTCCCAACCGTACAACTACCGTATTCCTCCGCTAAAAGCCAGCACAGAGCACAGAGCCGCGGTTTACAAAACAGGAAGGCTTAGAAGAGAGATAAAACACTGACTTACTTTAGAGACAACAAGTCACTTGGCCTCTCTGGTCTGGGACGTTTTCCACAATTTATCCTGGGAATGGTGAAAAAGGTCTGCAGCCAGGGCACCCAGGCATTTAGGCAGCAGGCGCATGTTCTCTCTTTCTGCCTGTTCACTCTCTGCAAAAGTTCCTCTTCATATTCTCTCTGGTTCATAATTGTATCCTCTTGTCACCAAGGTGAATGGCATATCATTCTCGCTATCAAAATCACTCATATTTTCGTTTGTGTATTCTATTTGTTGTGTCTTCACTAACAAACGGAGAGAAATAAAATACCCCCAAATAACTGCGGAGTAATCCAGTGCTGTGGCTCTGTGCAGGCTTTTAGCAGAGGAATACGGTAGTGATACGTTTGGGAGAAAAAGCAGTGCCGAATGAAATGACTGATTGGCGGAAAAGTAAAGCGCGGAAAATTCTCAAAATAGAGCGTACATGTACACAGATATCGATTTGTTTAGGTGGGCGACTGGGCGTTGTTTGAGGTGGCTAAATTACGTTTTAGTTGTTGACCCCCAGTACTGAGAGAGAAAAAACTGGTGAGGCTGCTGCTCTGGTTGCCGGATCTCGTTAGACGCTGCGCCTCGCTTCAAGACCACTGTACCTAATTAAGTTAGTGTATCTCACTAGCTGATAGGACCCCACTTCAAACAAACCAAACTATCCCTTTAAGGAGCCATACCAGCTGGCGGGGGGCGGAGTTTCTGATGGGGCGGAGTTTCTGATCAACAGCTAGACAAGCCACATCCATTACTCACATTCCTCAGGTCTCATCTCAGTGACTTTCTGGAGCCACATCTTCCAGGTGTCACAGTCACAGGGCTCATGGGCTTCTCCTTGACACTCCCTGGAACACACACACACACACACACACACACACACACACACAGCTAAACACACAGGTGATGCAGACAGACAACTGAAAAGACAGAGCCAGCTGCGACAGACGGACCACGTTTCGACAGGTAGATAAAAGGCAAATAGCCTTCTCTGTGAAAGAACTTGCTACTTGATCACCTGAAATCTGTTACAGGCTCACCAAATCCTGGCGAATTCAGCAACAAACGTGTACTCACTCACGTCGTTTACCTCTATGTATGGGTCTGTGTGTGTGTGTGTGCGTACCTGCATGTGTTTGTGTGCATGTGCGTATGGGTGTCTACGCATATATATTCTTATCTTATGGTATTTTCTGATACCCAGGTTTTATTTTCTCAAGTTTGCCTTTTAACCTCCCTTGTGTTATTGTACCTTGCCGTTTTCACATTTTATTTTCACGCTAGATGACCGAGGGGACAGGTGCTGCAAACTAGCAGCTGCTATAAGAGACAGTCCGCATGTCTGGGAACGCCCACAAAATGTTAAACGGCTGGCGCACGAGTGGGGTAAAACCGCCCATATATCTCATGGGCTGACTCACCAAAAGACGGTGCTGCGGCTCTAAACTACAGGTTTGGGGGTTCTAGAGCAGAACACAAGACGTCTGCTCAGATGTGCGTTTACGGCGGTGGTTAAATCCCTGATTGTGTCTGCCTGGGCTGGGCTATCAGCTAAATTCTAACTTTGCTGAATGGATAGAACGGGGGAATTTACCCCACCCTGACCCCGCCCCCAGGCTAACCCAGCGTCTATTGTGGGCGTTCCTAGAGCCTGTATGGGCGTTCCCAGACATGCGGACTGTCTCTATAAGCATTATACAAGCATCGGATAACTGTTCTTTTGCCTTTGGACATTTGTTCGCTGTTATTTGCTCATCAGTCTATGTATTCTGGATCTGTCCTTTCGAAATAAACCTCAAATAAAATAAAATAAATAGGTGGACAGACACACACACAGACAGGCAGGCAGACAGATGAGATAGGATGAGACAGACACCCAAAAAGACCCAGAGACGCGTTTTGCTTCCTCCACCGGTCTGTCTCCAGACTACATATGAAGATGAGGCGAACAGTGAGCACACAAATGGCATGGTGCTGTCAGAGACGCTGTCAGAACCAGAACCCTCATCCATTGGTGATATCTGCCTTTCAACCAAATGCCTCCCCCTATCCGCCTACTGCCGGCTGTCAGGGGAACTCTGAAAGAGGGGCGTGTCGTGTGTTACATCCAGTTACATTAGCGGACGTCATGTCAAGTGAACTCCTGAGTGAACCTGACAAGTAGGGATGTTCATCAATAATCGAAAATCGATAATTGATCGTTAACACCTTGATTGCCAGCGACGAGTGTAGTCGTCAAACACAATCCAGCTGTTCACTGCCAGCGACGAGTTGACTCGTCAAAAAAATCGATTTTTTTTTTTTGACGGTGGGATGTGCATCGAACCCTTTTACATCTCTTATATAGGTATTGGACGTGTACAACGTGTACAACCCATTCCACCGACCCACTAAGTGGTGACAGTGCTTTCCTGACTAGAGGAAGGCAAGCAAAAAGCAGTGTGACTGAAGCCATTCTCATGAAGGTGGATTGGCGAAGGCGCTTTCATTTCGCGCTGATTGCTGGCGGTGCGGGATTGCAGATTTGCATAGTGGATTGCGGGTGGGACACACTTTGAAACACGCAGCATAAATATGACCAGAATCGCAAAAGCTTCATCAAAGCCCTCAACCAAAACTCCAAGGAGCGAGTCTAACCAGACTTCCTCAAAGAGCGGCCGCACAGACAGGCTCACACCCGCACAGCAGCAGCAAAGCAAACTGGTGACAAGCGGGGACTGCCCCCTAGTCCGACACCAAATTGGAAACAAATCCCATTCTAAAAGGCTTTTAGAATGGGATTTTCAACCCATTCTTTTTTGTTTCTTTTTCGCTATAATTTAGAGTAATTTAATTTCTATTCAGAAATTTATTTGAGAGGTCGAGAGTATGAGAAAGTGCATTTGCAAAGGTAGGAAAGTGCTTGTGACATGGCGCTGCAGCCAAAAAGAACGCCCACAGGAGGGAGGAGTTGAGCAGAGGGAAGTTTACTGCTGTTATGGAGGAAATTACTGTTCAAAACTATTGTTTAGGTCTTACTGATGCCAAAAATGAATGGTTAAAGTGACAGTTCTATCGAATTTCACAAAAAGCCGTTTATCTCTGAATATTTTTTCTGACGCTAAAACCATGCTGTATTCAACTGCTAATGCTTACATAACTACTAACTCTACAAACTAACTCTTTTAGACAGAGAAAGTACACATTCTATTAGTACTTTTGAGATATTGTATGTTCACAAACTCCAAGCAGAAAATAATCCTCGGCTCTTGTAAAATGAGCCACAATCCTCAAAAAACGGCTTGGCAGAAGCTACCTACAGCAAGAAAAAAACGGCTGGCAGTCAATGTGTTAAGGAATTGATTCGATCATGTGGAATTTTTATCGATTTTAAATGTTTTTTTTAATCAAATCAAATAGGCCTAAATGTGCTCAAACGACAGTATAAGATTTCACTACGTGGTCGCAACCAGGTGAGGGCGCAATGGGACTATGAGACAACTTAACAGAGCACCTCTGGGTGGGGCTATGGGCGTGGTCTCACTGGGCTTGCTGGTGAGAACATCACCAGCACATTGTCAGCTCTCAGCCAGACGAGCGAAGCGAAGTTTTGTTTGGGACCATTTCGAGTTAAAAGACGACATTGTTCATTGCAAGAACTGTGATGGCGTTTATAAGTACAACACGGCTAGACGCCAATGATTCACCACTTGAACAGCGTAGATCCGAGCCTGGTTAACGAGGAAGGCGCCTCATCCGGCATGCAGAAAAGATCACCCGTCTGGAACCTTATCAAGACCAGATCAATGTGATTGAGCCGGGGCACGGTGGCTCAGTGGTAGAGCTGTCGCCTCACAGTCAGAAGGTCCTGAGTTCGATTCTCGCCTGGGACACTGTGGGCGCTGTGGTTGTGTTCCCCCCCATATCTTCAGTGCCTACTGCCCAGGTGGGGTATCTCGTCGTAAGGGCCTTTTTCTCTGTGTGGAGTTTGCATGTTCTCCCCGTGCTCCCCCAGGGGGTTCCTCCGTATATAACCCCCCCACTAAAAACATGCAAAAGATCAGATCGTCATCGTCATCCGACCAACAACATCCGAAGTTGGTCCCCGGGCGCTGTACGAGAAAGCGACCACTGCTCTTGGCCTGCCCCTCGGAGGAAAGGACATGCCTGGATGGGTTAAATGCAGAGGACACTTTTCACCGGCCACCGTCAGCATGAGTGTGTTGTGGCCGCATGCATGTATTGTGGTGTTCGTGTGACAATAAAAGACGGGCTTGTCCCGTTACGAGAGTTTTTTTTTTAACAAATCTAAGCTAAGACAAACATTAGCATGGTCAGCTAAGCTATCTAGGTGGCCAGTAAGACAAATAACAACATTTGGTCAATATACGATTGTTTATACTAGAGAAAACAAATCATGGATGGAAAAGTGATGTGAGAACGTAGTTACAGTATTTGTGTGAGTGAGGGTAAGTGTGTGTGTGTTATAGTGTGAGTGTAAGTGTGTGTGTGTGTGTTATAGTGTGTGTGTGTGTGTGTGTGTGTGTGTGTGTGTGTGTGTGTGTGTGTGTGTGTGTGTGTGTTATAGTGAGTGTAAGTGTGTGTGTGTGAGTTATAGTGTGAGTGAGTGTAAGTGTGAGTGAGTGTAAGTGTGTGTGTGTGTGTGTGTGTGTGTGTGTGTGTGTGTGTGTGTGTGTGTGTGTGTGTGTGTGTGTGTGTGTGTGTGTGTTATAGTGTGAGTGAGTGTAAATGGCTCTAAGCATCCTTTTAAAACAAGCTCTCCCTTTAATGGAACAAATGTTGCATGTATATATATATATATATATATATATATATATATATATATATATATATGTATGTAGTTGGTTTTTGGTCTAGGTAAAGTCATCTGGCCACCATCTGGTAGAGTGTGTGAGAATCCCTGAACTATAAATTGTTATTGAAAATAAATGTGGGAGTTTGATTTTGAATAACTGTGAAAAGATATGAGTAGGCTGTGGTTGTGTAGTGGTTGCTTACCATCTAATTTCTCTTCAGGCTCTTGAGACATGCTGGCAGATACGTCCCTGGAAAAAACAGGTACTCCCTATTAAGCTCCAAAACATTTCTGGGAGGAAGCTGTGTAAGCTGTGTCCAGGCTACATCTGGAAGCTGTGTCCAGGCTACATCTGGAAGCTGTGTCCAGGCTACATCTATTTTACTAGATATTTCAGGCCAACTAAAAACTACATTTATAAAAACACACAGCATCATGCAGTCATGTCCCACACATCATGTGATCCCATAGATGTCCCCATCTTACTTTAAATTTAAACAATATACTGTATATATATTTCTTTTTTACGACTATTCATTCAAACACATTGAGGGTTGCAGGGTGCGCACCCTGTGTCGAAACGTTGGTTCAATAAAAAAAAAGTCTATCCACCTTATTTTTGAATGCCCCGCTGTACAAATAATTGTGGGTACAAGTTCCGGTTTAACGTGACTTATTTTTGCAGCTTGCCATTTCCCAAAACGGTATTCTACTTGATTTGAAAAGATGGCCGCCTATACTCCCTTGTACCCTGGCTGAATTGAACATAACTTGGCCAATAAGTATGTAACATACCAAATAAAACAAACAGTAATGTCTTTATTTGATCTAGAATGCAGAGGACATGTAACTGTTTCGTTAAACTCGCGTTCCAGGAATATTGTATTTATTGCACTGCTCTAAAATAACGTTAGTGGCGCGCGAGTCGCGACTCAAGAGAGCCTGTTCGTCCTGGAAGCCACTCGCTTTGCGCCAGAACACAATCGATTTGGGGGTGGAACATGCCAGGATTGGCCAACACCAACGTCAGTGCCCAGAACTGTCAAATAAAATCATCGACAGAGACGCTATGGCCCGCCTTCCAGTATTTTCAGAGTATCAGAGTTAGATAGAGAATGTGACGAATATAGCCCCGTTATGGTTATAAACAACAAACTAACGCTGGTGATCCGTATGGAAACAGTGTTACTCGAAATGGTTAAAAGTTATATCAATTTGGTCATTCAGTGGCGTTTTACTGCCATGTAACATAGCTGCTAGCCGCTAACATTAGCCACAGCAGGCGATTACACACATGATGCACTGCGCTCTTTAAAGGGATATTTATCGACGAGATGTTTGCCAAGCTGGACCTGTGATTTGCTCCGTTCGAGTTTCAACCGTTGGTCTTCGTCAGCCTGATGAAGACCAACGGTTGAAACGCGTTGCGTTTTTGTGTTTGCCCGTATAAAATTGAAGATGTATTCTGGTTTGTAACTCTTTGCAGTACGCAGATACAATTACTTCTCATTCAATTATATATTCTTTTCAAACTCCAAGTAGCTCCTTTTTTCGCCTTGTATTCTATTTTGCCTGCTGAGCTGCTTTGGTCCACATTTTTTGTGCTTTCCTAGAAGATGAATGAGGAAATACTCTTCCGGAACCGAGGTGTCACGTGACTGTTGAGCTCTATAAGAGGAAACTGTGAAAGCGTGTGAGCAGAGGTGACTTACTGATCTGTGGTGACATGTTCCTGGGAGCCGCCGGCCAGCGGTTTCAACAGACTGTTGGGTTGAACACGATCTCCCAGGCAGAGAATGTCGTTATTCACACTGGAGACGTAGGCAGGAGTCTGGAGATGGTGGTTATTCACACTGGAGACGGAGGCAGGAGTCTGGAGATGGTGGTTATTCACACTGGAGACGGAGGCAGGAGTCTGGAGCGTCGAGTACGACTGCTCAAACGCCACAGGCCACTGACCTGCCTGGGGAGAAAAGCTCCTGTCAGCCAGGACAGAAGGATGACGGGGTGTCTGGGAGCTGGGAGCTTGTGTGGGAGGAGCCCTTGTGCCATTCTCCTGCTCCTGAGGTTGTGGCGTGGCGGCGGGCTCATAGATGAAGGTGGGGTTTGGAGAGCATTCTGAGGCCCACAGACTGCCTTCTGCTGAGGCTAAGGCGGTTCGAGGGCCGCCTTCGGATGACAGGACACCCAAAGGATTGCTGCTGGTCCTGGGGAAGATTGGGATTCAGAATGACTGTCGTTTCGGCTCCGGACACCTGAAACAAAGACCAGGATCTAGTTTAACATGCATAGCTTTCAAAATGTGTCCTTGTCGCTATGGTGATTTTGATTAAAAAAAAAGTTTAATTAAATTTCTATTCAATTTAAAATGTCAAATAGGTTACAGTTTGTATGAAATATTCCTAAGCAGGAAATTTGATAAGCTCATCCCATAGTTTGATGGTCCATGATTTTCTCCTGGACTTCAAACTGGAGACAAAAATGCTAATGTATATTCAGGGTTCTTGCACCATTTGCAAAGTCAAATTGAAGGTCGTCTCACCTGCTGTGCGGCAGGGCGGCTGCTTGAAAACCCACAGATCCGGATTGAGATCCTGATCCTGTTCCTCCAGCAGCCACTTCATGCTCAGGATGTGTTCCTCCCCCTCTCACCATCTTCTGATGGGCTTCTGGTTAATGACAGAAACAGAGAGATGTCACAACTAAAAAAGACCTTACTAAATTGATAAAACACACACACATTAGGGCTGTCCTGAATACCATATTTAGAGCTTCAGCTGCTACTTCATCATGTTATAAACCAGGGGTCAGCAACCTCAGGTGCCACCTCTGGCACGCGAAGGGTTAACCAGTGGCAAGGCAGCACGCAGTAGCAATAAGTGCGCATAGTGCGCAATTGAGATTTTTTGTAGAAATGTTAAAGTGCCCTGTCAAATTACCTACTTCACAGCCATTTGCAATTGTGCGGCATGTTATTTAGGATATTTACGGTAGTGACCCACTCTCTGCCTCTGATTGGTTGCTTTCCATGGCAGCAGCAGAGTAATCTAGTAAAACGCCAGTCTTACTAGATTACTATGTTTGAATTTGACAGTTCCGCCCATTTTCCCAGTTAGAAAATAATAAATACTTTCTCGCAGACCTTTTTATGTATTTGGTGTAGTCTGAAGTATGTCAAATAGCAATATGAGGCCCAGTCTCATTCTTTGAAAACCCCTGGTTTAGACTAAACACAGCTAATAGTGATGGGGGTCTGTATGCTGGATTACTGGTTTAAATTTTATTATACTTTTTGAAATCAGTGTTTTAAGGCTAATTTGTACTAACTTTTTAAAGAATTCTGCACCCTTAAAAAAACTCTTTAGGTCAAGTCAATGTCAAAAAAAGTAATTCTGAGCGTCATTTTGATTCATGTACCGTAAATTCCGGACTATAAGCCGCGGCTTTTTTCCCGTTTTTTGGCCCCTGCGGCTTATATAACGGTGCGTCTTATCTATGGATTTTTTCAGAAAAAAAAAAAAAATACAAATAAAATCTCTCTTTTTTAGCACTCTTTCTAACTATAAATCCACTTCTGTTTTAATTTCCTCTCTTGCCCTCTTTTCACCACACCGCGGACACTGTGTGCACTGTAAAAATGAACAACGGTGGTGTTGTGTTATGTTGTTTTGTTGAAATGTTACGGTAATACGGTAAATGGGAGCTTCCTCAAACAGCCATCTCTTTCCCGACAATCCCCTCTGTGCGTGACCACTTACATATGGTAATTACGGTAAGCAAACGGCCACTCGGCCATCAACTCCCTCCCCCGACTACCAGGAGAAAATCACAAACTTCGGCGAATTCACACAAAGGAAGATCAAGGAATATTCCATCGAACCGGAGCAGATCATAAATATGGATGAAGTGCCTTTGACGTTCGACCTGCCACTCACTCGGACTGTTAACAAGAAGCGCCCTGGAGGATTCTTTCACCAAAAAAAAGCTTTGCTCGTTCTCGACAGCATGAGAACGAGCAGTAGAAGCAACACTCTCACTTACCATGGGGAAGGTACGCAGAAATTCACACAACGCAGCTTTCAAGTTGAAAGCAGTCAATCTCGCATTAAAAGAGGGAAACAGAGCAGCCGCGCGTAACCTGGGCATCGATGAGTCAATGGTGAGGCGTTGGACGGTGCAGCAGGAGGAACTGTCTCAGCACGGAATATTATAGGAGTGTGAAAACATCCACAATCACCAACGGGTTCCAAAACGCTGGACTGCTGCGGGATGAAGAGGATGACGCCGCCACAGCTGGCGCTGAGGGCCGTCAGAGGCTTCAGAGGCTGTTCGATGCCGACAGTGACGAAGAGGAGTTCGTTGGTTTTGAGTGACAATGAAGGAGAGAGGAGAGTGGTTGACGAAGCCACCCTGAACCTGTTCGTTTCCGACACTGAAGATGAGGACTTTGGTGGTTTCAGTACGCAGGAAGAAGAGGAAGACGAGGATTAGTGACTTGACTTCTCTGGTTACAGGTTTGCTGCACATATAGCCTATTGTTGTGTGATTTTGTCTGGGGATTAGTGACCTGACTTTTGTTTTGTTTTGTTGAAATGTTAATAAATGGGAGCTTCCCCAAACAGCCATCTCTTTCCCGACATTCCTCTCTGTGCACGAACCCTTTCATATGGTAATTAAACATCAAAACACCCGCGGCTTATAGACCGGTGCGGCTTATAGAAGAAAAAAATAGTCAATTTTGGTCCCGCGGCTTATAGACCGGTGCGTCTTATAGTCCGGAATTTACGGTAGGCATCACCCGTAGCTCGGCCTCACCTGCCCTATTGGCGCATGTGTGTTGCTCACTAAATGTTATTGCATCAGTGATGTCACAATGCCTCCTTGTGTGTGTGTGCCCAATTATATCACTGATGACATCATCAGTGTGTGTGCCGCCTATGACATCACTGATCAGTCTTGTCAAGTTGTCACAATAGAGAGCCGCAGTAACGAGTCCGGAAATCATCGATGCTAACAGTCCTGGTTCTTCACTGTTTTCGCCTATGGGAGTTTTGAATGGGTTTTTGGCGCGATGCTTCTAATAATCTCTCTGGGCAACGCTGGCTTAATCAAACGCGAACCAGTGTTTAGTAATATCATCTTCACACACGAGGACCACTTTTATGAGTTTTGAAGCTTTTACGTGCCGTTAAAAGGGCGGCTAGCTAGCAAACGGCTAAATGAGACTACACTCTTGAGTCGATGGGGATATATACGTCAATAACGTCACCACTTCAAAGGACGAACACGGAAATTCTCTTTCCCTCACCTGGTTCAGCCCGGGGTAATCAGTGCACACATCAACAACAGTCCAGGTTGAGTGCTGACGTGACGTGGAAGCCTATGTGACAGTGTGTAGTTCTGGATTAGCTTAGCTCAAGCTTTTTACTTCTAGGGCTCGCATTTACGATACAAAACTCATGAAAGTGGTCCTCATGTGTGAAGATTATCCGACTGAACTCTGGTTCGCGTTTGATTAATCTTGCGTTGCCCAGAGACCGTATTTGAAGCATCGCGGCAAAAACCCATTCAAAAATCCCATAGACAGAAACAGTGAAGAACCAGGAAGTCCGGGACTTCCGCGTTCTGACTACAAAAATACGTCATCCCTGCAGCTCTCTATGCTTCCTTGTGTGTGTGACATCACTGATCAGTCTTGTCACAATGCCTCCTTGTGTGTGTGTGTGTGTGTGTGTGTGTGTGTGTGTGTGTGTGTGTGTGTGTGTGTGTGTGTGTGTGTGTGTGTGTGTGTGCGGCTGTGCGCCCTTATGACATCACTTTTGACATCAACACCGATGATCACATCATTAGCTAATTAGCCTAATTTAAAAATCCGGCTCTGTCAGGTCACCCACACGGGTGCCCTTTACACACCCTGAAGGTTTCAGCCCGATCGCACCTAAAACGGCATAGCTGTGGCCGAACACAGAACTTGAAACAAACAAAGAAACAAACATTGCCCGCATACTCAATTTTATATATAGACCGTTAAAAATAGTAAAACAAAAATAAAGGGAATGAGCACGGGAGGCTGAAAAAATAGAGCATCACTCACGAATATATATGTCACAACAAGCCCCGCCTCTTTCACCTTTTGGCCCCCCGCTGCCTCAAATCTGATCACTACTGACCTACTTACTCTGCAAAAACACGAGGGAGAACTTAATATAAACCATCGGCTTACCCCATTCTCTGTGCTGCTTGTCTTGCTTCAGCTTTGTGTAGTACTTACCCCATTCTCTGTGCTGCTTGTCTTGCTTCAGCTTTGTGTAGTACTTGGCAGCTCTGACCTCCTCGAAGGTGAGCTCAGACCCTTCACACAAAAGGGCCACCTTTGTGTACATGGAGAGGGTCTCAGGGCCTTCATCAGAGCTTTGTGTCTGCATCCCAGAGCGAGAAATGCTGTGGACGAGATGCTTGGTCAAAATAACATGACAGCAAACACCACATCAAATGACATTTTATTTTGGGGGGTCGTTTTTGCTTTATTTGATAGCTGACAGTAGAGATGGGACGATATATCAAAATTCAATATCGCAATACAAAAATGTGACAACACTTATGGTAGGACAGAAAAATGAATTGTGATACCAGGTCCATGTTATTCTGCTGTCGTAATCACAAATGACACCTGACCATCAACATTTCACAAGCTCTCCCTCCACAGTATATTACAGGATTGTCACTTTCTAATGGCATTTTTCTAGAAAGATTTGTGGGTAAGAAATAAACAGAATTCTGCAGTCAGACTTTGTTGACACTGATCTTGTATTTATGACATTGTATCGTGGTTGTATTGAATCATCAACCACACATCGCGTACCAAATCATACATGAGATCTGCACCAAATAAAATGCTTTTTGAAGAAAATGAATGGAAACAACAAAAAGTAACTTACTATGTGTTGTACTCCGTGGAGCTCTGTAACAGAGAGAAATGGGGATTTGTGGGTTTGGGGAGAAGTTGTGGAGTCATTACACAATTATTATAAGAATCTCTCACAAAAACACACACACAGTAGTTAGTTACCTTGCTCGGAGATACGGGCTCAGTGTGGGATGTCATTTGATTGACGAGCTGGGAGTTTTGAAGAGGGGTGCGACGACTACCTGCTTTAGAAAACAAAAGTGTATGGTTAGTCGCACACATAAGATAAACACCTAGCCTGGTAACCAGACCCAATGAATCCAGTGTTGTCAATTGGAAATTGTTGATTCATATGAGGCTGGATACCAGGCTCATAAACACCACCATAGAGAAACAAATGGAACGTTTGTAATTGAAAAAAATATGTTTTGTCTCTGACCTGATGCTGCTGGCTGGCTTCTCGTGGTTCTCATTTGAAACTGCCTGCCAGTCAGAATTGTGTTTAGTACATTAAAGGGGATCCTGTTAGCCTTGGTGGTATGGGTACAGAAACACACAGTTTCATACTATCACTGGCCAGTCATATCATCCACTGTTGATATGATCTAACCCAGCTACAGCTATGGGGGATGGGGGTGGAGATGTAATTCAATTGTTTTTTTATGTTCTTGTACTGTATATCAATGATCTGTGCATATTTACTATTATTACTATTATTATTATTATTATTATCATTATCATCACAGGCTTTGAACGGGTTTCATGGGTCATGAGATTTGCTCTACTAACAATGCACCAAAGAAACCCTCAAATAATTCCATGAAAATCAGCCAAAATGGAGTGCCCCCCCACACAGCAGCATAATGTATTTCTCAGCCAGGGGAGTCACCTGTATTCGTGCAGTATGGTGTCAGTCGGCTGGGCTTGGTTGTCCGCGGCTCTCTGGTAGACGAGGTCAGCCTGGTCGTTCATGCCACGCTGTTCATACTGCTCGGCCCAGGCCACATATAGTTCTGCGGTCCTGGTGCCAACGCCGTTATTGTAGATGTAATCATACAGTGCAATGGGCTCGCTGCAAACACTCGCCTGCAACAAAGAGGTCAAATTAATGAACATCCTTGTGAGATTCTGCCAGGCTGAATAACAACATACATGTACATTGATTGAGAGGTGAAAGGCGGTTATGCGATCAAAACCATGACAGTATTTCTTGTATTCAATTCAAAAAAGAAAAAGCCATCACTGCTTGACACAAAGTGAAATCAACAGTATGAGTTACCGTAGTCTAATTTTCATAAGACATACCATTTAAAAGTTTGGACATGGCAAATGTCTCTCTTTTTTTAAACCATTTTCCGCATTTTAGAATAGTAAAGACATGAAAACTATGAAATAACACAAATGGAATCATGCAGTGACCAAAAAACCTTTAAACAAATCAAAACTAGCTTATATTAAAAAAAAAAAAAAAGTAGCCGCCCTTTGCCTTGATAGAAAGGCAAAGGCTTTGGAAAGAAATTCACAAGCACCACTGCGCTGATGTATAGAGCTTGCAGAGTTGACGTCACGCATTGTTCTCAGCATAGAGGATAACGAGAAGTCCACTGTCTCTGCTTCGTATTCAACAAACGTGGCGCTCCTCCCGTCCAAACATGCAACACAGCGCGTCGTAACTCTGCGAGCTCTATAATCATTTACAAAGTAAATCAGTATGAGAAACAGACTTACAGCTTTGATGCAGTAGTTCACATATCTGATGTCGTTTGCGTATTGCTCGACTTCCAAAAATGTCTCTACGATTCGTTTGAACACCATCCACATCCAGCTGGCCTGTTCCGCCTGTAGTTTTTCCTTCAGGAACTCAACAAACCTAGGACAATGTAAAGAGTCCGCTAGCTGGTTATTTAGTACTGGTTGTCAGTCATGTACACGTATTTCTCATCCTGTTGTTTAGGTCACAGATATTGACAGAGCAACTGACAAATGAATGGAAACAAGGGAAAAACACATCACACAATATGAGAGCAAAGCCTGTATCAGTGTGTGTACATGTGAAGCAATCTGGGAACCCATCAGTTAAACAAAACAAAACAAAATCTCTAACAAGTCTGTCTCGAGAGATTACATGAAGCCAGGTGAGACAACATAAACTTTAATCATCCTTGTGAGGAAATTGGGTAAACGTAGGTAAAAAAAAAAAAAACTCCAACTTTAGGCACATTTGCCATGTACCTGATTCTGAAAGGATAGTAAGATCTGTTTTCCTCTCTCTCCACACACACACACACACACACAGGTTTCGGATTCAGAAAACCAAGTTTAAGAATGTTGTAATTCTTGGTTCCATTAGCTAATGAACCCCTGCTCTTTGGACTGCAAAGTGATGTTGTATTGTACCAATGAGCTCCTGCTCAATATTTCTAGTTTACGAACAAGAAACAGAAATGACGCCTGCTGGCAGCTAACGTTACTTTATTTCCTATGTAGCGTTAACAGACAACAAACCGACCTGTCCCATTGCTCCAAAGGGTCGTCTCCTGAGTATGTGCTCATATGGTTTTCAAAACGCCTGAAAGAGTAAACATAACGTAACACGTAACATCATAAGTCAAGGCACGTACATGTGAAGAGTATAGCGTTTAAGTGGCTAACGTATTTGTCAATTGTATCTTCTTTGACATACTGAATTCACGTTAGCAGTGTGGCTAGCTAGTAGTTCAGCTAACCGTTAACGCTAATGTTAAGCTAACGTCAGTTAATTTTCAACTCAAGCAAGACGGACTTACTGTAACTTCACTTCCATTTTGCGTTTCGTTAGTCCCAAATGAACTCAACTCATGTGCTTCCTATGTAGCTGTAGTTTGGCTAATAGCTAGGTTAGCTAACTAGCATCAGTAGTTAGCTAGTTAGCGAGTGCGCACCGCTAGGTTAGCGCACCGCAGTCATCACTTCTTCTTCTTCTTCTTCTTCTGTTTGGTTTTATGGCGGTTGGCATCCAAAATGTTGCATTACCGCCTCCTTCTGGACTAATACATCCACTGTTCCCCTATTCCATTACAGTCTTTTTAACAGTCCAGTTCCTCTCAAAAAACTGACCACTATTTTCTTCCCCTCCACTACTCCCACACAACCCATTATACCCTTCACACTGGCCTCTATTTGTCCCAGTCTCTGCAGTCCAGTCATCATGATCACCCTCTCTGCTTCATATCTCCTGCATGAGATCAGAACATGCTCCACCGTCTCCCTTACTTGACACTGACTACAATGCCCAGTTGGGTGCTTCCCTATTATACTAAGTGTTCCATTTAAGTTGCTGTGCCCAATTCTCAATCTACTTATAACTCTCTGTTCAATCCTATTAGTCCCACTATTTCCCACCACTCCCACTTTATTTTTTATACTATGCAGATGTCTCCCTTTTATTGCCCTATCCCACTGCTGTTGCCACTGTGTAACTATTTCCCTCCATACTATGCTCTTCCCCTCTGATTTTGAAAGTTTGATGTCAATGTCCACCTGTTCTCTCCTGATCGCCTCCTTTGCTGCCCTGTCTGCTTTCTCATTACCTGCGATTCCTACATGAGCTGGCACCCACATGAACTTAAAGGAGAACTAACCTCCAAAACACTTTTTTTCAGCTTTTAACCAATATATATGACTTTGGGGGTGATGTGTGAAGAATTCTGGTCAGAATTTCCACATTTGACACCAAACTGTTGCCATTTTACCATTTGTATCATTTTTCAGCAGCATATCTGGCATAAGCGCCCTCTTAGGGTCAAAGACTGCTTTTTCTTTTTTTTCTCAAATGAATGGGAGATTTGGTACAACCTGACGTCAGGTTGTCCCCAAAGACTATGGGATTTCAAGATAATTACTCCCCTACCCCCCCTGTACCCTTTCAGCTCCTCAGAACTCCAAGCCTATTCTTATTGAAGTTTGCTCTTAAAATACTGAACCAAACGTTGTCAAAGTTGGCACATGTCTTAATTATAGTTAGTTTCCCGCTGAATGTGTCACTACTTTATTAATATCTTACCTGAATAAGCTCGAATGATGATGTATATATTATCAGTCCGAGTTGCAAGCAGCTGTCTCCAGCCCAGGCATGCGGGAGAGAGTCGTACTGTAAACCTCATGCACTAGCTCCAAGCTCCGCGGGCGCGCGCAGCAGAGCAGAGCTCTCTGTGCTCTGAGAGTAGAGAGAGCAGTCTGATATTTCCGCAAACAAATATGGTCGCAGTTTAGCGCACATGTAAAATATAACGCTATACTACGACGTGACAACGTGACAAAGCTTCTCTAAACACATCGGCTACTATCATTTCCCTGCATCCCTCCTACTGAGATTATATCGGTAATGATTTTGGACAGACTGAATGCGCGGAGGAGAAGGAGAGATCTGCAGCTCTGCCCTGAGTAGCCCTGAGAGACACTCGCCTCGCTCCGACTACTGTGCCCGTCTGTGAAAAGCGTCCTGTCCAGTCGCACCTTCGCAAACAGATGCGGGATTCCCTCAATCCTGTACCCAATCTCAGACTGTATTCTCTAAATCGCACACCAGCTATTTCTGTCTGTTTGTTTGTTGCTCCGTGAGGTTACAAGCGCCCCATGCTGTTTCGCCAGCCGGGGTCTGGCAGGAGGGAGGAGGCGCAGGCAGCCTGCACTGCGCTGAGAGGAAAAAACTTTTGCACAACTTTTAACAAGAATCACGAAAAGTCCCCAAACTAAAATGAAAAAGGGACTATATGGCAACTTGGACGAGGGAATGACGTAGAGAAATCTCGCATTGTGTTACCCCAGAACGGGGGGTTTGTCGTATTGTGCGGTGTGCTGCTGTAACGAGCCCATGCCACTTTGCTCTCATAACGTAGTTTTGACACACTGCCATAGAGTTACATGCAGAAAAATAATTAAATTTCTAGTTCGCCACTGAATTACCAAATTGATATAACTTTCAACCATTTTGAGCAAAGCTCTTTCCATACAGGCCACCAGCGTTGGCTAATTGTTGATATTTATACAGATATGGCCCCTCTCAAATAAATTATTTTTGAGGCAATAGGCAAACTGTAATGGCGTCGATTTCCGAAAAAAAATCTGGACTTCAACACAGCCAAAGAGTCCAGTATAGACAAGAGCATATGTCATTTCTTGGTTTTTTCCATAGGTATTTTCAAATCACTGTTCTAATACATATCTAGGGGGTTAGTCCCCCTTTAATAGTTTTCCCCTGCCTAACTAACCTTGAATTAACAAACAACAGTTCATATACTAAATCCTGATGACTTTTCCCTGCTCCATTTTTAATACTTGCTAGCGCTGCCACTGAATCACTACAAATTATTACTTTATTTTCCCCCCCTTCCTCCACCCACTCTAACGCTAACAAAATTGCCACTAACTCAACTGCATAAACACTTAAATAATCTGATGTTCTTTTACTGATCTCTACCCTCTTACTGGGAATCACCACCCCCGCCCCTGTTACCTGTGACTGTGGATCCTTAGACCCATCTGTGAAAACCTGTAGCTAAGTAGTTCCCATACTGACTACTCATATGAGTATAGAATTCCTGCACTAGATCTACCTGTCTACTCCTACTCTTTATTACCAAAATGCCCATGTCCACCCTCGCCTCCTTCAAAGTCCACACCGGTCTCACTGGCCACAACACCGTTGGCCCAAACTCTTCCTCATGAATATGCATTTGCTCTGCCACCTTCCTACCTACCCACCCAAAACTTCCTTTCTGACCTTTACCCCTCTCCCAGCAATCCTCCAAGACCCCCTTAGTCGGATGACTCACTCCATGTCCCCTTAAATTTATCCAATAATTAGCCATCAGATGTTTCCTCCTTAACCCCAGCGGCATTTCTCCTGACTCAACTTGGAGTGCGCACACTGGTGCTGTTTTCACTGCCCCTAAACAAATCCTCAGAGCACGAGCCTGTATAACATCTAACTGTCCCAACACAGTCTTAGCTGCTGACCCATATGCCACACACCCATAATCTATTCTTGACCGGATTAATGCTATATATATATATTTTATTGACTCTATATCCGCTCCCCAATCCACTCCTGCAAGACACCTCATTACATTTATGACTTTTTTACTCTTCTTAACTACACTAGCAATATGTTCCCTCCATGTTAGCTTGGGGTCAAAATGTACTCCTAAAAACCTAAAACACTCTACTCTTTCTAAATTAACTCCATATAATTTCAAATTTCTCGCTTCCCTAATTTTCCTATTTGTGAAGAACATAACTTTAGTTTTTTCCACCGAAAACCTAAAACTCCACTCAAATCCCCATCTTTCCACCTGATCTATCCCTTCCTGTAATTTCTTGACTATATACTCTAAATTCCCTCCCCTCTTCCACAAGGCCCCATCATCAGCAAACAACGACCTCCCCATCCCTGCTGGAATACCCTCAAAAATATCATTTATCATAACTGAAAATAACGTTGGACTAATAACACTCCCCTGGGGAGTACCATTTTCTATCACATGTTTCCCTGAAACCTCTGACCCTACTTTAACCTGGATAACCCTCCCACTTAGAAAATCCATAACCCAATTGAAAGTATTTCCCTCCACTCCCATCCTATGCAGTTTTATCATCAACCCTTCCCTCCACAACATATCATACGCCTTCTCTACATCAAAAAACACTCCAGCCACTATCTCCTTATTTACCTGCGCTTTCCTAATCTCATCCTCTAAACACAACACTGAATCCATTGTCCCCCTGCCTCTCCTAAAGCCACTTTGATACTCTGTCACCAACCCCCTCCTTTCCAGAAAGTGCATGAGCCTCTCATTGACCATCCTTTCCATTAACTTACAGATGTGGGATGTTAAAGCGATGGGCCTGTAGTTTCCTGGGTTACTAGGGTCTTTCCCAGGCTTCCTGATTGGAATTATAATGGCTTCCTTCCAGCTCATAGGGACTCTCCCCTCCCTCCATACTTTATTGAATAACATTAACACCTTCTCTAATTCCCCTTCTCCTAAATGTTTAACCATTATATAACATATTCCATCACTCCCTGGTGCACTCATTCCTGTTTTTGCTAATGCTCTCCTCAGCTCCCCCATAGTAAATGGTAAATCCATCTCACTCTCAGTACTCTCCTTTCTCCTTAGAGCCTCCATATTTCCAGCTTTCGTTTTTTCCCTGCCTCTCTTTCCCTCCTCTGTCAAACTATTGGAGCTATGTACATTAACAAAGGTCTTAACCATTAGCTCAGCCTTTTCCTTATTATTTACTGCTACATCATACCTGCTCCCGAGCTCAACACAGGATAACTCCATTCCCTCCTATCTCCCCCCATTTTCCTTACCATACCCCAGACTTCTCCTATTTGAGTGCTACTCCCTATCGTCCCACAGAACTCCCTCCAATACTTCCTCTTTGTCTGCCTTATTGTCCTCCTAACCACTGCTTGAGCTTGTTTATACTGTATCACATGCTGATAATTATGAGCTCTTTTAACCAGTTTGAATGCTTTGTTTCTACTCTTTACTGCCTCCTTACACTTATCATCCCACCATGGAACTAGCTTTCTCTTTGCCCTTCCTTTACTTCTAGGAATATAACTTAATGCCGCTGCTATTATACCCTCACTTATTTCACAACTCATCATTTCTGCACTCATACTGTCACTAACCTGCTGTAGACCTATTTCACACTCACTCATGAACTTCCCCCAATTAGCTTTTCCAAAAATCCACTTCCCCCCTGTGCTCTCTGTGACCTGTCCCGTTGCTATCTCTACTCTAGTAAATATTGGAAAATGATCACTCCCAATAGTCCCCTCCTGATACACCTGCCACTCACACAATGGAGCTAAAGTATTAGAAACTAATGTCAAATCCAACACAGATTCCCTCCCAGAATTCACATCTATCCTTGTGCTTCTTCCATCATTCAAACTTACTAAATTATTCTCATCTAACAATTCTTCCACTACCTGCCCATTGTAATCTGTTCTGTCACTCCCCCATAACACATTATGTGCATTAAAGTCCCCACACCATACATAGCTACCTCCACTTCCTCCTACTTCCTCCATCTTACTGAGTTCTAACTTTCTACATGGATTATAGAAATGTATAACCAGCAGCTTCCTCCTTTCTGCCCACACTTCCACACCCACACACTCTAACTCATTTCCAACATCTATAGTTCTATAGGGAATGCCCTCCCTCACAAAGGTGACACATCCTCCCCCTACCCCATCCTTCCTATCCCGCCTTATTCCCACATATCCCTTTATTATAAAGTCTAGATTTGGTTTTAACCATGACTCCTGTATGCAAACCAGGTCTGGTTTCTCCCTCCTACTGTAAATTAACTGCTTAAGATCCTGCCCATTCGCAATCAGACTTCTTGCATTCCACTGGAGGATTAAAATTGTGACTATCACCCAATACATTGCGGTTCTGCACTTGCATTCAACTCATCCCTGACTTCTTCCCATCCCAACCCTCTCATATCCAGGTGACGGACAGCTGCCATAATCACAAGTTTAATCCTTTCTGTCTTAGATGTTGTATTTACCGTCGCATTTATCACTCCTGCTATGAACGTCACCAGTTTCTTTCTCTCTTCCTCCATCTTTCTTTCCACTTTCTGCATAATACTTGTCGCCTGCTCTTTCCCACCCTCCTGATTACTGCTAACATATCTCACTTGCTCCTTCCTACCCGCCATTTTAACTGCATCTGCATAGGATACTTTCTCTTTTACTCTTATCTTCTGCACTTCAACCTCTCTCTTCATAGCTTCACATCCCCAGTAAGCAACACTATGCTCCCCCCCACAGTTACAGCACTTTGGCCCCACTCCAGCTCCACACTTCCCATAGTCATGTTCCCCACCACATCTAGCACATCTTTTCTTCCCTTTGCACACCATAGCCATATGCCCAAATTCCTGACATTTAAAGCACCTAATTGGCTTTGGAATGAATTCCCTAACACTGTACCTCATGAATCCAAAATATATCTCATTTGGGAGAACATTGCCATCAAACTCAATCAAAATACTCTCAGGCCCCGTTCCAATACCCATACTTGTACTTCTTTCTTGTAGTATGTACTGCCGCTGCCCTCACAAAGTATGGATTGTAGTGTGCAGCATGCATGCAAAATGCATACTATTGGGACACACTACATCTGTCGTCACGTGAGCTTCCTGAACTCCGACCTCTTGCTCACTTCCGCCGACGTCTGCAGCGCCACATTTGAGTTTTTTTTTTTTTTTTTTATTCAATAAACAAAGTCTGGCAGTAACAAACAGTACATTATACAAAAAATTCAGACTAAACATTTACAAAATTGGAACAGACAATCAAATAAACAAAATAAAATAAATAAAGCAAAAACATTAAGTCAGAGATCTAAACAGGAATCAAGATATGCATGTTTTGGTACACACCATGCTTGTTTGGTTTTAACATATTTTAAGGCTTTCTTAAAGTTAATTATCTCATTCATGAACACGCAGCTCAGTCAGTGCGACGTAACTCCAGTAGGTGGCGGTAATGCACAAAAAGTTGTTTGCCAACCGCCATAAAACATTAGAAGAAGAAGAAGAAGACATAACTTCCTGCTGCGCAAAGGATTGTGGGGAAGTTTGGCTGAAGCAGCATGCATCGATGCATACTCCGAAATAGGAGCTGATGTAGTACAACATCCTGGTACTCTTGGCATACTGCATCTGACATACTATGTATTGGGACATACTAAATCTTTTTTTGCCTACTAAATAGTATGGAAGTATGGGTATTGGAACGGGGCCCGGGTCTCTATTTTCTCAGCTCCCCTTGTCATTCTTTTAGCATTCTTGACTGACCTATTCTCCTTACTCACTTGTTCCACCAGCTCCTTCATATTAACTGTAATAGGTATTCCAGAAATAACCCCCTTACACCCCCCGTCCCTCTTCTCCCCCACTCTTACTACTCTAGCTACTTTGATTTTTACCACAGTCTTCATTAGCATTGCCTTCCCCACATCACCTTCACTGCAACACCCTATAAGCAAGTTTCCATCCCCCAAAACTTTTGCATACTTCACCTCTCCAACTTGTCCTTTAATAGCATTTGATAACTTCATCGGCTCAACCTTCTTTACACCCCCCTCTTCCACAAATCTCACCACTACATTTATCACTCTCTCCTTCGGCTGCTGAGGCTCATCCTCATCACCCCCCTCACTCTCCGTTGCACTCGAACTATCTGCAGACTCCTTTTTTCTTTTACTCTGCTGATTCCCTATTCCTCTCCCCCCACCCTTACTACCCCCTTTCCCCCTCTCTCCTGCCACAATCCCCTCCATACCTTCTCCTGTCATACCTTCGCAGATTGCCAAGAATACGGCAAGAATACCGTGCCGGGCCTATACAGGCCGTCGGTCGATATTCCTACCGATATTCCCCGCAAATCTACCACTAAACAGTCCCAACGTCAGCAGCACCACAGTCAAATATCGTTATTCAGTCAAATTTTATCCAAAAAACAGTGAAGCACAACCAGATTTGGAAATTTTCAGCAACTCTCCCGCCAACACTACTTCCTCCCGCAGTCATCACCACCAGAGTGCTCTGCCTAGTACGTTTGAAATTTCGCGCTCCTTCTTCTTCTTTAAGATTTATTGGCGGTTGGCAAACAACACATTAGTGCATTACCGCCACCAACTGGCCACGTTCTGAATGGGCCCAGAATGGGCTTCTAAAACTATCCTGACTATATTCTTCTAGTCAAGTTTCCTCTAAAAATGAAAATATAGCCCTATACCCCCCTGAATTCAACTGCAATATTCCTTTTAACGCCAGCTTGATGCGATTGCTCTCCAATCTGTTCTTAAGGATCATCTATTTGTGACTCATAATCTGTCCATTTACAATCCATCTGACACTGTTTTACCCCCACTGTTTTTCATTCCTCAATTTCGATTTTTGACCATTTTCTATTTCTCAAATACAAAGGAAAAATGAATACACAATATAAATGGTCAATGGTAGTTAAGGTGGAATATTTCCTTCTTCCTTCAAGCCATGAGTTGATACCGTGTGAATCATTCAGCCCATCTTAAATATTAGTTAAGGTGGAATGTTTCCTTCTTCCTTCAAGCCACGAGTAGATGCCGTGTGAATCATTCAGCCCACTTAAATATAGACGAACGACAACTTTGTCCAGTTTCACTCGTTTTATTGGCTCCACATGCACACACACGCTGACACACACAAAACACCGCTTGGAGAAGTATGGGAACGCCGTTGCCCCGCGTTCTACCGGCACTAGGCTACATATGATCATAACATTATCCCTGGAGATGATGTGCCATGGCTGTAGTTATGGAAATCGCCGGCTCCACGGGCTCCCAAAATCATGACTGACAGACAGACACCGCCCACCCACCTTGGTGCCATCGGCTCATACTACATCAGAGTTGCTCGAGTGACATCACTGATGACATCACAACTGCCTGAGTGACATCACAGTTGGCAAATCAGTTGCTCTAGTGACATCACTGATGACATCATAATTGATCGAGTGACATCACTGATGACATCACAATCATGACCCACACTGCCGCCACACACACTGCCACCCACTTTGCCAATTTTAATTAAGAAGATAATTAGTTGTCTTTCTAATATGATACACTGGTTTGAATATGCAGTAAACCGTTTCATTTGCAGATAGGCCAGTGCATGCAATATCTAATCATCAATTTATATTAGTAATTTATCTCTGGGGGAATTTCCACCAATACAAGGCTTCATACTAGACGAAGAAGTGATGTGAAGTCTGACTCAAGACCCACCCTACTCTGCCTCTGATTTGTGGTAGAGTTTGTTCTGAGGGTAAGCCAATCAGAGGTAGAGTAGAAGTAGACTCAGCCCTCAGTCTTAATCCGTTTCACTCCTGTAAGACTGAGAATATTACTATTTAAATCTTTGCATAACGTTAGGTGGCGCTGTTGGAAGCCTTGCATCGGAGAACCAATCATGAGTGTTGTGGGCGGGCCTGCTTTCTGGGGGCAGTTCTCATGCAGAACCAGTGTCTCGCAAAACATCGTCGCATTTGCGGAGAAACATATTAATCACTTAGAAACAAACATAACCTGTTAATAGGACGTGTTTCATCCGGCCCCGGCGGCTAGAGGTCTTTCCCCCAGCGATAAGCCCGACTCTCGAGGCTAACGTTACAGAGCCTGCTGATGACTTCACAGTAGCAAGCGGACCACTTCCGGGTAGGAAAAATTATTGTAAAATAAACCACAGCTATAAATTTTGTTTGGAGCATATCAGCTTCATGCTCTGTGTTAGGACTATGATAAATGGCATTGCCGCTACCAAATAAAATTCTAATAATAAATGTAGGCGTGTCTGCTGCCGGCCGTTCTCGCCGGGCTCGGAGAGACAGTTTCTGACAGTGAAATTCCCAGACGTTTGGTGGCGCAGCTCACCAAACATCTGGGAGCCGAGACTAGAGTAGAAGTGACATGTCACTTTTTTTTCTCCACAATTTAAACCTGTGTCAATGGTTAGAATGTGTCAATTTGAGAATAAAATGACAAAATTAAAGAAAAAAGTATTTTATGTATTTAAAATACACAAAATACAAGGTCTGAAAGTATCTTGATACAAATTACATCTTATTTTTCTCGGTCCAGCCAAATACAAATGACAAAATACACAAATGTATTTGAAATACGTATTTTAAATACATGTATTTAAAATACTGCCCATCTCTGCACTCTACCAGGTGAGCCACCGTCCTGGACTGGCTTCAACCAAGCACTAAATCCACTGTACTCCAGACAGATCTCATTGACCTTGCACTTACCCATTTTAGATGAAAGTGAAGCTGCATGTGCCCCAATAAATTCTGACCTGGCTGCAAAGTTTGCATTAGTGGTGTGTGTGCATTTTACAGGCGCATTGGGCTGAGATATGGGGATAAAAGTGGCATTCCAAGGCATACGCCCAATAAGAACTCCTGAGCATCCTCCACCTGACATCACTTGTTACTGGTTCTGCTGCTTGTAGTCTCTTAGAACAGACGAGTTGGCTTCCGCAATTTTCAAATGCTTCCACCATACCGTCTGTACTTCGTGAGGGAGAATCATGCACCAACCGGAATGGGAAGCAGAAAGGCGGGTCTTCCGCTCATTAGTCCAATCAGAATTTTTTTAAGGCGGGTCTTCCGCTCATTAGTCCAATCAGAATTTTTTTTCGTGGACACACGTGTCGTGATTGGTCGGATTTTGTCGAACTTCCTTCCAGTCTGAAGGTTTTTTTTACCAACTTCCTTGTGCATGTTCTGGGGGTGTAATGTACAGACTGTATATAGCTGCATTCGCCGGATGTAGATGAGACAGTCTGTTTTAAGAGACTATGCTGCTTGCCTCTGGCCTGACATCACAGGTGGCAGTTCCATTTCAGGCACGCATGGCCAGATGCTTTACAAAAATGAGTCTAGATGGAGCTATGTGTCATTATTTTTTAAATCCCATTGTTATATACCCCTCCCACATACTAATGCAATGTGGTCTCCAACCTGCACCAGAATCAGCGGCCAGATCCTCCAGATTTTACTTTACAGAGGAAGGAATACAAATGTTATGTTATTAAAGTATCGTAACCCCAGAAGATAATGGAACTTTATAAAAGTAACAAACAATTTAAGCCCTGGCAAAATCATATTTTAAGGACCTGCAGAAACCCTGAGCGGGGTCGTTAATAGTAATGAGCCTTAAGATACAGCAACAGAAACAGCCTGTTCTTAAGGCTCAGAGAGCCTTAAGAGAGTTTTGGAACTTCAACGCAAAAAGAAGAAAGAAAAAAGATTTGCGGTGATTAATCAGTCTGTCCTGAAATAGTTCAACTGGATGTGAACATTCTGACGGACGTTCAGGGCTGCCCGGACAACAGACAGCTCTCATTGAAAATGAATTGAAATGAACACAATGAGATGGACTTACTTTACTTTACTTTATTGTTTATCTAGACAGGACAGTGCACATTAATAAGACAGTTTTACACATACAGAATCATCCATACGTGACAACGGTAAATGTGCCGGGATTAGCCAAAGCTAATTTTCCCCCGCAGTCCTCAGGACATACAGAACTAAAAACTACAAGATAAATGCACAAGGGATAACAATACATACACAGGATAAAAGCAATACACACAGACAAGATAAACAGATAAAATAATAAAATTATAAAAAGATTAAATGTCCAAGAGAAGGCTACTGATTATGGGTACAGTGTTGTTTCGTTTTGAGCCATTCCTTGAGTTTGACTTTAAAGGTAGGGTATGTGGGGCATTCCCTTACTACGCCCTCCACGGACCTCCGCTTAAAAAACTCTCCCAGAGGGGGTGGGGCAAGACCATGGAGACACTTAAAAACAAAGCAGGCCTGTCTGAAGGTTTTAAAATGGTCAAAATCAAGGAAATTATGCTTCTTTATAATATTACAGATATGAGCGAATAGGGTTTTTTTATCGAAAATCTTTAGGGCTTTCTTAAAGAGAGATTCAATCGGCTTAGATTCAATTGATCTTAATCAGAATTCTGATTAAGAGCTGTTTTACAAGCCAAAGACCAGCTCGTTAAGCAGTATTCAATGTGGGAAAATATCAGAGTGTAAGAACATCAAGGCAGCATCGTCCGTCAGGAAATTTCTGATTTGTCTGAAGTTCGTCAGATTGTATTTGACTGAGTTGGTCACTTTCTTAATGTGTTTCTGAAAGGTGAGGGTTGAGTCCAAGGTGACTCTGAGATATTTGAACTCGCTTACTAGAGCGAGTTCCTCACCGTTCAGGAACACACCTGAGTGAGTGACAATTTTGTTATTTTTTTGTGTGAACATCATACAGACCCATTTTTTTTGTATTCAAGAGGAGACAGGAATCTTTGAGCCATTCCTGGACGTGGACCATCGCTGCCGTGAGGGCTTGTGCAGCATCCGCGGCGTTTGCTGCAGCTGTAAAGATTACGGCGTCATCTGCATATAACTGTGCATGGACATTTTTGCATACATCAAAAAAATCATTAATATATAAAGAAAATAAGATCAGGCCGAGAATGGATCCTTGGGGGACCCCTACTGGACAGTCTATTATGGTGATTTGACTCCATTGATCACCATGGACACAACGGATCAGTGTGGCTGCGGCCTATTTCAGACAAACCGGGAGAATCTACAGCGGCTCAAGACAAGGCGCTTCACATCACTCCCTGTTTACACTAGTGCTGCACGATTTGGGGGAAAGGTGCGATTAGCGATTATGGTGGACAATATTGCGATTTGCGATTGCGATCTCCCAAAAATGTAAAAAAGAAACGCCAGAAAAATAGAAACTGCACTGTGTTACAGCACATGGCTCAGACTGCAAAGTTACATGTCTGTCCAATAATACAGTGATACACCCCGTTTATTTCTTTTGTAGCGAAAGATGGCCTTAAACGCCACACTCACGTGACGCTTCTTGAGAGAGAGGTAATGTGCATCTGCAGACTTTATCGAGGGACCATGAAGGCATCATGTGACAGGCTAGTTAAAGCCTGGAGGTGCTGCTGTTGGCAGCTGCGACAGTGTTTTGCGGCTATCAACCTTGTTAATCTCTCTCTATATTCTTCATCACAGCGGGTCATACCCACTGTGCACTTAATCGCGCACTAGTTCTGCATAAGCACCTGCAGCTCTCTCCTTATTTTACTGATGTTCTCACTAATCACACGGCTGTTTACATGCGTTTCTCAACGGCTAGCTAGTTGTTAGCATAGCTCGCTGTTAGCGATCATGGATGTTCTCTCTTTGCCTCTCGGTAAGATATTATGTAACTGTGCTGCACATAACATTACTTATTTGCGGGAGTGCATGGGAGAAGTCTCCCGCTAGTGTTGATGCCCAGTGTGATGGCAGGGAAACGTGTGTTTGCTGCGTCGTGTGTAACGTTAGTTTAGAGGAGGCACACACACACACACACACACAAAAACACGGGGGGGAAAAATCGCACACTTTTACGGTTATGTAATCGCACGTGCTGACATCGCGATTGCGATTAGATTAATCGTGCAGCACTAGTTTACACTGAGGAGACACTGCAGCTTCACATCAAAATGTGACTAGAGCAGCTTTAATATTTTACAGTCGAATCTGGAGCAGAACAGTTTGAAACAAAAAAAGACAACTGTGGGTTAAATCAATCTGATGCATGTAAAATAACAGATTTATTGAGCCCCCCCCCCCCCCTAAGGCAGGCAGGCAGCCAGCCAAGGCAAGCCTGGACAACCCACACACACACACACACACACACACACACACACACAGATCACAGAAACTTAAATTAATTAAATCAAAAACACATGAATTCTGATTCAGCATGCAACACTGTAAACTCCAGACAGTGATTGCCTCACTTTGACCCGGCAAACTCCACAGACACAGTACAGATAACTTAATAACCAACTAACAGATTTGTGTTTAAAAGTAAAGCCCCAAGTAAAAATTCACTCTTAGACCTTCAAATATTTTACCAAGGACTTGTATTATTATTACATTACTTCAAAATAACTTTGCTAAGCCAATTCATATGATTTATCAACATGGTTAATCCACAAATTCAAGGTATGATTGTTGGATAGAGTGACAATTCAAATATGTTCCCACAAATTGATTTTATTCATGACAGCCCCTGACAAAGTGCCATGGACCCCTGGGGGTCCCGGACCCCCATTTGAGAACCACTGCCCTAGAGGATATTATTTCTGAATCCGTGACTCATTATAGCCTACCATTATATCCACATAAAAATCTCTTAGAAACCTCACTTAACTCATTGAGTGCCAATGACGTCTAAAGACGTCAATTCAAATAGTAACGTAGAGTGCCAATGACGTCTAAAGATGTCAATTGCGTTTTTTGACAGTGGGACGTGGATCAAGTGGGGCGCTCGTTTTTCTCCCCTCCAGAGGGCTACTACCATCCGCTGGGCGGGGGCAGGGAGGTGTGGTTTGGCTTCCATCAGTCTGTCCGTCCTGCCATGTGGAACATGATGCTCAACATTGATGGTATGTGGCTCAGGAGGTGGAGCAGGTCGCACGTCCACTAATCAGAAGGTCGGTGGTTCGATCCCCCCGCTCCTCAAAGTGTCCTTGGGCAAGACACTGAAACCCAAATTGCTCCCCGATGGCTGTGCCAGCGCCCTGGCAGCTGGCCGCCTTCGGTGTGTGAATGGGTGATTGTAGGCACATTGTAAAGCGCTTTGGATAAAAGCGCTATATAAATGCAGTCCATTTACCATCAAAGCCTGATGCATCTCCTGTAAAAATATGGGGGATTTTGAAGGTGTATAAGCTATTTTACGGACCCATTAGGTGGCGACAGTGCTCTCCAGATTAGAGAAAGGTGAGGAAAAAAACAGAGAAGAAGCCGTGGGCACTGGGCACACGGAAACCGATGCATACTGTAACGTTAGCTGTGCCAATCTGCTCCCACAATTGAGCCTTTCTGTCTGTTGCGATAGCCCCTCCACATGATTAGTTGCCAGAAAAGGAGCACCCGACACGAGCGTCTTTCTGAAAATTATTCTCAGCTGGGAGCGCTGGGAGCCGGCGACAAAAACGGCGGAGTGCTGTGAAAATAGGCTGGGTGCAGCGCACTTTGAAACGTGCAGTGGAAAATTCAGAGCAGAGAGCCACCAGAGACACTCCCACTGAGGAGGAGTGTGCAGTTGAGGGGGTGGGGCACGCAGGGCACCATACAACACCAACCCAGACAGCAGGCTCGATGGACAGACAGATTGGCAAACACAAGCTAAAATATCTGATGCCCACCAGCAGTAAATCAAGACCACGCAGGGGCCAGCGCTGCTGGTTGCAGCTAAAAAATATTATTTTGCCATCAAAATTCCTTTGTTTTCGCTCTTTTATTGAAGGAAATTATTTTTGAGGTGTCACTACATCAGAAAATATTAGCTTCAGAGTCAGTGATGTGCTTGAAATGCTTCATTTCACAAAAGGCTCATTATCTCAGCTTCTAGTTTGAAACATCTGTTTTTGGTGAAATCAACCTATCTTCTCCGGCTGATAACTAAAGAACGGAAAACGATATCAATAAACTTTTTTTTGCTGATGATACAAGAGAGTCTCATCGTTCTTTGGGCGTGTTCGGTGTTTACATAGTAATATCACACAATATTCTGTGGGTCTTGAGTTATCACTGAAAACGCTCTGAAAGGACTGGCACTGGGAGCATCCGTTTTCCAAAAGTGGCTGGCACTCAATGAGTTAACTAAGATCACTGAGCTCTACTGATTATTTCCCCTTGATTTTATTCGACAGACTTGAATATTAATGCTGCTTATTCAGCTTACAAATACATGTTCTCCTACCAATCTCTCCTCCTTTCATGCTGCCCTCTCTCTAATGTTTACTTTACCCCCCCTCCCTCCCCCCATTCACTGTCAAGGACTCCATGTTGACTTTTCTCGCTTACTTAACGACCCTGCGTTTACTTTTCGCACCTCCTGTCACAGAGCGACCCACCCAGACACTTGAAGGGCATGAAGGAGCGCAGAACTGAAGACAAATGTTCAAATATCGAACGTGTTTCGCATCGGAATCGCACGGAAACAGGGCACTGCATTCCGTCGGGTCGCCATCAGCGCACTCCCCGAGTTTGAAGTCGATCCGACCAACGGTTCTCGAGATACGTGAAGGACAGACAGAAGCCGTTTTCCCACATGCGTACCGGAAAATTACCTGTAAGTCAATATCGGACATTTCCCTTCACACCTCTCCTCTGGCATGTCGGAATCTAGCAGCGAAATTGCCTGTATGTGGGGGGGGGGGGGGGGGCGCACTGCAGAGCGAGTGGGGGAGTGACGTGTCGGCAAAACTCCGAATGGTGAAATAAGTTTGCTTGTTTATCCGTTCACCTGCGTAGCGTTGAAGCACTTTTTACAGACTGGCTTCGTTTGATGTGTCCGGGCTTGCCTTCGCTGTCGGCAACGTAAGCAAAATACTTCCACTTTCGCTTCGTGCATTTGCTTAGTCCCTGTCGGGCTGTGACTTAAGGAGGAGGACGGACTGTGGCCAGAGAGCGAGCAGAGAGGAGAGGGGAAAATCAGCACAGCACACCCACACATGAAGCTGACATAGGCTACTGCTGTTATTATCACAAGATCATTTCGCCAGTTTGCTTTAATGTGCGCGAATGATTAGATTATGCCCGCTGGAACATTAAGCAACGTGTGTACACCTCGCCCATGAGAGTGTCGCGGAAAATGACTGCACCCGTTTCTCACTAGTATCCGCTAAAGCGCATACCGCTCTTCTGACAGGCTAGAAAGTGGTGAAATCTCCGCGACGACGGGGTCGCGCTTATACCGGCACGGCGCCTTTCTCACATGCAGGCATTAGACCACGTACCGGTCATTTTGCGGTACAAAGCGCATGTGGGAAAAGGGCTAGAGAGAGAGACAGACGATGCCGGAATTATAGTATAGATGTTTGGTTTGACAGAGAGAAGCTTGTTCCACCTGCAGACAGTGGAGGCGTTCTTCAGCAGGTTTATTTGCAGCGGTGTCTCTTCAGGTGAGATGACTGACTGAACATTTTCTTACAGTGGTCACACCTGTAGGGTTTCTCTCCAGTGTGAATTCGTTGATGTATTGTTAGGTTACTTTTGTTTCTGAACCTCTTCTCACATTGCTCACACCAGTAGGGTTTCACATCAGTGTGAATGCGTAAGTGGCTTGCTAGTTCACCTGACTGACCAAAACTGCTCTCACATTGGTCACACCTGTAAGGTTTCTCCCCAGTGTGAATGCGTTTATGTACTCTTAGGTACTGTGAGTGACTGAAACTGCTCCCACATTGGTCACAGTGGTAGGGTTTCTCCCCAGTGTGAATGCGTTTATGACTTATTAGGTAATTTGCTCGAACAAAACTTCTTCCACATTGGTCACAGGGGTAGGGTTTCGCTCCAGTGTGAATACGTTGGTGTGATCTTAGGTTACTTAAGAAAGAGAAACTGCTCCCACATTGGTCACACGAGAAGGGTTTTTCCCCTGAGTGAATTATCTGATGACGCTTTAAGTCTCTAAGTGTTGTGAATGCTCTGTCACACTGCTGACAGGAGCAAGGCTTCTCCCCTGAGTGAACTCTCTGATGCTGCTTTAAGGTTCCAAGTCTTTTGAATGCTTTGCCACACTGCTGACAGGAGTAAGGTTTCTCTCCTGAGTGAACGCTCTGATGATGCTTTAACTGTGGAAGTGTTCTGAATGCTTTCTCACACTGCTGACAGGAGTAAGGTTTCTCCCCCAAGTGAGCTCTCTGATGATGCTTTAACTCTCGAAGTGTTCTGAATGCTTTGTCACACTGCTGACAGGAGTAAGGTTTCTCCCCTGAGTGTACTTTCTGATGATGCTTTAAAGATGTAAGTGATGTGAAAGCTTTGTCACACTGCTGACAGGAGTAACGTTTCTCCCCTGAGTGTACACTCTGATGAATCTTTAAGTTTTGAAGTGATGTGAATGCTTTGTCACACTGCTGGCAGGAATAAGGTTTCTCCCCTGAGTGAACTCTCTGATGATGCTTTAAGCTTGCAAATTGTGTGAATGTTTTGTCACACTGCTGGCAGGAGTACGGTTTCTCCCCTGAGTGAACTCTCTGATGAACCTTTAAGATTTGAAGTGATGTGAATGCTTTGTCACACTGCTGACAGGAGTAAGGTTTCTCCCCTGAGTGAACTCTCTGATGAACCTTTAAGTTTTGAAGTGATGTGAATGATTTGTCACACTGCTGACAGGAATAAGGTTTCTCCCCAGTGTGAATGCGTTGATGTTTTCTTAGGTTACCTAGATGACTGAAATATTTCCCACACTGCTGACAGGAGTACCGTTTCTCCCCTGAGTGAACTCTCTGATGAATCTTTAAGAGTTGAAGCGTTGTGAATGATTTGTCACACTGCTGACAGCGGTGACGTTTGGGTCCGTTGGTGTGTCTCTGTTTCCATAGAGAAAGAGAAAGAATCAGGACAGAGGGATAGAGTGTGTGCGTCTTGCAACATTAGTAGTCTCGCTGGCCAGCCCCCCCTTCCTTCCGTGAGGAGTCTGGCTGCACGGAAACAGGCTGCTGGCATAAGCCCTCCCCTGCCCTACAGCTGCTCTCCCATTGGAGGCGTCTATTTCAGACGCTGCCGGATTTACGCTCCCCGCTTAAGAAGCTCTGTCATTGGCTCCAACCATGTCAATCAGAGCAGCCTCCGCTCCCTCCTCTCTGTGTGTCCCTGTAAATAGTCCCCTGCTGCCACAGTGAAAACAACAACGCTAACTAGCTAGCAAGCTAACAGCAGAAACCTACACGCTAGCTCGTTGCTACACAAGTTGGATTGTTGGAAACTATTTTCCAATGGCACTGCCGCTAAGCGCCGCCAATCGCAATTCCACAATGGAGACCTGTGCCGCCAGACTCCTCATGGAAGGGATGGGAGGCTGGCCAGCGAGACTACAACATCAGTGATATTTTTCTCACCTCTTCTGAAGAATTCATTTCAGCAACATTCCTCTCTTCTGCCAGATGTCTCTCTTGCCGCCAATCAGCTCTGACATCATCAAACAGACAGTCAATAAGAGGGAATATCCACAAAAAAAACAGCAATAATAATAATAAAATAATGTAATAATGTAGCTGCAAGCAGTGATTGTATGAGTCAAGCACTTCTCTGAAGACTAAAACCTATTGAGGAAATATTAAGGTTTCATCAATGTGAATGAAAAAAGTAAAGTGCTGCTGCCCAAGAGACAGCATCTCATAATTAATTTTCTTCTCTCACACGTGCGCACATACGCACGAGTTCACACACACACACACACACACACACACACACACACACACACACGGTGTTCACAGACTAGTCAACTTAAAACCACTAGATGACACTGTGCATGTAATCTGTGGTTTTATGAATAAACTAAATAAATAAACAAATTAATTAAACAGATTTTTTTTTAACAATCATTTTCTATGTGAGCGCTGAAGGAGTGCGTGCCCATCCGCATGTCCTCGAGTGCCCACCGCCCGGGTGGGGTCGTCTAAAGGGCCTTTCTGTGTGGAGTTTGCATGTTCTCCCCGTGCCCCCTGGGGGTTTCCTTCATATAGGAACCCCACACCAAAACATGCAATATCCTCAACCCATTCTCACTCCGAGTGCGTAGCATATTGACGCTTTGTCCCGTCCCTTGTGCGTCGCTTGTTACTAACATGGTACCCTTGAGCGACCCATGAAACGACTTGGGCTTTCCGACTAAACTCAATGTAAACCCATGGAAGTCATCTTTGACGCTTATGGCAACTGCTCCCCCATTAGCCTAACTGCTCCCCCATTAGTCAACTTCTCCCCCATTAGGGTCTGGGGGGAGGAGCTAACCTCTCACAGACCCTAACCCTAAACTCTCCCACCCCCCACGCCTAAACCTAACCTCCCCCAGACCCTAACCCTAAACCTAACCTCTCCCACCCCCCATGGCTAAACCTAACCTCCCCCAGACCCTAACCCTAAACCTAACCTCTCCCACCCCCCACGCCTAAACCTAACCTCCCCCCAGACCCTAATGGGGGAGCACTTGACTAATGGGGGAGCAGTTAGGCTAACGGGGGAGCAGTTGCCATAAGCGTCAAAGATGACTTCCATGGGTTTACATTGAGTTTAGTCGGAAAGCCCAAGTCGTTTCATGGGTCGCTCAAGGGTACCATGTTAGTAACAAGCGAAGCACAAGGGACGGGACAAAGCGTCAATATGCTACGCGCTCGGAGTGAGAACGTGTTGATATCCTGGTTGCTGATGTGGTGCCTCCTCTGGTCATTAGGGGTGCCTGTTCGAAGGGAGGGGAACTCCTTGGAATAGCGTGATCCTCCCAAGTGCTACTGTATGTCCTACCGGTGAAGCTTCCCCTGTCAGGTGAAAAGAAGCGGCTGGCTACTGCCCATGTCTCGGAGGAAGCATGGAGCCAGTTTCTGCTCTCCCCAGATCGGCAGAGGGTGGAGCAGCAACCAGGATAAATACATTAAAATGAGCACTAATGGGGAATAAAAATTTGATAAAAAAAGATCAGAAAAAAACAAAAAACAAAACAAAAAAACAATATTTTTTTACATGATGCCATGTTAAATAAACAGAATGTTTAGAGAGGGAAAGACTCCTGTCTATGTTGTTACTGCAGTCAAACAGCCAGGTTTCTGGGGTTTAGCGGCTCATTTTACAGCCTCTTAGTTGGCTAGTTGATTACAAGATTAGAACTGCTGTTGTCAAGTCTCTGGACTGGAGACGTTTGGCTGTCGGCTCAATGGATTTCTTTGCGATGACGAGAGGATGAGAGATGTTTTGCCCAGTTTAACGTTACGAGGTCACACGCAAATATGGATCTAACGCAGAATTAACATAGCGCAAATGCCTCAGTAGGCTGACGTAGTGGAGGACTGGAGGTGCTTCTCCGGCTGATTTGTGTGACTAAAAGATGCAAGGGGCGTGTTGACAGAGTTTGCAACACAATAAAGTGGCTTTTAAACATGAAGTCTGGATCATGTCTGGCTAGCCAGAGCAGGATATTTTCCGGTTTTACCTTTCTAGACATGAGGAGTCTGTGTTTAGAAACAGCTGGAAATGGTCAGTATTCTCTCTGCCAGTGGGCGGGGGGGGGGGTGCGGTAGCATGTATCGATAACAAGAAATGTGATAGGAAACAGCTTTAGCGAATCTGTAACCAAACTCCATTCCACCAGGGTCCATTCCAACCATTCAGGCAATAACGAGGGGTGGCATTGTGCCAAAAATGAGCGCTTGCCTTGTTACATAAAGCCGCCCAGTCAAAATAGTGGTCGCACCGTCGTCAATCACTGTGGGTGATTTATTTTACAAGTGGCATTCAAGTCATATCTGACTAGTTTTAAATTTATTTCTCCCCACAAAAGTTAGGCTAGGCCTATGTCTCGATATAGGCTGTCAGTCAGTCAGCTCCTCTCCTCTCTCCGCAGCTGTGGATGCTCACAGTCACACAACACTGCCTGCCTCAAATGGCTGCCTCACACAATAGACTTGGCTGCATCCAACTCGAGAAAACTTCTCAGAAGAGACTAACGTTAGTGACAAATCTGGAGACTTTTTCTGACATGGGAATGATGGGATTATTACCAGCAAGCAGCAGTAAAAGCAGGCAATAACGATAGCTGGGTAAGTCCCGCTAGCATCGATGCTAAGTTAGCAAAGTAGCCTACAGCAAGAGCGCAGCTGAAGCTAATTAATATGGACGTTAACATCCATATTAATATATAGCCATGTGCTTGCGCGATGACATCATGTATTGGTGATGTCAAAGGGTGGCGATTGACGATCTGACTGAGGTCAAGATTGCGCAACTCTAGTAGGCTATCATCATCTCTCTTGTTGCATTTTTAAACTGGCAGACGGGGGATTCAATTTTTAGTTGTTTACTCACCTAATTTGGCTCTCTTCCAAATAATCCAGCCACGTAACTAACGCTACGTCCATTCATGAAAATAATGATGGGACATTAATGGTTTGTAAAGTGCCACCACGCGCCCACTCACACATCAGCTAGATGATCTGGATCATGAGCTGCCAGAGTTAAACAGCAGCCGCTTTTGCTCGAATGCGGATCCTATACAGGGGACCGAGATGAATATGATACGGACTCGCGGGAGTGCGCGTAGGCCGGCTAATTGTTGTTTAACATGCAGGCCAACCGGCTAGGAGCTGGTTATAATACGGATTTCACTGCATGTTAAGAAGTGGCTTAATATAAACGATAGAGCATAATATGAAAGTGAAATTATAGACATTTTCTATCATGGAAATGTTTTTTTTTACACCAATTAACTCTGCGGAGAAATGGGCTGTCTCATGTTTCTCACGTGCAGCATGATCGGCTACATAGATTGGCAACAATAAAGCAATATCTGCAATCAGCCGATTGCATATTTGAGGTCCAAATCTGCCGATTCCGATCTCGTGCCGATCAATCCTACTGTGCTAGATGTTTCTGGTGGGGCATGTCCACTAACAGAGCCGCATTAATCAGCATGAGTGGCGAGTGAATTTTAAATTCTTATTTACAAACCAGTTTTACATATGAATGAATTAATGGATATTCAGTATATCTTACCCTTTGTTAGTATCTCTCCATATTTCCCTGCGTTGCAAGCTCAAGGGCTTCCTCCTGGCCAGGACGGCCATGTTTACGATGACATCATCCTCTAGTCGCCCGGAGAGGGGAACTGTGGGTTGGTTGGGAGCTTGAGAGAGACTGGACACTACAAGTGACTGTGCTGTTCGCAAGGAAGGACCACAAACATGGTTACATTAAAACTGACAAGCAAGACCGACTGCAAAATGTCAATGTTCATGGGCATATATCACTGTTGACTAGGGCTGATCATCTCTATACGTGTGTGTGTGTGTGTGTGTGTGTGTGTGTGTGTGTGTGCCCCCTAATAGTCGACCAATCGTTAGTCGGCGAGAAGAGTTTTCAGTCAAGTTTTCAATTGGTCAGTTAGTCGCAGGAAGAGAAAATAAATCTTTGTGCTGCACTCACACTGTCTTACTGTCACTTAAAGGGATAGTTCAGGCCTTATATGTTTGCGTCACTGCACAGATTTGGGTTTGGCAATTGGGTAAATCTTATATGCTAGTCCAACATGCTCAGTTATAACCAATGGTGACAAGTCAACCAGGTTTCCATTACTCCGCTCGAGCCAGCAGGGTTGCCCTCTCTCGCCAGCCCTCTTCGCCATTGCGCTCGAGCCCCTTCGGTCGGAGGTATCGAGACACGCATCAGTTTGTATGTAGACGATCTAATATTATACCTGCACAATTCAGAAGAATCGATCCCCCCTCTCCTAGAATTAATCACCTCCTTCGGTAAGCTGTGCGGATACACAATTAATTGGACAAAGAGTGAATTTATGCCCTTCGCCGATGCTTTCACTCCCGGTTTCCAGGAAAATCTCCCATTCAAATTGGCAAGCTGCTTGTGGCTTTCTACCACTGCGCCATTGAAAGCGTGCTCACATACAGTGTGTGCGTGTGGTACGCCAGCTGCACAGCAGCAGAGAAGAAGGTGCTCCAGAGGGTCATCTCCACTGCCCAGAGAACGGAAGGTTGCTCCCTCCCCACTCTGGAAGACCTTTACACCTCCCGCTGTCTCACCAAAGCAAAAAAAAAATCCTCAAAGGCCCATCACATCCAGGACACTGTCTGTTCGAGCTGCTGCCCTCGGGCAGGAGACATAGGATAGGACTATCAAAGCCAGGACAAACCGGCTAAAAAACAGTTTCTATCCTAAAGCAATAACTGCACTCAATGCTGTTTAACGCACTAAGGCTGTAGCCCTTTTTCTGCTGCTTTTTCCCAGTGCAATTTGTGGAGACGTGCAATAGGAGGAAGCCTAGAAATGTATGAATGTTTTTGCCTTCTTTTCTCTTCTAACAGAGACTTGTTTACATTATTTATACTTTACCCGATGTCTGTTTTAGTTTATTGACTAATTGACTGGTCTTTATAGCTCTTTTTAACCTTTTATACTGCAGAGGATGCAATTTCATTGTTGTGCAAATGACAATGACAATAAAGGATCTTGAATCTTGAATCAAAGGACCGCCTCACATATCTTGGTTTGACCATACCTAAAGATCCTAAGCTAATATTCAAGTTTAATTTTGGTGATTTTATTTCAAGATTGAAACAATGTATCAAAAACTGGAGAATCCTCCCTTTGTCCATGATTGGCCATATAAACTCAATTAAGATGGTCTCTCTTCCCAGGTTCCTCTATGTCAAAATATTCCCATCTTTCTTACGTCAGCTTTCTTTAAACAACTGGACTCCATAATTCTGTCCTATATCTGGAATTATAAGAATCATAGAATTGCAAAAACTCACTTGCAGAAACCCAAGTCTGAGTGAGGGCTTGCTCTACCAGTGTTTAGACACTATTACTGGGCTGCCAATGTTAGGGCTCTGATGTTTTGGCAACAAGGGACTTCTGGCAACTTAACCCATGGGGCCTCCTGTGGCTAAAAATAGAGGCCAGCTCAGTTGCTAACTCCTCCATGCTAGCCATGTAGCATGCAAGCCTGGGACTTTAAAAACTTAAAGTTTTATTACAAAGAACTGTCAGATTTCTGAATCAAGATTCAGGTTAGGAGCATTTTGAGTATACCAGATTTTTCAGTTCACACACCAATTTGTTTTAATCATTCTTTTCTGAGTGCCTGGAGTGGGAAGGGGCTTGTTAACATCAGACCTATATATTGACGCCCAATTTCCATCCTTTGATCTTCTGAAGAGGAAATTTGAGTTGCCCGAAACGCATCTTTACAGATACATACAAATTAAGAAATTATGTTCGATCCAAGATTCATGACTTTGAAGTCCTCTCAAATGACAATTTTTTCGAAGTTTTGTTAAGCCCCCTCTCACTCCAAGCATCTTATTTCTAGGTTTGTGTGTTTGTTTGATAGATGCATTAGAGCAGAGGTTCTCAAATGTTTTTCAGCCAAGGACCCCTTACAAGATAGAAAATATACCTCATTCTGATTTGTGATTTTGGGCTAAGCTTAATTGTTTCCACGGTAACGTGCATGACTTTTATTTTGATAGGTTTGTTATTAGAATGTAATCCATGAACCATTTTAGATTTAAAGCATAAACTATTTTCGTTGAACTATGAAGATTTTGCAAAAAAAAAAAAAAATTTTTTATTACATTACATTTACATTACGTCATTTAGCAGACACTTTTGTTTTGTCCAAAGCGACTTACAATATCACAATTTGTCAACAGTATAGAAAACCTCTATGCAACACAATCAATGACAGCCAAGATATTTTGATAGACTAGCACCATGTAGGAAGTAGTTTGAGAAGGAATAATTAACATGTAGCATTTTATTTTTTAATTAAAAAAAAAAAAAAAAAAAAAAAAAAAAAAAAAAAAAAAAAAAAAAATTTACTTGAAAACTTTTCGCGGACCCCCTGGCAAAGTGCCACGGACCCCTGGGGGTCCGCGGACCCCCATTTGAGAACCACTGCATTAGAGCACCCACTACGAGGATTAGAGAGGCATGGTAGGAGGAACTCGGTGTTGATCTATCTGAAATTATATGGGACAGGAGTTTGTCTATAGTCCAACTCTGCTCAATTAACAGCAGACACCAGCTGATTCAATTTAAAGTTGCTCACCATCTTCATTACTCCAAGCATAGATTGCACAAGATGTATCCTTCTGTTTCACCACTATGTGATAGGTGTCGGGTCTTAGAGGGCACACTGTCTCATGCCTTTTGGTTCTGGCCCTCACTATCCGGATTCTGGGCCAAAATATTTGACTGGTACTCCAAGTCCTACAAAATAACCCTACAGCTGGAGGCAGAACTCGCCATCTTCAGCTGTTCGGAGTCCTCTCTGAACTTCTCTACAGCTGTGCAACAAACTGACACTGGGGACAACTGTTGCCAAAAGATCTATTCTGAAGGAATGGAAGTCCTCCTCTTCACCTGGATGAGGGGCGGCTTTAGCGCAGGAGGTGGAGCGGGTCGGCCAATGACGCAAGGGTTGGCGGTTCGATCCCCGCTCCCTCCCAGCTGCTGTCGTTGTGTCCTTGGGCAAGACACTTAACCCTCCTTGCTCCCGATGGTGTGTAGGCACCCTGCGTGGCAGCCTGCCGCCATTGGTGTATGAATGGGTGAATGTAGACTATCTACTGATTGTAAAGCGCTTTGGATAAAAGCGCTATATAAATGCAGGCCATTTACCATTTACCATCACCTTCTTTTCAGGTGTGGCTGATGGAAATTATTTCTGTAATACAGATGGAGAGAGTCAGGTCCCTGAGAACCAACTCGTTCAAAAGGTTCTCAACTGTCTGGGACCCGTTTTTGGCATACTTTAACGAGGTTAACTCATTCATGGCCAAAGACGTCTTTGACGTGTTTTTGTTTTTATTAGTGCAGCGCGTAGTTCAAACACTTCCCCAGCCTGTGACATGTTATCAGGTCCCTAGCCTCAAAGACAAAGCCGACAACACGCGATCAAACACATACCGCAGCTGTTGTTTTGAAATGAGCAGGAGGAAAAACAGAGAAACGCGCTTCCTTGTAGAGAGGAGAAACGCCATTGAAACGCCCCTCGGCACGCTGCACTGCTCGCCTTGCTGCAGGGCAAACCTGGATTGAGTTGTTCGCAGTAGTCAAATCCGTGACGAACATGATCGATCCGGTTCCAGCGCCTGGTCCCAAAGCCAAGCCGGACCCGTTCCTGTGTCGCAGCATTCGTCCCAGCGCGAACGAGAGGAGGAAAACGATGCGAGGCAGAGGAGGCTAGACGCTGATCTCAAACCAGTTTGGTGTTCCCCTCCTATGCTAATTTGCGGGGGAAGGAGGTGCGATCCAGCAGCAGCTGTGGACAGAACTCTCTCTGTGTGTGTGTGTGTGTGTGTGTGTGTGTGTGTGTGTGTGTGTGTCTGTGTCTGTGTCTGTGTGTCTGTCTGTCTGTGTGTCTGTCTGTCTGTCTGTCTGTCTGCACACTCACTCACACTGAGTAAACTGTATTGTTGAATGTAAAAAAAGCACTTCATGTATATATATTAGAAATGGGATAGTTAACGCCATTAACGGCTGCGTTAACGCGAGACTCTTAACGCGCGATAAAAAAATTATCGCCGTTAATCTATTTTAATCTTTTTTTTTTTTTTTTTTTTTTTTTTTTTACCTTTATTTATACAGGGGGAGTCTCACTGAGAGCAATGCTCTCTTTTTCAGGAGCGCCCTGTTCACATTCACACACATTCATACCTGGAAGCTGTCCAGTACAACCACAGTCTGATCTGCTGGCCACTGAGCAGCTCCACTGTATTATTATTATTATTATATATATTATTATTCTCAAAGTTGTCTGGTAGCAGGGTCCACTTATATTGAGCAGGCCATGATGATTATCACTTTAGAATGGAACAGGTATGTAAGCGCGGACATTTATGTCTGCCTCCCCCATCCTGGCTGCTGTGGGGGGGCGTGAACAACCGAATAAACAGAAACCTGTTCACAAGGACTTACTTCTAGTCATTATTTATGTTGCACACACATATTTTGAATGGCTTCGACAGACTTCAAATGACCCATTTTAATCTAGATTAATCTAGATTAATGACCAGGATTAATCTAGATTAATCTAGATTAAAAAAATGAATCTATTCCCATCTCTAATATATATATATATATATATGTTTTTGTCATTTGTGTCATAATGAATAATATTTACATGTCTGATGTCAATACAGTTCAAAATAAAAGAATTGAGAGCGAGTTCTGCCTGAGATTGTGTCTTTTACAAAAATTGCCTTTTCTGCTGTTTCTCTTCTCCGAGAGACCTTTTTGGTGAAAACAGGGTGTATATAAATGGCTATAAGTAGAGTACAGAACATGCTAAAAGCTCACTTTTTTTTCCCTGGTGAACCCAGAGACGTACATCTTCATTTTGAGGTATTGCAAATCACTTTGGTGCTAATAGATAATTTACTGTGGGTCTTGAAAGATGACCAACAATTATGAAAATCTTTGGCCTGTGCTAAATATTGGCAGTCCTAAACTGGCCATGAATGAGTTAAGAATGATAAGTGACTGAGGTTTGGGGTGGTGTCTCGTGGACCCCTTGCGTAGGATCTCATGCGCATTGTCTCTGGCAAGCACATAAGCACCTTGTGCGGCTGATAACACCAAGTTGTAATGATGAATGTCGATGATGTATGTTTTTTCTTTTTTTCTTTCTTTCTTTTCCTGTCTGAGCCTGTTTATCTTCTTTGTATGTTCTATAAAAATGGAAAATAAAATATATATAAAAAAGGGATAGTTCGGATTTTGCCGATGGCTGGAGGTTATATTTTCGCCCGACTGTCAACAGGATATCTGAAAAAGTTATGAATGGATTTGCAAGAAACTTGACAGAAAGGTTGATCATAAGCCAACTTAGAAGTGATTAATTTTCCATGCCCACTGGCCAAAAGTGGCATGGCAATGGCTGTGGCCAATCACAAAAAGGCGGTTAACTTCCAAACAGATTCACGTAAAACCGTCATAGGCCAAATTAAAAATGATTAAAGACCCTGGAAACCCAAAATAAATATGCATTTTGAGTTCATCACACTACAGGAACTGTTAATAAGCCACCAGCCAAATTTGAACGATGATGAATGTTGCAAAGAATATACCGTATATATTATAAATAAACAAAGTAATAATGATGCATGTGTAACATTTTTTGTGTGTGATCCGAAAGATACAGAACATATCTGCTGCCTTCGAAAAGTCAATTTTAACCCGTAGTGAGTCGACTGTTTGTTGTTTACCAAATAATAAATTATTGCTTTTATTTTGAAGGTAAAGCTTCTTGTATTCTGCCTACTGTAGCTTTCTCTAGCTAACTTTCTCAGAATACCCGATCGCTCGTATTTCCTCATTGTTACCACATTATGTGAAGGTAACGTATCACCAAATGTCTTGTTTGACAACAGTATGTTAGTTGATCATGTTCACGATTGTCCTTGGCTTTGTGTAGATTGTGTAGATTGTATTACTTAGGCAATTAGCTACAATTGTGTGTGTGTGTGTGTGTGTGTGTGTGTGTGTGTGTGTGTGTGTGTGTGTGTGTGTGTGTTGGAAAGCCGTGCTGGCTCGCTGGCTCGACTACTTCCTCAAATTCTGGCCGAATCATGAGCGAGGCAGACCGCAGCAGATCGTGTGCACACTCTGCAGTTTGAAATCAAAGTTTTACCACATGCAGGGCCCGAAATTAGAGCCCGCCACCCGCCAATGGCGGGCATATTTTAGCTTTGGCGAGTGACATAAAAGGGCTGTCCACCACGTGGCGGGTAACAAAATAGTCATGTAAAATAATTAAAACTGCGGTGTGTTTTGGTCTTACGACAGTCGCCTTTATTGCAGCCCCCAATCTCTCCGTGCGGGTCATCTCCGGCCTCATTTTTGGCTTGTTTACGAACGTCACATCCGCTACTCTCCTGTCCTGACTGGCCGTGGCCATCTGCATTCTGCAGCGCCTGCTTGCACTGCAGGGAGCCAACGTTACGCCGGTCCGCCTGCTATAGCTAAGCTAACCTTAGCTTAATATAACGTTAAATGTGTTACAATGTGGAACCATATTGAGGGAGTAAGCCGGCCGCTAAAAAGAAAACCCACCGCGGCTTTCTCCGACGAAAAGGATGAAGCAGCAGCGAGAGCGGGACCACCTAACAAAAGAAAGTTTCGAGAGGAGTGGAAGTTTGGCGATAGTGGTGTTTCAAGAGACTGGCTACAGTATGATGCTGGGGCTGTAGTGATGAGTTGTTCCGTGTGCCGCAATTATGCCAAAAAGAAAAATAGAAACAACACATTTGTCATCGGTAGTAAATCAATGAAGCTGGAAGCCGTTCGTGACCATGAACAGAGCCAGAGTCACATTGGCTGTAAAGAGGAGAAGAGAGAGGGTGAGGAGTCTGAGGAGTTATGTTTACAAAACCTTCAAATTTACTTCTGTTCTGTTAAATCCTGCAAAGAGGGTAGAGAGTGAGGAGTCTGATGTTTAACATTAGGTTACAATTTAAGCTCAAGATTGACTTGACATGTATTGATTAATCAATCATCAATCAATATATTAAAATAATTTGCTTCAAATTTTACTCTGGCCTCTTATTTAAGTGTGTATTCTTCAACATAATACCTTATCTACTTGAAATGTACTGAAGAAAATGTATATATATGGATATATGTGACACAAAAATGCGTTTATTTTTTTTGGCCGGTAAGAAATATGCTTGGCGGGTAGATTTTTTCCATCTACCCGCCACTGGCCGGTGGGTCAAAAAGTTAATTTCGGGCCCTGACCACATGGGTCAAGAAATGTGGTCAAAACACGGCTCAGTGTAGCCTACTTACTACATTTCTCTCCCGGTCTCTCCAGCTCTGGTGAGACCTGAGCAGAGAAAGTGAAAGTGGACTGGACTCGCTCAGAGACTCAGTCTGACTATGTTTTATAAATGTAAAATAAATCGAAAATAGCCCACAACAGATATAAAAACATGGGCATGTGTGTTTAATGTAGACTTTTGAAATATGCATTTAAAGAAACGCAATGTGTCCCGCGCAATGAGGTGAGGACCGTCCCTGAGTCATTTCCTCAAAAGCTGCCCGGCAGAGCAGCACTCTGACACGGCCGGCCCCATTCAGACAGAGTCCCAGCGGGGAGTGCAGGGGGGCTGAGTGCAGGGGGGCTGAGTGCGGGGTCATGACAGTTTTGTAGAATGGACAACTGCAAGCAACTTTATGATTGGATCTGCCTGTTGACGTCAACAGCTGGGCAATTTGAAGCCGTTAAGCACAGCCAAATTCAAATCCTGCCAGAATAAAACATTTTAACAGGGAAATGGTGATATTTAGGATTTGGGTTGAAACTAATGTCTCAAACTTTTTGAGGCTTACAATTAGTAACATAAGACCCTAAATTACCGCGTTAGAAGGTTTTTGTGGATTTCGGTTTCCAGGGTCTTTAACTTTCCACCCCCACTGGCCAAAAGGGGTGTGGTAATGGGTATCTTCAATCACAAAAAGGCAGCTAACTTCCGAACAGATTCACAAGCCACCACAAAACTTGGCAGAAAGTTTGGTCATGGGCCAACTTAGAAGTGATTAACTTTCCACGGTCACTAGCCAAAAGCGAGTGTGACAATGACCATGACCAATCACAAAAGGGCGCTTACAGTAACTTCTACATGGATTCACCTAATACCACAAAACTTTGTAGATAAGTAGGTCATGGGCCAACTAGAACTGAGTAACTTTCCACGGCCACTAGCTAAAAGGAGGCATGGCAATGGGCATAGCGAATGACAAAAAGGCGCCTAAGTTCCAAATGGATTCACGTAACACACCATGGCAGAGTTATGGGCCCCTATTCTCCCACAGGCCTTCGGCGCTAAAACGGGCCTTCGGCGCAAAAAAACGTGCCTTGCGCCTGCCTCGGGAAGATATCAACATGGCTTTACGCTGCCAAATGCGCTTTAGGCCGAATGGTCGTGGCGCACTCCCTGAATGGGCGAGAATGGGCGTTTCGGCGTTAAAAGTCGGCGTAATGATATCTTCCCACCTGGCGTAAATTTAGCGCTTTGCGCTTTTGAAAACCAGGCCTATTCAGTGCGCTGGTTGCGTGGAGCGCTCCCCTCTGGCTCCCCTCTGTCACCATTCTCTGTGTCACTCTCTCCCTCTCTCCTCAGTCTGACAGGCACAATACGACTCTCTCTCTGACTCCCTCGCTCAGACAGACACAACACACTTCCCATAGGAAAAATAAGTTGTAAGTTCACTGCCTGGCGTCCCAGCATGCATTGTGGTACTCCATTTCGCTACTAAATAGCAACCAAATGAGCCGAAATATATGGTTACATGCTCCCAAAATAATGTGTAATGGTAACACAAGCTGCAATTGTAGAACATTTCAATATTGGACCAAATAAAACATCGAAATGAAAACACCACCCTATGTGAAACATATATGTCCTCCTACCCCTTGTCGATTTAACGTGATTTAGATAAGTGACAGCGGAACGCGCTTCGGAACGCGCTTCTACTGTCATCTGCTATACTGTGATGTCCGCTCCAATAACTTGGCCCTACTTCACATTTAGTTTTACAATAAAAACACATTTATGCAATGACTTTACATAATGTAGGCTATATTTATGTGCATCATCCTTCCTGCAGCAGGCGAGAGAAAATGATATCTTTCTGGACAAACTTTCACCAATCTAATAGGCTATATTTTTCTAGCTGATGCATTTAGAACATTCTTTTCACTTTGATCTTGCTATAGTGTAGGGTATTTACATGCTTGCAGTATTTAAACTGCAGTTAGATTGGTTTGAGAAGCATAATAATATGGAATAATAGCCTATATATGGAGATAGACAGACTGGATGAAGGGAGGGGGGGCGGCAGAGCGCTTGGCTTTGTCTGGTTTTACCGGATTTGTCCAGGAATTGGAGCTTAAAAGGCAAGCGTGTGTCTCTTTACTGCAATTCTCCAATGAGCGGACTATGCATAATTTTACGCTTAAAAGGCATGGTTATAATGGTTGAGGCTGAGTGTAGCGCCGATACCAAGATAGCAAGTGCGCTGGTCCACACCCACTTACTGCGCTAGGCGGCCTAGCGCTAGGCCTTAAACGCAGTTTCTACGCCGATTGCAACGATAGGGCCCATGAACTCTACCGAGTCCCCTCTAGTATGATGTGGGGTTGTATGAGGTACTTGAAATGGTGAGCATCTGGTTCAGGCAAGTAGAGCTGTCTGCTGAGTGTGAAGAGCAAAAACATGAACAAAAATGACAAAAAAAAGACAAATGGCTTGAACTACAGTAATGACTACTAGTCAACCAGGGAAATATTTGGTCTGGGACAGCCCTACTGTTGTCAAAGACCATCTATCTTCAAAAGTCTCCAAGGTTTTAACACATGTCAAGGGTTCAAAGGTCATGAAACTCTATAGAGGCTTAATGAGGCTGCTTCAGTTTCAGTGAGAAAATGCCATACTTCCACTTGTGTTTTTTCCATGACAGGAGTAATACTTAAAAGATTAGGAATAGTTTTGCAGTAGTGGAAACTACCGCTCAAAAACTGAAAAAGCTGGAAGGTTACCTTTGGTTGGCTTTTGAACTGTGGCGGTTGTTTGTTTTGCTGCCCTTTTCTTCACAACATTCGTTTTTCGTTGTGGTATGGTTGTGTTGTTGGTGGCGGTCCTTTTGGCCTCAGTGTTTGCTTGTGTTTTTGTTGCATCATCCGTGCTGAGCTTTCTAGTTTTCCGATGCGTTCCTCTCTTCTTGTTTGACTTGATCTTTGAGCTTAAGATCGAGCAATCAGAATCACTAGAGTCATCTTTAGGCTCCCACTGTGTGTCAGAGTCACAGCTGTTCAGGTCCTCCTCTTCTCTGCTGTCCAACTGAGCCATTGGTGGATGAAGAGCCCTACGTATGGTCTGCTCAGATAGTCTTCTCAACACTACCACTGCCTTTTTCACTCCACTTAGAGAACTAGACGCCTCCTCCCTTTGTGGCTTTTTGCCTTCATCTGTATCCTGAGTCTTGCTGTCCAGTCGATGTGATGGAGTAGTAGTTCTGTCAGCAGTCAGAGAGCTGGAGGCCTGAGTCTCAGGGGGAACAGCCTCATATGGGGATTGAGGCATATTATCTACAAAAAAACAAAAACAAAACATGGGTGAAATTGTAGCTTGCAAAAATCAGATTCAGAACCGAATGAGATTAGGGGTGACGGATGGTTCGCCTGGCTGGTATCTCATGGACCCCTTGCGTGGGATCCCATGCACATTATCTCTTGAATCACATAAGCACCTTATGCTATGGGGCTGATAGCACCATGTTGTAATTTTGAATGTTGTCTTTCCCTTCTTACTTTTTTCTGTGTCTTGTTGTATACAAAATTGAAAAGAAAATATATAAAAAAAAAACTGTGAAAGGAAAACCTGTAGTGGAATGGATTATTTTTTGTGGAACTGTGAACTGACTGGATTGAACGAGTTAAAATCCTGGACTGGATTTAAGTGTGTGTGAACTGAAAGATCCGGAGCTGGATTTAACTTTTCTATTAACTATTTTTTCCACAATATATAATGAAACTGAGCTTTTGTGTGGTCTGAATTTATTTGAAGTGTGTTTCAATGCTTGCATTTCATGATCATACAGGTTTAAGTTGTTGTTGGGTTGATCTTTGCTCATTCAATGTGCACGACGTACATTCTCATTTATGTACATCTTTGTGAGGTTTAGAATATTAATTTAAAAGACTATAAATGACACAACCCCTGACTTAACACTCTTAAATGGCAGGAGAGAGACCTGGCTGGCACCCCGAACAAAATAATACAAAATACCAAGGAGAACTCCGAAAACCAAACCGTCACAATGTTTGCCTCCTTTGCGCATGGCTGGTTAATTCCACCTCTCTCATGTTCAAAATATCGAGCGTGTTGCCACAACACAACCTGCATTTTGCTGGTCCCGGGGTTGTGAACGTTACGTTATTTCTTAGCACATGACTTATTTTAAACTCAGCGCAAATGAACGACATGAACATATTTATGAAACAAATGTCCATGACTTTTCCAAAACATTTGGGATTTTTTTGTCATAACTTTTCCAGGGCCTGGACATTTTATTTTGAATTTCCATGACTTTTCTAGGTTTTTCATGACCATACAAACCCTGTCATTATTACCTTGATTGGCTCACTAGTAAACATTGAGCAACTCACAGAGAAAAAAATGGGCTCTTACCTGTGTGAACTCTCATGTGAATCAGCACAGCTCCCTTGTGGTCAAATATTTTACCACAAACTGAGCAACTAGCGCTAGTTTCCATCCAATAATCATCACTGTCGTCAGTCTCAGGTTCAGAAGAGTCTAAAGTCTTGCCAGCACTAGTTGCTTGTAAACCACTACCTGGATCTGAGTTCCTGGCTGGTTCTGATACTCCACAGTCCTCTCCACCAGCTTCTGTTTTCAGCTGTTTAGTTGAGCTGCTAGCTAGAGGCTCTGCCTCTCTAGTCTCCTCAATTTGGCTTTGATGAATCTGTGAAGTCTGAGGTTTCTCTTCACCATCTTCACTCTTCACAGAGACAGAGGTGGATAGGAATTGGGTGATATCAGCCTCCTCCGGCCCTTGAAGCTGCTCTCCCTCCTGACTGGTCCCGAGTTGCTCCTGTTCCTCTTTAATGTGTGGGGTCTCTGGGTCCTCCTGGTCCAGACTGGAGCTCCACTCCTGCTGCTCAGGGGAAACCTCTTCTTTACAGACTAACAGCTGCTGGAGATCTGGAGGTACAGCTGAAATACATACAGTACATTCACATTAAGGATCACTGACTGTAAGTCAACTTAAACATATTACTATTACTTCATAATGTTAAGGAAATCCATATGCATAATGAATGGGGGGATTACTTTAGGTGACTTGCATAAACTGTGGTTAGCACAGGTGAAACAGTAGCACAGGTGAAATGTCTCACTATGGGATACACTCCCTTGCATATCTTCAGCAGCTTTTCGTATTGTTGTCCAATGAATCAATATATTATCATGATGAAACTTCATGATGATCAGTTCTCCCAAGCGTACAACCACCTCCACCACCTTTAGCATCTATGCCACCCCCCTCCCCTCTCCCGTTTTCTGACTAGCCCTAGCCCATGTCCCTCCCACATGCTCCCTCTCCTCATTTTTATGTTTTTCATGTATCCCTGATTAGATGTGTTATTTGTTATTTGTATCGCTTTGTTTCATTGTTTGTTTCCTGAACTCCAAGCGTCTTTGGGTCATTAACACGTTAATTGCCAAGAACGAGTTGAGTCGTCAAACACAATCCAGCTGTTCACTGCCAACGACGAGTTGAGTCGTCAAAAAAATGATTTTTTTTTTTTTGACCGTGGGATGTGCATCTAACCCTTTTACATCTCTTATATAATTATTGGAGCCACCGAACGTTTACAACCCATTCCACCGACCCACTAAGTGGCAACAGTGCTCTCCTGACTAGAGGAAGGCAAGCATTTTTTTAACTTGTCACGCCATTCTCACCCCAGCCATTCTCATGAAAATGGCTGGGGGAAAACGCTTTCGTTTTCGCGCTGATTGCTGGCGATGCGGGATTGCAAATTTACATAATAGATTACAGGTGGAACACACTTTGAAACACGCAGCATAAATATGACCAGAATCGCAAAAGCTTCTCTCAACCAAAACTCCAAGAAGCGAGCGAGTCCATGCCGACTTCCTCAAACAGCGGCCGCGCAGCCACAGGCACAGGACAGCAGCAAAGCACTGAGGCTGGTGACAAGCTTGTGACGGCCGCTGCAGCCAAGAAGAACGCCCACGGAGGGAGGAGTTGAAGCAACTCTCCCTCTCGCTCTCTCCCTCTCTCTCTCTCTCTCGCTCTCTCTCTCTCCCTCCCTCCCTCTCTCTCTCTCTCTCTCTCTCTCCCTCTCCCCCTCTCACTAGGATTAAACCTAGTGCGTCTCCCTCCCGAGAGGGAGGGAGAGAGAGAGAGAGGGAGGGAGAGCGAGAGGGAGGGAGAGAGAGAGAGAGAGAGAGAGAGAGGGAGGGAGAGCGAGAGGAAGGGAGAGAGAGAGAGAGAGAGCGAGAGGGGGAGGGAGAGAGAGAGAGAGAGAGCCAAAAATGAATGGTTAAAGTGACTGTTCTATCGAATTTCACAAAAAGCCGTTTATCTCTGAATATTTTTTCTGACGCTAAAACCATGCTGTATTCAACTGCTAATGCTTACATAACTACTAACTCTACAAACTAACTCTTTTAGACAGAGAAAGTACACATTCTATTAGTACTTTTGAGATATTGTATGTTCACAAACTCCAAGCAGAAAAGAATCCTCGGCTCTTGTAAAATGAGCCACAATCCTCAAAAAACGGCTTGGCAGAAGCTACCTACAGCAAGAAAAAAACGGCTGGCAGTCAATGTGTTAAAGAGCGCTATACAAATTAAATAATTTTTTCTTGTTCTTGTTCTTTTTCTTATTATTATTATTACAGGGTTCATACAGACATTACAAAACGAAATGCAAGGACTTTCAAGCACCTTTTTTTTCATTTTCAAGGACTTCACGCAAATCAAATAATTGATTTTCAAATATAAATTTGGCACAAAAGGGGCCTCAAATTTGCATTATATACATTTTGTCTTTAACAAGTTAATTCTACTATCAATCCTGTGAATGGGACAGGAAAATATAACTTTGGTCAAAATATAAGATGTGACGTCACTGACAGACAGCGTTACGTGGTTCATGTGAAATTCAAGGACTTTTAAGGACCTTGTTTAAAAAAGGGGCTATTTTCGAGGTATTTCAGGACTTGATTTTTTTTCCCTCAAAATCCAAGCACTTCAAGCACCTTGGCAGAACCCTGTTATTATTATTATGCTGTGGAGTAAGGCCACCACCATGCTCCTTCTACATATCCTTCATGAGCTCATTTAAATTGATACTGTAGGTCTTTTGAGTTGTGATTATCTTAGCCACTTGATTTTATGTTTCCTTTGGGGTAAATATGTCTCTATTTTACTTGATTTCATTAATTTAATGTAATGCATCTTTTTCACTTTTATTTCTCTATGATCTTTTCTTTTATCTAGTTTATGTAAAGCACTTTGAATCTCTGTGTATGGAATGTGCTATAAATAAAGTTAAATAAACAGCATCATAGAGTTAACAAGAATAACCCCACAAGTACGTTGAGTTCAGCTTCACAAGTGTAAAACTGATCATTTCTGGAAAAGCATTGATGTGGACAGAACGTAGGAACTGTAGATATCCGTAGCTTCTTTGAAATGGGTGGAGCCCTTTGAGCGCTATCGCTTTTGGATGCAATCCTCACTCTAGCAGATACTGAAGTAGGGATGCACACAATTAATCGAAGCTCAATTACTCGCTCATTAAGGATTTACTCGAGCATGTGAAAAATTACTTGATCAAAACAAAACAAACAGCAACGTGCATTCTGTCAGTAGAACAGTGTTTTCACATCATTTTCCAATGATCCTCCAGAGGGCGCAATTATATCACTGTAACAGACTGTTCAGTGTGTATGCAAGGCTCTGTGTATGTCCCCTCAGAGTTGCTGAAGAACAGGAAGTGGGGGACTTATGTTGTTGACAGAGCCGGTGTTGACTGGTGTGCTAACGCTAGGCGCTAGTGTCTGAGAATAAATCTGGAAACATGTTATAACGTTACAGCCTGACTCTTGTTTATTGTTTTATTAACAAAGTGTAAGTAATTGGCGGACCCGGACACTCGGCTACATCACTATAGCCCTTTTCAGACAAGTCATAAGATGGTCTACTTGAACAGTGTACATTCTGATAAATTGGCTGGCTCCTCTTCCTCAAACCTGGAGCAACCCACCATCAGCGAGGAAGAGGAAGAGTTGCGACGCACGTACAACAACAATCACTTGAACAATGTTCATTCGGATCCTAGTCTCACCTGCACTGGAGCTGAGCAACTCGGCATCAAGGATGGCTGCGACACACTGCAGCAGAAAAAGTAAACAATCTGCGTGCGGTAAGTGAGCCCCTGCGGCCACGGCTGGGATTCTGGGCAAATGTTGACATGTCTAAAAGTTGTGCCTCTACGTTTGTATGCGTTTCATAGCATAGGCTATGCTATGCAATGCTGTGAGAAATATACAATAAGTTGCTGCTGTATAAATAAAGGTTTTATTGAGGAAAAAACGCATTTGGTATGGTTTGAAAATGTTTGTATTTTTAATTACAATTACTCGATTGATTGCTCGTTGGTGCATCCCTATACTGAAGACATTCTTTTGACTTTTGACTTGACAGTGGCTCCTCACTTGGTCCGCATTTGGGGCATATAATGCCGCTGTGACCTCAGAACGTCTGCGACATAAGTAATTTCTTCACTGATGTGGAGCAGAGAGCCTGGACCTTAACTCATTGAGTGCCAATGACGACAGCTGTCGTCAATTCAAATACTGACGTAGAGTGGCAAAGACGACGATTGTCGTCAATTGCGTTTTTTGACGGTGGGACGTGGATCAATCCCTGATACATCTCCTGTACAAATATTGTAGCTATTGGAGGTCTATAACCTATTTTACAGAACCCTTAGGTGGCGACAGTGCTCTCCAGATTACAGAAATGTCAGGAATACAGCCTGAAAAAGCCGTGATCAAAGCGAAACCGCTCATGCTGCAGCCCAGAGCCATGCAGATTGCTCTGGCTGCTGCTTGACGGTGCCTGCCAACAGCAATCAATCCGCGCACACAACTGCTCCTCTGCCTCTGTCTGTCTGTCTGCATATAGTTTCTCCACACGATTACCCACCAGAAAGGCAGCACCCGACCCCGAAGGGCCAAACCTTTACCTGCAGTCCCGTTTGGCATTTCCTTGTCGCGCTGTGAGCTGTCGCAGCGCTGTCGCGCTGTGAGCCGCTGTGAGCCGCACCGCCCGCAAAAACGGAGGCTCCGAAAATAGACTGTGTGCGTGTGGGGAGGAGTTTGCAGCTCAGGGGGGGAGAGGGGGGTGGGGCACGCAGGCTCCACAGAACTACACCAGGTCACTACATCAGAAAATATTAGCTAGAGTCAGTGAATGTGCTTGAAATGCTGCATTTCACAAAAGGCGGAATAACTCAGCTTCTAGATAGAAATGCATGTTTTTGCTGTTTTTGACCTATCTTCTCCGGCTGATAACTAAAGAACGGAAAATGGTATCAATAAACTTTTTTTTGCTGATGATACAATAGAGTCTCCTTGTTCTTTTTGCGTGTTCGGTGTTTACATAGTAATATCACACAATATTCTGTGGGCCTCGAGAAATCACTGAAAACGCTCTGAAACTCTGGCACTGGGAGCGTCCGTTCTCCAAAAGTGGCTGGCACTCAATGAGTTAAAGGGCACAACCCATTTCAAAGAAGCTACGGATCTCTACAGATCCTAGATTATTCTTCAATGGGCTCCGCCCTTTAACTCATTCATGGCTAGTTTAGGACTGCCAATATTTAGCACAGGCCAAAGATTTTCATAATTGTTGGTCATCTTTCAAGACCCACAGTAAATTATCTATTAGCACCAAAGTGATTTGCAATACCTCAAAATGAAGATGTACGTCTCTGGGTTCACCAGGAAAAAAAAGTGAGCTTTTAGCATGTTCTGTACTCTACTTATAGCCATTTATATACACCCTGTTTTCACCCAAAAGGTCTCCCTGAGAAGATAAACAGGAGAAAAGGCAATTTTTGTACAGGGCACAATCTCAGGCAGAAGTCGCTCTCAATTCTTTTATTTTGAACTGTATTGACATCAGACATGTAAATATTATTCGTTATGACACAAATGACAAAAAAAAAATATATATATATATATACACATGAAGTGCTTTTTTTTACATTCAACAATACAGTTTACTCAGTGTGAGTGAGTGTGCAGACAGACACACAGACAGACAGACAGACAGACAGACAGACAGACAGACAGACAGACAGAGACACACACACACACACACACACACACACACACACACGATCCCCCTTTTATCTTCGTTACGTTGTTTCCGGGTCTGAGTACTGCTGGCGTCTGCTGCTGTGACTGCCGCTTCTGCCTTGTTAGCTGTTCGTGTGTTTATTTTGTTTTGTTCTGGTCCACCCGTCCTCGTCCATGTCTCCCTGTCCTATCCTCCCTGCTATTTGATCGTTCCCGTTTTCCCCTCGGCTATTCAACACGTCCTCACCGCCCTCTGGATTACCCGTCAAACTGATCGATCATTTCCTCATTCCTCCGATGATCAAACACATCTCTGGATTACTTTCTCCCGTTTTCTCCCGGCTGGCACACAGGAAGGCGACCAGCTCGTGCAGCGCGCCGAGGGGCGTTTCAATGGCGTTTCTCCTGTCTGCTCAAGGAAGCGTTTATCCGTTTTCTGTTTTTCCTCCTGCTCAATTTCAAAACAACAGCTGCGGTATGTGTTTGTTCATGTGTTGTCGGCTTGTCTTAGATGCCAGGGCTGGGGAAGTCTTTGAACTACGCGCTGTACTAATAAAAACAAAAACACGTCAAACACGTCATTGGCGGGGAGGGCTATTTCTGATAACACGTCAAAGACGTCTTTGGCGGTGAATGAGTTAATGGCATGATGTGTTTTTTTGCTCGCTAATTCACATCGACTATTTATATAATAATAATCTGTCACGATGGCTTTCTGTCCCTGTCCTCATGCACTCACTGAGGCCATTTACACCTGGCATTAACATGCGTTTTCTGCCATCAGATTGCAATCAGATTGTATTTTATCACTTCAGCCTGATTCCATTTACACCTGGCACTAACATGCGTTTTGGGTGAACAGATTGCAATCCGATTGCTCTCCAGCTCGAACGTCATCACGCGCGCGCCCCCTGAACGTGTGCATGCATGTTTGCATACATGCACAGGGAAATAGAGGTTATTGTTAAGCTCAAATGCACAGTGAACGTCCCCTTCACCTGGACAAAACGATGGCCGATCACCCAGCACTGCATCCATTTCTTTATAAAAAGGACACGTTGCCCTACCCCTGCCAATTTTCTTGTTCTTGTCCTTGGCCTGTCTGTAAGCCAGTTTCAGGTGTTTAATTTTTCACTGACGGTAGCTGTGTTTCCATTACCCTCAGAAATGCGCAAAATCTAAATAGGCCTATCGCAATAAAAATCGGGTAATGGAAACACGTAAATTTCGAAAAACCTCCCAAATATCGCAAAAAGCTTTTGCGCTCTCATGAGGCAGTTTTTCAGACGTGTCGATATAGCAGTTTATCGCAAAGGTGTAATGGAAACACATTTTCAGCATTTGCATGTCATGTGACCCATTCTCCTTTGGAAAAGGAGCGGAAAATGAAAGGAAATTAGGGAGAAAGGGTTCGATATACGCCGTGGCAAAACCTCCGCAGCAAGTGGAAAACTTTGAAGCAACGCTACCTAGCAGAAAGACGAGTGTTGTGCAAAAGCGGAGCGGGGGGGAGATAGAGAATTTTTAGCCGGTCCATGGTGACAGGCTGCCTGTGTGTGTGCGCATTTGGCACAGCGGCGAGATGAGGGCACACACAGTCAGCCTTTTTTCCCCTCCATCTCTAAATCGGACCAGTTTTATTTCCTTTTTTCCTCTGTCTGTTGCGCTCACTGCATTCACCGCAGCCAGCAACATGTTGCCACTCATTTCTTTTTAATTGATAATCAGGCTCGTTTATATGCGTTGTAACTTCATGTGGTGATTTGCATTGACCATTTGGTTGGATTTGAGCATGCAGGGGATGGGATACGGGGCAGATCCCGTGCGTAATCACTGTGGCAGCTGCTGGTAACGGGGAATTGCGTTCAGGTGTGTGCGCCGTCACCGACTTCCGAAGATTATGTACAGTATTTCCGTATGGTAGTTGCTGAATGCGTTTTGAGAGGACGCATTGCATTTACACTTGTGTTAAATGTTGTCATAATGCGTCCCTGACCACCTCCGGAGGTGGTTTGGCCGATCAGATTGCAATCCTTCTTCAATGCGTTTTGGGGGTGTTTACACCTGTACTTTCAAGTGATAAAATACAATCTGATTGCAATCTGATCACCAAAAACGCATGTTAATGCCAGGTGTAAATGGCCTCACTGAGCTGACTACTTCACGGAGCTCTGGAGGGGGGGGGACAATCTGCTCCTGGCACTACGGCTGGGGCTACACTTCCCTCCGTCTAGGAGGAGGCTCGCGGGAGCGCGCATGAGCCTCCAAAATCTGTTCACACATAGACCGCCATACGGATGGCCTCTAGATAACTCCCGAATTCCAGACGTGTGAAAGCAGCTCTAGAGTGTGCGTTGTCAAGGTGTAGCCTATTTCTTTGCGGAGTGGGGGAGAAAGCAAGCGGGACAGCTGTGCCCAGTCCCTGAGCAGCGGCTCGCGCGATTCTGAACAACACAGTGTCAGTGATCCACAGCTGATTTTAGGATGTATCCAACGTTCACATTCCTGTAGCCTATCTATCTGAATGCAGCAGGCTCGTGTTTACTGCTATAGCGAAATTATATGAAGACAGTGACATATAATAAAAAAAACAATGAGTTGAAACGTTTATTTCAAGCTGCAGGAATGCAGGAAACTCTGAGAAATATGGACTTGAAAATCAATTTTGGAGTGGGGGGGTTTCGGAGTGGGGGGGTTAAATCAATTTCAATTTCTGAGTGGGGGGTTTCGGAATGGGGGTGTTTCTGAGTGGGGGGGTGTCGGAACGGTGGTGTTTCAGAATGGAAGGCGGTCCCCGAAAATATGTTATGCTTTAAATCTAAAATGGTTTTAATCTAACAAACCGATCAATTTAAAAGTCAAGCACGTTACCGTGGAAACAATTAAGCTTAGCCCAAAATCACAAATCAGAATGAGGGGGTCCCTGGTATATTTTCTATCTTGTAAGGGGTCCTTGGCTGAAAAACATTTGAGTACCTCTGATAGGGATGTTCATTTTGAAAATTTCCCAAAATCGATAATCGGTGAGAATTAACAATCAATTATCGATTATCGATTTTATTAATACTTAGAAAATTTTCAATATTTTCAATTTTCAATTTTTTTTTTTTTTTTTTTTTTAAACAAAATGAATGCCTATGGCAGAAAATACGAAAGACAACGTGTTCTCCTCAATGAACTCTTTATTTCAATGTGTCTCCTCTCCAACACTGCTGTCCCCGGCGCATGCCGGTGTGAATTTCTCATGTTTAAAACAGTTTTGTTGGCACAAAGGCCCGTGCCCAGCCAGAAAACTAGAGACTATATGAAGCTCCACCTCACGTTAGTCGGCTGTGCAATGGAGTGGGGCGAGGAGGAACGATTTTCACCCAAACCTAGTCCCAAAAAATTTTTTTTTTTTTTTTTTTTTTTTTTTAATAATTAAAAAATCGATCCAAATGCCACAGGATCGATTCCAATCCTTAACGATCGATTATCGATTTTCGATAATTGATGAACATCCCTAACCTCTGAACTAGCGGACCCGTGGGGACCCCCCTGTGAGTTAGGCCCCCCTGGTCTGGAACATCACTGATGACATCATCACTGATGACTTTATCACTGAACTCATTAGCCTCAGCCAGGAAGGATGACATCACTGGCCTGGAGAGGCGGGATCTGAACATAAAGGATGCCAACTGCCATAAAACACCACAGAAGAAGATGACATCACTATGTGAAGCACTTTGAATTGCCTCTGTGTATGAAATGTGCTATACAAATAAACTTGACTTGACTTGGTGACATCATTACTGACATCACATCATTAGTTAATTAGGGCAATCACCTAATAGTGGGGCTCAAAAAATGCACTTTCAATGTAAAATAGGTCGCTTCCGGAAAGAAGCGCCAAAATTTGCACAAATACTCCTTGTGGATTGTTATTTTGATAAAAGTAACTGGCCACGCAGAAATCTCGATCTTTCCAAGATGGCCGCCATTTCCCGCCCCAAAAACACTATTTTGGGGGCAACTTTGGGTAGAATTGTCCAATACGAATGATCTTGTTATCAAACCATACATTTATGACCACAGAGAAGCCAGATTTGTTCCATGTAAATTTCTAAATGGCTGCCATTTCAAAGATGGCTGCCATTTCAGCTATTTTTACCATTAGTGGGGCTCAAAACAGCACCTTTAGGTCGCTTCCGGAAAGAAGCGCCAAAATTGGCACAAATACTCCTTGTGGACTGTTATTTTGATAAAAGTAATTGGCCACGCAGAAATTTTATTTTTTTCCAAGATGGCCGCCATTTCCAGCCTGAAAACACTATTTTGGGGGCAACTTTGGGTAGAATTGTCCAATATGAATGATCTTGTTATCAAACCATACATTTATGACCACAGAGAAGCCAGATTTATTCCATGAAAATTTCAAAATGGCTGCCATTTTAAAGATGGCTGCCATTTCTGCTATTTTTACCATAGGATTTCACTGTCCAGGGCGATTTTGATGATTCTGGTGTCAAATGACAGGTTTTTAACTATGGAAATTTCAAAATTATACATCAGAAATCATTTGTATATCTCCTTTTACCATTTACTCTAAAATACTAAATCTCTCATTTGACACCAGAATCATCAAAATCGCCCTGGACAGTGAAATCCTATGGTAAAAATGGCTGAAATGGCAGCCATCTTTAAAATGGCAGCCATTTTGAAATTTTCATGGAATAAATCTGGCTTCTTTGTGGTCATAAATGTATGGTTTGATAACAAGATCATTCATATTGGAAAATTCTACCCAAAGTTGCCCCCAAAATAGTGTTTTCAGGCTGGAAATGGCGGCCATCTTGGGGGGAAAAAAATCTGCGTGGCCAGTTACTTTTATCAAAATAACAGTCCACAAGCAGTATTTGTGCCAATTTTGGCGCTTCTTTCCGGAAGCGACCTATAGGTGCTGTTTTGAGCCCCACTATAATTAACACATTGAGTGCCAGCGATGCCATATGGCGTCATTAGAAATTTACCGTAGGCTGCCAGCGACGCCAAATGGCGTCAATAGCGCAAAATTGTTTTTTTGACGGGGGGGGGGGGTGTCGATCTATGCCTCTTACATCGCCTCTTACAATATGAGAGCTATTGAATGTGTCTAACCTATTTTACAGAACCCTTGGGTGGCGACAGCGCACTCCAGATGAGAGAAAGTGGAGTAAAACACACAGAAGAAGTCGTTGGGGAAAAGGAAATCGCATCGCATCCGTCCGTATGCAGCTGCTTCATTGAAGCATAACGTTAGCTGTGCCCCTGCAGCAGCCAATCTGCTGTCACAATTGAGCACCTCCGTGTCCGCTGCGACAGCCCATTCGCATGATCAGCCGTGGAGTTGTTATTATTCTCAACTGGAAGCATGGGAGCTGGTGACAAATACACGCAGCTGTAAAAAAGCTGGATGTAGCGGACTTGTCAGTGCAGAGCAAACGCAGGCAGCAGAAAGCCCCAGAGACACTCCCAGAAGGAGGAGTGTGCAGTTGAGGGGGTGGGGGGGGGGGGGGGGAAGGGGGGGGGGGCACGCAGAGCACGCAGAGCAGCATACAACACCCAGACAGCAGGACAGGATTAGCAAACGCAAGCTAGAATATCTGATGCCCACCAGCAGTAAATCAAGAACAGCAAGAAGCTGCAACCAGCAGCGCACGCAGGGGCCAGCGCTGCTGGTTGCAGCTAAAAAATATTATTTGGCCAAACAAAATTCCTTTGTTTTCACTCTTTTATTGAAGGAAATTATTTTTGAGGTGTCATTACATCAGAAAATATTAGCAATGAGTCAATGATGTGCTTGAAATGCTTCCTTTCACAAAAGGCTGAATATCTCAGGTTCTAGAAAAAAAGTGGCTGTTTTTGGTCAAATCAAGCTATCTTCTCCGGCTCATAACTAAAGAACGGAAAATGGGATCAATAAACTTTTTTTTGCAGGTGATAGAAGAGAGTCTCATCGTTATTTGTGCGTGTTCAGTGTTTACATAGTAATTATTAAAGAAATTATATGACTGTTTTAAAATGCATTGCGGCCTATGTGGCACAGTACAGCACCTTTTGCCCAAGGGCCGTGGCACTCAAAGTGTTAAAAAAGCCGGCTCCGTCAGGTCTTTACACTCCCTGAAAGTTTCAGCCCGATCGCACGTCAAATGGCATAGCTGTGGCCAGCCAAAGTTCTGCTCACAAGCACGCACGCACGCACGCACACACACACACACACACACACACACACACACACACACACACACACACACACACACACACACACACACACACACACACACACACACCTCAAATCATCACAGATGACTGAACTTATAGCCTCAGCCAAGAAGGATGACATCACTGATGATATCATCACTAATGTCATGACTAGGGATGTCACCTCATAAATCATATCCAGAGAAATCAATAACCGTTTACACGTCTTTTTGTGTGTGTCCTTTTAAATAAAGTTTTGACAATGATTTTACTGTGTTCTGGACTCGCAATCATTCATTTCTCATCAAAAATAAACTGTGCGTGTGTCCGCTAGGCGTATCCCTGTCAGTTGGGTGCTGGGGGTGCACTGGGGAGCGGTGGTCGGGAAGGAGATTGAAAATAATTAACGTTAACTCAGCAGTGGCTTCAGAAAGGCGCTGGTGCGGGCGCTTGTTCATCTTGCAACTAATCATATGGAGAAACAATCACTACAGAGACAGAAAGGCTCAATTGTGGGAGCAGATTGGCTCGACACTTAAGATTTCTGCCTGGTGAGTGCTGTGCTTTTTATCACAGTATGTGTTGTTAGCTGACTGTTAGCTATCAAGCTAGCTACCGCTGCTAATGTTTTCAATCTGCGTCCTTGCATGTTGTGTGGTGTGCTAGGATCGGCGCTCCTCAGCACTCTTCCAGGGTTTAACTGTCAGAAAAAGAAGTTTAGTGGACATCTACTGCCTGTAAGATAACTTTATTGTTATAGTTTTCACACAAGTGCAGTACATTGCACGTAAGGACGCATTGGTCACAATGCGCAAATGCGGTAAAAAACAAACAAAAAAATATCCAGTTAACCAGTTACACTCTGCCAGAAGGTCCAGTGTACATGTTTCAGTTACACTCTGCCAGAAGGTCCAGTGTACACGTTTCAGAAGGTCCAGTGTACACGTTTCAGAAGGTCCAGTGTACACGTTTCAGAAGGTCCAGTGTACACGTTTCAGAAGGTCCAGTGTACACGTTTCGAAAATGTTGTAACCGTTGACATCCCTAGTCATGGCCTCATCCTAATTTTTTTAAATCCGGCTTCGTCAGGTCACAGCATAGCCATGGCCAGCCAAAGTTCTCTCTCACACACACTCACACACACACACACACACACACACACACACACACACACACACACACACACACACACACTTTTCAAATTAGAATAAGATACACAAAAAGAGGATTTTAACTATCCATCCCACATAAAATGCAGCCATTTTTGGATCAGTAAATAATCTTCTTATAAAAGTCCTTGTTTCTGCCGAACACATTTTTTTTTTTTTTACAGCTGCAGTCTTGTATTTTTAAAGCTAGTTTCGATATTATATATTTGTATAAACTAAAACAGCTTAGTTGGGTTCCTTTTGTTTATTTGGCGTTTTATTTTAAGATGGAAAATAAATCTTTTCTTTTTACCTTTCCCCTATTTATGATATTTGTGTGCGCGTGTGCGTGTCTGATGAAATGAAATATGTTTGAAAAGTGTTATAGCGTGTAGGTAGGTGATTGATCTAATTATCTATTAGAAAACATTTCCCTTCACTTTCCATTGTAAACATAAACACACCTAATGTGTGGCTCTGAGCTGTAGTGAGCCCCCGCGCCCCTCCCCTCCTCAGCGGCCGAGCTGCAGGGTGGGCGAGGCAGCGGGCAATAGAGAGCTGGGGTTTTGGCGCAATGCTTCAAATAAGGTCTCTGGGCAACGCAAGCTTTATCAAACGTGAACCAGTGTTCAGCCGGATAATCTTCACACATGAGGACCACTTTCATGAGTTTTGAAGTGTAAATGCGAGCCCTAGAAGTAAAAAGCTTGTGCTAAGCTAATCCAGAACTACACACAGTGTCGCATAGGCTTCCCCGTCACGTCACCACTCAACCTGGAGTGTTATTGATGTGTGCCCTGCTGTGCACTGATTACCCCGGGCTGAACCAGGTGAGGGAAAGATAATTTCCGTGTTCGTCCTTTGAAGTGACAAAGGTTCCGGCAAAACCACGCCCTGTGCCCGCCTACGCAGCAGTCAAGCGCTGGGATTGGCCAGGTGCCAATGAGGTCTAATGCTCGCAGCTCGTCACTCAATAGGGATAGTTGATGACTGAACTTCTCTTAGAATTCCAAGGAAGAAAAACAACAAACACCTGAATAATGTCAGGGGAAAACTTGTCATGGGAGTGCAGAAACGCCCGTTGGATGAGCCGTGGGTGGCGGCCATGATCTGCTAGCTGGGACATGTATGAAAGCAACATGCCTCATGTCTGAAAGGGTACACTTCACGTATCCCCCGGGTCAGGCTCAGGGCAAGCAACCCTGACCTGACCCGGAGTTCATGTCTGAAAGTGGCTATAGTGGAGTTGTGGTGAATCTGCGGACAGAAGTGCACAACAGTTGCTGCAGTAAGTAAACAACAATCACACGCACGTGTATCCAGACAGGATAGTGGAGCGACCAGTTAGGCTGTCACACCAGCGCGCAATATTTTTTCCGCCATGATGGCGAAGGCATGACCCGCCCCTCTCTGCCTCTGATTGGCCTAGCGTCAAATGTTCATCCAATCACATTCGCTTAGCTATCCTGCACCTCTTTCTACTAACCTCGCGTCACCAGGCTCTTCTCGGCGAGAAAGAGCCTGGCTTCCGCTCACAATTGATTTTGTCACCCTACCTGGTTCCGGCCTAGAGCCCGCCCTAGACCGGATGGGCAGCGTTTCTAGCTCGTCAACTTTCACATTAACTTGACAATTTGACCCAAGTATCAGAACGGCAAACAACAAAACAAAAGATGGACGTAGTGAACGAAGTTTTTGAAGAAGTTCTTTTAGAAACATTGCGGATTCACAATCTCACAGCCGTTTTTTTTTTACTGTAGGTAGGTTCTGCCAGAGGGTTTTTTTGAGGATTCTGGCTCATCTTTCAAGACCCGAGGATTCTTTTCTGCTAAGATTTTGTGAACACACAATATCTCAAAAGAACTAATAGAATGTGTGCTTTCTCTGTCTAAAAGAGTTAGTTTGTAGAGTTAGTAGTTATGTAAGCATTAGCAGTTGAATACAGCATGGTTTCAGCGTCAGAAAAATTATTCTGAGATAAACGGCTTTTTGTGAAATTCGATAGAACAGTCACTTTAACCATTCATTTTTGGCATCAGTAAGACGTCAGACATCTAAACAATAGTTTTGAACAGTAATTTCCTCCATAACAGCAGGAAACCCCCCTCTGCTTCCAACTCCTCCCTCCGTGGGCGTTCTCCTCCGCCCTCCTTGGCTCTGCAGCGGGTCTGTGACAAACGAGTTGCTGCAGCCTGGCTGCTGCCTGGCAGTCTGGATGGGGCTCGCTGGATGGGTTTCGCTCGTTTCTTGGCGGTCCGGTTGAGAGCTCTGATGAAGCTCTTGCGATTCTGGGCTTATTTATGGTGCGTGTTTCAAAGTGTGCATCCAGTCAATTCTTGGAACCCCCCACCGTTGCCACCGCTGTGCATCAGCGCGAAAGTGAAAGCGTTTTCGCCATCAATTTTACAGTATGAGAACGGCTTCCTCGCGCTTTTCCCTCCAGTTTTGGGTCGCCTCTTTCTACTGTGGAGAGACATGTCGCCACTCAGTGGGTCGGTAAAATAGATTATACACATTCAATACCTCCAATTCTGGTATAGGAGACGTAAAAGGGTTAGATCAACGTCCCACCGTCAAAAAAAATATATTTTTTTTTTTAACGTAAAAACACGTCATTGGCAGTGAACGGTTGGATTTTGTTTGACGTAAAAACACGTCATTGGCAGTGAACGTGTTAAGCCAATACAGAAGCTTTGCATCAGACAATTAATCGAGGCAAGAGACGTCAAGCTAACGGCAACAAAGACGTATTTTGGCGCACTGCCTTCCGGTGTTCATTCTGGTTCCGTGGTTTACGCCCCATGACAAAAAGCGGGATGAAAGGTGCCCAGACTACTTTCTACAGTCTGTGGTGAGACTCAGTGGATCAGACAGACAGCAGTTTTGCTTGCTAGCCTGAATGAAAGACGCCATGTGTGTTTATGTTTTTAATATAGTCTGGCCCTGTGGTTTATAATGCTGCTGCTAGCTACTCTTGGCAGTGCACGTAGGCTATGTAGCCTATAGGGGGGAAAAAATAAGATAAAAGACTCATGAGAATGATCAAGGGTGATATAAAAACAGGGCCAATGCATTACATTGAACTTTAATTCAGCTCATTGTAACACAAGTGACATGTATTTCAATTGAAATATAAATCAGAAGAAACAAGGTGATGACATTTAGAATGAAAAGAAAAAATACACATTCAAGTAGGCTATTGATCTCACACAAGAGAAATAATGGATCCGCACACCACTGGAGCTCCCATGTAGGCTAGTATTTTTTATTTTATTTTTAAATCATGCTTGATCACGCTGAATCACGCTCTTTGATCCAGCACCCATACTGTGTTGGATGTGCGTGCCTCCTCTATTTATTTATTTCTATGCTGCCATCTGCCATCTCATGCTTGTTGATTTTATGATTGTTTTGCACCTGCTACTCACTTTATGAACAAATAATGCTTAGTGACTGAATGAAATATATTAGGCTCGTTTGAGATGACTTCTGACTCGCCTGAAAAGCAGGCGAGAGCAGCCGAGTGCAGTCAGCCAATCAGAGGCAGAGAGGGGCGGGTCATGCCTTCGCCTAGCCTTTGCCATCATGGGGGGAAAAATAACACCACAACCGCGGTGGGTTCCATACTAACGCGTCCGAATCACCTGGTCCAAATGGACTACTAACCTGCTCTGTGCAGCTTCACTTGGGGTTTCAACAGGACATGGAGCAGCTTCCTCTGGCGGCAGATCTCCTGCTCTGACCGCTGAACTTTGTCTTCATACTCCGCCACGGTTTTCTCAAACAGCCCGAAAATCTCCTGCGCAGCCGCAGTTAGCCGCTCGGTTAGCAGCGCTCTCAGCTCCTCCGGTGGGATTTCAGCCCTTTCGTTTCCTTTTTCCAGCAGCAGCAGAAAGTCTTCAGCAGCACAGCTGATCCGCTCCTGTACACACAGCCTCAGCTGCACGGCCCCGCTGCTAACAAACATTTTACTCCTTTCTGCTTCAGCACGTCAGCCCTTCTTCTTCTTCTTCTTCTTCTTCTTCTTCTTCTTCTTCTTCTTCTTCTTCTTCTTCTTCTTCTTCTTCTTCTTCTTCTTCTTCTTCTTCTTCTTCTTCTTCTTCTTCTGTTTAATGGCGGTTGGCAAACAGCATTTTGTGCATTAGCGCCACCTTCTGAATTTTAGCAGTTACACAAATTATTATCTTTACAGTGTGAAAAACAAATGTCCATCTGAGTCCCTTCCTTCTAACTAACACAGGAGAAGGGTCCAGCTCCGGCCGGGGCTAGTACAGAGCACGCCCCCCTAAGTACAGAGCACGCCCCCGTAAGTATGCTACAGAGCACGCCCATAGGCGAGAAATACGAGGGATCAGCAGCAGCATTTTGTAAAACAAACCGCGTCACTGGGTGGCAACGGCAATGGAACCCTCTTTTAATTATTTTAATACAAATAAAGATGTAATGGACAGGAATGTGTGCTGTAGGCCTACATATTAATATTAAAAAAATCACATTCTAGACAATGCTATTGCTAGATAATGTTGTGGCTCAGAAATAAACATGATTCTGCTCAGTCACATTTTATTCTCATTTGAATGTATTACTTTGTTCCATCGAATCATGAAACCCTTGTATGATAAACCAAAGCATTATACACACAGTTCATTTATATTTCACTTTTTGTCTTTAGCATCCTGAGATTTACAGTGCAACGTGAAAAATCCCTTTTCCTTCACTCTCATCATCATCCTGGATATGGACGCACAATATTGGATTTTTTTGTTGCTGATATCCGATACCCACTACTGTATGTGGATACTTTCCACCTAATTCCAGAGAACATCGTCTCTCCTGTAGTGGAATTATGCCTACTCTTATTGTGATGGCCCGCTGGCAGATGCAGACACAAATAAAATGCTTTTCAAAATGCACACATTCACTGGACAACTTCAACTTAGCTTAGCCTAAACATCCCACTTTTTATGTAACATTTTCTTGTTTGGGAAGGGGTGCTACGCTAACTACGTGACGACTGACACACAACGGTTATGTTCACTAGTTTCTGTTCGTTCTCTAAAACATTTCTCGCCTATGGGCGTGCTCTGTAGGCCTACAGCGTGCTATGTAGGGGCGTGCTTTGCAATGGCCGGAGCTGGATAATATTGGAACCATTGATAGTATAATAGATGGATTAAGTGTACGGGGAGAGGCTGCCCCTAGCGGGTGCCGGGGGAGTTTCCGAATTTGCCCTGTCTCTCTTATCACCGTAATGCATTATGGGTAGTCGGGTACTGTGGCTAATGCTAGCGGCTAATGTTAGTTACTTTACATGGCAGTAAAACGCCACTGAATGACCAAATTGATTTAACTTTTAACCATTTTGAGTAACATTGTTTCCATACGGACCCCCAGCGTTGGTTAGTTGTTTATAATGTGACTATATTTATAACGTTTATAACGTACTCCGGTTTCCGGTTTATAATTCGGGTCTGAATACAGAGAAGAAGGCTTAAGGCTTTATCTAACGGTATAGACAGGGGCGAATTTTCCACTGGGGACAGGGGGGACATGTCCCCCCCACTTTTCAAAACCTAGATTCTGTCCCCCCCACTTTTTCAAACTGAAAAAATTGTGGGTAAACTGAAAAAATCATGCTTAATCAGCTACAGAAAAATTAATATTATTAATGTTTGTTTATTAACACGTTCACTGCCAATGACGTGTTTTTACGTCAAACAAAATCCAACGGTTCACTGCCAATGACGTGTTTTTACGTAAAAAAATTTTTTCCGATTTTTGACGTTGATCTAACCCTTTTACGTCTCCTATACCAGAATTGGAGGTATTGAATGTGTATAATCTATTTTACCGACCCACTGAGTGGCGACATGTCTCTCCACAGTAGAAAGAGGCGAGCCAAAACTGGAGGGAAAAGCGCGAGGAAGCCGTTCTCATACAGTAAAATGGATGGCGAAAACGCTTTCACTTTCGCGCTGACGCACAGCGGTGGCAACGGTGGGGGGTTCCAAGAATAGACTGGATGCACACTTTGAAACACGCACCATAAATAAGCCCAGAATCGCAAGAGCTTCATCAGAGCTCTCAACCGGACCGCCAAGAAACGAGCAAAACCCATCCAGCGAGCCCCATCCAGACTGCCAGGCAGCAGCAACTCGTTTGTCACAGACCCGCTGCAGAGCCAAGGAGGGCGGAGGAGAACGCCCACGGAGGGAGGAGTTGGAAGCAGAGGGGGGTTTCCTGCTGTTATGGAGGAAATTACTGTTCAAAACTATTGTTTAGATGTCTGACGTCTTACTGATGCCAAAAATGAATGGTTAAAGTGACTGTTCTATCGAATTTCACAAAAAGCCGTTTATCTCTGAATAATTTTTCAGACGCTGAAACCATGCTGTATTCAACTGCTAATGCTTACATAACTACTAACTCTACAAACTAACTCTTTTAGACAGAGAAAGCACACATTCTATTAGTTCTTTTGAGATATTGTGTGTTCACAAAATCTTAGCAGAAAAGAATCCTCGGGTCTTGAAAGATAAGCCAGAATCCTCAAAAAAACCCTCTGGCAGAACCTACCTACAGTAAAAAAAAAAACGGCTGGCAGTGAATGTGTTAACGGGCCCCTGGCCTCCTGTTACTTTTGTAAAAGTGGCCCCCGGGCAAACCAAGTTGAGTAGCCCTGAAGTACATTAGAAAATGTCTTCTGTTCTCTACGAATCTCTGACATGCAAGTGATGAATCAAGAAAGGAGGAAGTTGTCTCATGACTTATACAGCTAGGCAGCCCAAACCCTGCCTCAACCAATCCACAGGCAGCTCACACCCTGCCTTAACCAATGCACTGTCACCTCAATATCACCTCGCCTGCTACGGGAGGCAAACTTCCTACTTTCACACAAGGAGCCTAAAAAGAAGGTTAAGACTAATGTCACAGCGTTTGCATTTTGCATTGGGGCCAGCCAGACTTTGTGGGGAGTTTTATTGAAGTGAATGGGGCGGGCAGGGTAAGTCACAAACTGTGTTGTTTTACCTTTGATTGAAAAATGTTTCCACCAGATTAAAGAAAATACATTGTGGGATGTTGACTGATTATCTTTTTATGTAAATGTGTGCATTTTTTTCCTTATTATTGGTCTCCAAACAGCTGCAAGCTCTCCAAGCTGCATAGCTCAACTCAAGTCCCTGTTTGGGGCTTAACTACATCACAACACATGACTGAATGGGCATCAGTCAACATCACATAAGGTGTTTTCTTTAATCTGGTGGAAGCATTTTTCAATCAAAGGTGAAATTACACAGATATGATATGTTTATAGAGGGATATATAGAGATATATATAGAGAAATGTGAAATGTTGTAATGTGAAAGCTGACCAGCGGGGGAGAGGGGAGGGGGGGCAATCGTTCCCGGGTGCGGAACGGAACGAAAGCAATCGTTCCCAGTGAGAAAGTAGCCTTAAATAAAACTGTCCCCAATGCAAAATTTGAATGCTGTGATGTGACGTCTTATCCTTCTTTTTAAGGGTCCTTGCTTTCTCAGTGCAGTCGAGAGCAGTGTGATTGGACGTCTCACTGCAGTCGACTCGAGAGCAGTGTGATTGGACGTTTGTGATAACCGCAAGCAGGCATCACCCTGGGCATAAAAGAGGAAATCCTGTGCAAAAGGGAAGAAAAAGGCTTATATGACATATAAGGTATGTGGGCTTTTTGTTTGAGTTCAGTGTCATTTCTTTTGTCATTGTGTTGTATTGTGTTGAGTTTTCCTCGAACAACATAATCTTTCAAAGATTGTCATTTTTAATAGGTGATCTGAATGCCTGTCTCTCTGTCTTTCTCCTTCTTTGTGTGTCCGACAGATGTTGTCAAGAAGTCTTGTTCCCCTGCTACTCAACCTTGCTCAACTCCTCGCAAACCCTGTCACAGATTCCACCACTGAGGTTCTTTGGAACGTGAGAGAGTCCAGCACTAATGCTAAGCTCCTAGCAGCCAATGACACATTCAAGACCAGAGTCAGGCAAGTTACTCAGGAAGTGTAGATACTGTACTTATTACTTATTACCCATTTAAAAAGTAATAACATTACTTTACTTATTACTTGGTTTCAAAAGTAATTAGTTATGTTACTCATTACTTTACTATAACTTTTGCTACCCCCATTCTCAAAAAGTGATGTACAACCTGTTTAGCCAGCTCCTTTTAGAACTGAATAATTTTTTTTGGAACAATATTACCCTTACAGGAGGAATCAACAATCTGCCAAACTGCATACTTTTTTTTGGCTACCTAGGACAAAAATGAATCACGTTCTGGCAACACAGAAGTCTTGCTTAGCCAGAGCTATCTCCACACTTTGCTTTAGCGCTGTGCCAGCGCTGGAGAAAGTAATGCAGTAACTTGAAGTTACTTGTATTAGTAACTGTAATATAATTATTGTTTTGGCAATTGTAATCCCTTACATTTCTAGGTAGCCTACTAGGAAAGTAATACAATTACTGTAACACATTACTTTACTTTACAGCCCAACACTGTTCAAGACACAAGGGACACTAACGAGCAGTTCAGCAGCTTTCAGCACCAGCAGGCCACCACCAGCCAGAGACAGTGATGTCAGTCAAACTGTTCAAACACAGCTGGATGAGACAAGCCAGTTAAACAGCAACACAGTCAATCATGGAGATGTAAGTACACAAGCAAACAGCATCATCTTGATTTGTACTTAAGTATAATTTTCAGGTATGTGTACTTTAGTATTTATTTTTCTGATTTTACTTTTACTCCCTACATTTTAACACAAATATCTGTACTTTTTACTCCTTACATTTTCAAAACAGGCGTTTTACTTTCGTTTTAATGTACGATAGACAAAAATGATGTAATGTTTCACACTCTCCCAGCTTTCACGCTGCACTCCCTCTCTTAATCCACGGTCTAGCTCGCTCAACCGCCCCTCTCTCCACTCTCTCTGACTCTATCTGGCACGCTCTCTTTCTAGTGTACTGTGTCACATCACATCAACAATGTAGCCTAATGAGGGAGGAGTAGATGTCATTGTAAGGATTTTAATTAGATAATTGAACCTTTTTGTGGAAAAACCATATCACATAATTTATTAATCAAAAGTAGTTTTTATCCATCTTAAAACATGTTTGCAGGGGATCTTTTACGTTTAGATTATATTAATATGGCGTGAGGTTCAGTTAGCTCTGGACAGAAACAGCCCGTAGAAATACTTTATACTTTTATACCATACTTTTGAGTAAATTTCAGAGCCTGTACTTTTTTTTAACTTTTACTTGAGTAAGTAAGTTGAATCAGTACTTCTACCTGTCTTTTTTTTACACAAGTAACTGTACTTCTATGTAAGTAAAGAGTGTGTGTACTTTTCCCGTCTCTGCAGACATCCTTCAATAAAAACAAAACTCTTGACATCACACAAGGCTGCAGCCCCACAGCTCCAAAGTGTAAAGAAGGAGATTGGATATCCGTGTCCCCTCAGTCGTCTAAACTGGTTTGTTTCATCACTTTGTGGCTTCTGGGAGTGACAGCTTCCGTCTTCCTGGGTCTGACCATCTGTCTGTGGGTGCGACTGTCCGCCCAGCGAGGGGCAGCGCTGAGGCCAGGGACAGCCAGAGGAGTAGACTTGAAGAACTTATGGGTGGCCCACAGGTCCACCCCAGAAGAGAGGGTGGAGTTGTGGTATACCAGTGACACGATGACGATGAGACAGGACAGCATTGGAGGGAGGGAGGAGAAGAGGACAGAGCACAAGAGAGAAGGAAGAGAGGAAGACAAACTGTGGACGCAGCCCAAGGTGACTTTGAAGGACATCACAGAGTTTTGGTACTCACATGAGAGACTGAAACCAGAGGAGCCCATAAACCAAACACCATAAGCAAGCGGAGGACTATCAGTCATTCATTAAAACAATATATTGCAGAAAGGCAGAAAAAGGAGTGTCTTTTGTAGGCTGAGTAAAAACCAACAAGGTGCTCTTTGGTAAGGGGTGGTATAGATGATGACAAAAAAATAAGCAACCAAGGCGCACTTGTGATTGAAAAAGTTAAAAAGCCTTTATTATATGGCTAATGCATATGACCAAAAATTTAAACCACACCAATGCGTTGCAGCACACAGGCCTTCAGGGTGACTAACGAGAATTGTGATACACCAAAACATATATAGGGTGTGGCAGGAAATGACAACATGGTTCATTACCATATTGGATTGAGCAGACAGGAAGATTGGCGCATTACCATATAAGGAGGGAACAGGTAACTCCAGCAATGACATCATAGGATTCAAAATGGAGTAAAATGGATGAAGAAAAAACACCCCCTGTACAACCAGTATGCCCTCTATCACACATTTGGAGACTAATATTACAGAAGCAAACATAATAAAAGTAAAAAAAAAAAAAAACAGCAAACATGAGTTCATGTAGCCTAACCCCCAAGAAAGAAACAAAACAAAACTTACAAGAACAGAGAATAATCAATTTCCTCATTGAGGCCTGGATACACCATGGCTTTGAGTGGGAAAATCCAAAAAGTTTCGCGTTGAGACGATCCCCTTGGTTGCTTCTCTTTTTATCAACAATATATTGCAACTGATGCCTGCTTTTCTATTGTAGTTATGGAAAGGAAGAAAATAAATATATCTAGTCAAGTCAAGTTTATTTGTATAGCCCTCTTGCAGTAGCCAGCCGTACTGACCACATGAGACTATAGCCCTAATTCACTAGCATGTCTAAGAGGGCTACAGATAATTGGTCTAGCTAGGTCTAGCTAAGCACTATCAATAAACTGGATTGAACAAGCTTATCCTATAATAAGAATGCAAAGTGTTTGCGTTTGCGTGTGTGTGTGTGTGTGTGTGTGTGTGTGTGCGTGCTTGCGTGCGTGCGTGTGCGTGCGTGTGTGTGTGTGTGTGCGTGCGTGCGTGCGTGCGTGAGCGAGGAGAATTGTATTCGGCCACAGCTATGCCTTACTGTACATGCAACCAGGGATTCCGCTAGGCATTTTTTCAGACGGCCAATGCGGCCGGTAACGTTCCAGAATTCCGGCCATATATATCTACCGGCAGCCACTACTAAAAAAGTATGTTATAAACATAAAGTAATTGTTTCCTAAATAAATGTTTTGAATCCATTTATTTCTCTGTAGTCTATTCTTTATAGCCTCTAGTCGATCTTTATTCCACTATTGTCATTAAGAGGCCGACTTTGCAGCAAGAAAATGTAATTGGTTGGCATTCAACAGGCATGCATGTCCTCAGTAAGGACGCTTTCGACAACATGCACGCTCCTACTGTAGCCTATCTATCTGCAATTGCGGACACTTATTATGAGCCATATCTCGCCTGTTGAAGTCAATCAATCAATCAAAGTTTATTTAGAGTGCAAAATCACACCGAGGTGTCTCAGTACACTTCACAATAACAACAGAACAATAAAATCAGATAAGACAATACACAGAGAAATATTGCACAGTATAATCATCATCAAATATAGTGAGTGTCTATCTCAGTAAAGTGACATATCAAAAGTAACAATAATCATAGCAAATATAACAGTCAATAAAGTGCTATTGTAAGTCATATGACTGTGCAAACAAGTGTGTTTTGAGCCTGGATTTAAAGACTTCGACTGATGTCTCTTTCCTAACACTGGGTGGAAGCTCGTTCCAGAGGTAGGGTGCCCTGTAGGAAAAAGCTCTACTGCCAGCTGACTTTTTCTTGATTAAAGGGACAGTAAGAAGGCCTGTATTTTGGGAATGGAGGGAGCGTGAGGGGATGTACGGGATGATGAGATCTGAGAGATATGAAGGGGCAAGCCCGTGGAGGGATTTGAACGCTAGCAGGAGCAAGTCAATATCAAGATAATCATAAGGATCATTCTCGATACCAATCCTAAGGATTTTTCTTACAATATGGGATCATGTAAGCAAAATCACATTTCAAATTATATTATCATTACCTGGCAATTAGTATAGCATCAAGATATAAACCACAGAAAGACGACAAACGATAGGGCATACAGCTGTTACTCGTGTCGCCCGGCCACTCCACTGCAGCACCACTGCTATATTTGTGTTGTGTGAGTTCATATAAAATAGAAATGTATTCAGTTGAAATAGTTAATCATATGTTAATGATGTAATGATGGTTGTACAGCTCAAGGATGTGATTTACAAACCTGGCATGTTCTTATGTCGGACAAATCCTCTATAGTATTTTCCTGTGGTTGAGCCAGTGTGTGGCAGAAAATTAGCTTTTTACATGAACGGTTGTCACATGCCCTATCGGCCTCTGTTCCAGGCCGTTGCGCGGCACGTTCTACCTCAATACATTACATTACATTACATTACGTCATTTGGCAGACGCTTTTATCCAAAGCGACTTACAATAACACATTTTTGTCAGCAATAGAGCAATCAACTATGCAACACAGTCTATGACAACTACAACTTCTGTAAGGAATAGTGGTACAAGTTTAGTTTAGGTTAGTTTAGATTTTTTCGCGGAGGCAACCATCCTCGGCTTCGCCTCGGACTGTTCACGCCTCCACCTCGTCCAATAATTTCTGATAATGGACACCTCGTCGTGCATTAACCCTTACATATATATATATATATATATATATATATATATATATATATATATATGATGTCATAAATCTGACATCATCAGTGATGCTGGTCTCATTGGCCACACAGCAGCCGAGCTGTGGGCAAGGCCACGGGCGAGCCTAGGAATCGAGTGCGCGTGATTCCTAGTAGGCTATAGACGGTTTTAACTTGACAACAAAAACATTCTAAATTGAACCCCCGCTCACTTCCTGTGGCAGTGTTTGCTATGGACATAAAAGAAAAAAAAACATTCAAGTGCAGGACTGACCATTCCGTGAAAACCGTCTATACAGCTGAGCGGCGAAAACAAAAGTAACGATGTCGAGTGAATATTCCTGCAGTTTGCCGAATGCTGAGAAAAAGGAAGTGCTGTGGGGTTGCGCTCTGGTGAAAACCGTCTATAGTAAAACTTCAAATAGACGCCAGGTATTTTTTCATTACGGTATGTTTTTGTGTTGCGCTCAGACTGAATTCCCAGTCACTTATGGTAATGACGTGTGTTTTGGGCAGAGGTCAGTCTGGTTTGGCAAGAGGAGAGATTGTACTTTCTCCCCCCTCTCAGACGGTTTCACGCTTTGTTTCTACATAACCGACATGTTTCAAGTATGCATACCGCATTGTTTGATCCTACGGACTGTATGGATGGAGTCAACATGTTAGACTGGAGACATCTGGTTTCCATATTAAAGACAACAGGAGCACCTGTAACGTTAGTTAGCCTTGTAAAAGTGCATTTCTGTCAGTGGAACAGCAATCATAAATGCAGTATGGATTATACCGGACATGTATTGGAAACATTTGGTAAGTCTGCTTGTTACTAATACGCATGTTCAAAACTGCCTGTACCTACCTTCTTGTGTGTACTAACTTAAGTACTATCATACTGCTTTAAATAAGCAATTTGATACTTTCCAATCTTTGTTGAGCAAGAATTGTGTGCAAAAAGAATTAAATGCCGGTCTCAAATAGACGCCGGATCTGGAAACTATTTTTTGTAAATAAACGCCCAGGGATTTTTTTGCCTTTGCACTTATTGTCTTATAGGTTAGAAGTGTGAGTATTTGGTGAACTCCACCTTACTGTACTTCAATGACCCCCCCCCCCTTCTCCCGCATGCACACACACAAGCATGAAAGTGCTTACCAACGTAAAAGATGGTAGGTTCCCTTTGTGTGAGAAAAAATAGGAAGTTAATTGGACCAACAGACCAGGCTCAAAGCAGCTCTCAAGCGCCACCTATCTGAACACTTAGCAGAACTGCTGCTGTCAGTCTCACAGAGGAGGAGAGGAGTGTGAGAAAGAAAAGAGTCGAGGTTTGAAGAGTAGATACATGTGTGAGGTGACCTGGCTCTTCAAAGGTCTCTCCTTGGTCAACCCACAGCTGCAGGTAAGTCAACTTGACTCTTTCTTTGCTTTTCCCTCTCAACCATTTCTATCTCAAACATTGCTGTTTTATTTACAGGATGAACAAAACACATTGTCTCTTTTTTCTTCGATGATACAAATGCAGAAAGGGGATTGAAAGTTATTTTGCATGTTGACACATATAGAAAGATGTTTCTATTCATATTACTAATCGTTATATATTGTGAGGTAGCCGACAAGAACTGGTTGCTTCCTCAAATTTAGGAAAGTGAACAAAGCAATGAGCAGCAGGCAGAGATGGGAAGTAACAAAGTATTTGTACTTATGTATTTTACTTAAGTAGAATTTTCTGGTATCTGTACTTTACAGTCCCCCCCCCCCATATATATATAGGGGGACAACTTTTTAATTTGACTCCCTAAAATCTAACACAAATATGTACTTTCTACTCCTTACATGTTGAAAACAGACTAGTTACTTTAGTCTTAATGCACAGGACAGACAAAAATCATGTAACGTTGTTTGTCTCTTGTCTCGCACTCCCCCAGCTTCCACACCATCTACCGCTCCCTCTCTTCATGCATGGTTCTAGCTCGCTCAACCGCCTCTCTCCCTCTCTCTCTCTAGTGTGTCACATCACATCAATAATGTAATAATGTTATTAATCAAAGTAGAGTTTTTATCCATTTGAATACATGTTTGGAGGGGATCTTTTAAGTTTACTAGTCTTCAGATTATATTAATTAATATGACGTCAGTTTCAGTTAGCTTTGCACAGAAACAGCCTAGAATATGTTTTACTTTGATACTAAGAGTACATTTCAGAGCTCATACTCTTTTTTTTTTACCTTTACTTGAGTAAACAAGTTGAATCAGTACTTCTACTTTTACCAGTCTTTTTTTACAGAAGTAACTGTACTTCTGCTTAAGTAAAGAATGTATATAGTTTTCCCATCTCTGGCAGCAGGTAGTTTAGTTAGAAAACGCTTTGTTAGAAACCATCTCATATCATTCAATCTGTTTCTTTCTCTGTCTGCAGACCACAAGCTGGTAGTTGCATTGATGCTGCAATTTCTCGTGCAACTCTTGAAAGAGCCAGCAGAAACAGGAGCAAAGGCTGAAAGAGGAAACAAATGACTATGTATTTCCTGCATAGCACGCCACAGAGTGCTGAGCTCTAACCAACTGACAGTTCTCTGAAAAAAGTCACCTTATCTGAGAAGTCAACCAAACTGCTTGCTTATAGAATCATGTCAGCACCAAGTGGAACTCCACTCTGCACTCTTCTTCTATGCCTCACTCTACCCCTTATTCAAAGCCAGGACTTCTCCACACCTGCTTATTTCCCTATATCGGCCATATCCCAGGATGTACCTGAGGAAATCACCGTATCTGCCTACATTGGGATGATGAGCTCACCCGGTCATGACATTGAGGTAACAGATCCAGTCCTACCTGCAACCACCAGAGTACCAACAGATGCACCTGTCATGGATGCCGTTACCACAGTCCTACCTGCAACCACCAGAGTACCAACAGATGCACCTGTCATGGATGCCGTTACCACAGTCCTACCTGCAACATCTGTGACTGAAGCTGCCAATAATGCAGCAGCAACTTTGGGTGCAACAGCTCTTTTATCTCCAGTGTCTGCCCACAATAGATTCACTGTGGAAACCGTGCTGACTGAAACCACCACAGCAGCAATGCCCATGTTGGAAGCTGCAGCAAGATCATCAGTTAGTGAAGCTGCTGCTTCAGAAGCCTCCCCTCATGCCACAGGGCGCACTCTGTCACTGTCTACCGCATCTCATCATCTGGATCCCACTGTCAATGTGTTGACCAAAGCCACCACTGCAGTGCCACCCACTACTAATAAATCCCTTACCTCAGCAGTCCCACCAAGCATTGGTTACTCCACCAAAGCTGCCACTCTAGACTCTCCCACACCTGACAAAGCAGTCTCAGAATCCATGGAGTACACAACAAACCCATCCTCTTTAGCCCTTACAAATTCACCCATATCCCATCTGGTTGATGGCATTGCCCATCACCTTTCTGCCCAGCCAACACTCACTGCTGCTGCTACCGCCACCCGCTCTACCTCAGGGATAACGCTAGCTACAGTCCTCATAACGGATGGAGCTAAGGCCAGTTTGCTGTGGATCCTGATGGGTATTTTGCTGGCTGGTGTGGTGTGTGTTGGAGGAGTCCTCTGCCTGCTCGTGAGATGGAGGAGGAAGAGGCAGCTGAAACAGTTTGGCTCCAGCAGACGGAGAGGGGTGGAGGACAAGGCCTGGGCAGGCCAGGTGAAGCTGGATAGGGCTGGAGAGTGGGAGGAGGGCGACGGAGGAGAGGGGGGAGTGACAGAAGAGGAAGGCGAGAGAGAAAGGGATGAAGTGGACCGACTACTGAGTACATTCATCAACAACGAGACAGAGAGGGAAGGAGCCAACGGAGGAGTGGGAGAGCTGGGCTCAAAGACAGCCAAGGAATGGATGGAGGATGTGCTGTACATTGATGAGGACACAGAGGAGGGAGCTCCTAAAGCAGCCAATAAGACTGAGGAGGGACCTCCTAAAGCAGCCAATAAGACTGAAGGACAGACACCAGTGAATGAAAAGGAGGAAATGGGAGAGTGGAATGGACTAACCATGGATGTAGGGACAACATTCTGCTTAACAACAGCAGTCTGAAAATGGTCCAAATACATCATGATCATCTGTCAAACTTTCAGTCGCTTTCAAGACATTTTTTCCCATTCTGAATGAAATCATTCCGAAGGAAGATCCCCACACAAACACAAATATAATCATCAGAGTAAAATGGTATGGTCAGGACGGCCTTTTTAGGCTCCATCTGGGCCCTTCTTGAACTAACATATCTCTCCCTCTCCCTCTCTCTCAAAAAATAAAATAAAATAAAAAAATAAACTTTACCACTATTTCTGTAGAAGTTGTAGCTGTCATAGACTGTGTTGCATAGTTGATTGCTCTATTGCTGACACAATGTGTTGTTGTAAGTCGCTTTGGATAAAAGCGTCTGCCAAATGACGTAATGTAATGTAAATGTAATGTAAAAGTTTCTGACATGCTCAAAACAGCGAATCCAACACCAACTGATGTTTTTACGTTTGTAATTTCTAATAACATGATATATGTCAACAAGCCATCTATATACTTCTAATAAATCATGAAATGATCATAAACAAATAATTAGTAAATGAGTAAGTAATTAGTTGACATACAGTGTTGGGTGGTAATATATTACTAATGATATGATGATATGATGATATGATATTTTCATTGTGACCCTCAGCCAACTTTTACATTGGTCCGGGGCGCACCCCGGGGGAAAAATAATAATAAAATAAATGAATAGACAGGACAATGGAGACAGGGAACCAGGCGGATGGACAGACAGAGAACATAAGTACACCTCAAACACACAACATAACAGCAAAGTAACTCAGTGATCATCTAGAGCGAAAAGGTGGGTTTTAAGCAAGGCCTTAAAAGTCTGTAAGGTATTGGCAGACTTGATGTTCAAAGGGAGCTTATTCCACAGTGTCGGCGCCTTCACTGCAAAAGCCCGGTAACCCCTTGTCACCAGTTTGGCCCGCGGGACCTTCAGACACAGTTGCTCATTTGATCTGAGGGACCTGGAGCTGACGGATTTGACTAAGAGTTCTTAGTCTAATATATTAATACTTGAAATTTGGTATGGAAACCTCACTTCAATCATGAGAGACCGGTTGGTAAGGTTTAACAAGGGACTTTATTTAGCAAGTGGCGTGCATGGCAAGTACTTTGGCGTATGACTCCATTGTAAGATGGCACTCCTCTTTAGGCGAGAGGGCGGCATCTATTTGGGCTAGAGAGAATCCCCCAAAAGGAAGATTTAATTTCCAGAAGTTAATTGGTCCTTAACTTGCCGTCTTACGGCGGCTCCGACAGCTTCCCAACTTGGCCTGGCCTTCAGCCTTGGTGACTTAAGTTAGTGACTTATGGCTGGCGCTTCCCAACTTGGCCTGGGTGACTTAGTGACTTAACTTGGCGCTGGACTTGGATGACTTAGGGGTTTGTACGGTGAACCGAATTGTACGATGAGGAGTCCGGAATCCGAATCCGGATCCGGATCTTCCCCCTACTTTGAAAAGAGTAATGAGTAATAATACATTTGAGTAACACTGTTGATATATTTGTAAGTCACTCATATATTTAATGTTCCACAAATCTGATGACCGGGGCTAATGACTCCATGTGTGTCAGAGTAGACAGCTGTGTATATCCTCTATTTACAACATGTTTCAAGTTCTGCACCGTGGAGGCATCTCCCTGACTTATTTTTGGCCTCTAGTCAATGTTTCATACTAGCGAACCTTGTTGAAGAACTGTGGTAACCAGGGGCGTCTGGATGCCTGGTATGATAAGCTGTGTGACTGTATTTTTTCATCATTGAACAAATGTGCCAAGAAGAAATGTATTAGTCATAAAGGGTTTATAAAATCTTTCAAACCTTACTGGAACTCTGATTTGCAATCACTGTGGGTTAATGTGAGAACAGCTGAGAAACCGTTTATAAGGTGTACAGACAAAAATCTGAGCGAAGGACTGAGAATAGATTTTAGCGGAAAGCAAACCAAATTTGACAGGAGGCTACACGCTGTGAAGCGCAAGTTCAACAGAGGCCTTTCATTGCATATTGATTATCTACAAACCCATAACCCTCAAGAGTTTTGGAACAAAATTAACAAACTGGGCCCCAGAAACGTAGGAATATATACCGATGGAAGTAAAATTAGAGAATGGTTATAGTTATATAGTATATATAGTTCTGTATTTTGTAAAATGAACTATAACAGAACTACACTCATGTACTGTTATAGATTATAGTTCTGTATTACAAAAATGGGAAAAGGATTTTGCTGAATTGTTTTCTGGTGGTAAGCATTCGTTTGATGAAGCCTTTTTAATGGAAATAATGAATAGAAAATAAGTAATGGAAAATAAGATGAATGGTGATTGAAACAGCTGTAATAAGTATTTAAACACAACCTTTTCTATGGACGAGGTAAGGAATGCAATAGTTAAGTGTAAATTGTAAAAAGCCAGATTTGATGAAATCACCAAGGCTGTTTAATGTTCTATTTGAGCTATTTCAGTTTTGTTTTGATAGTGGCACTATTCCAGCTCAGTGGTGGTACAAAAGCATTATTCTCCCCACTCCTCATTGTTAAATTATAGACTTACTGATCATCTTGAGAGGACTAGTGTGCTTGTGGATGAGCAAAATGGTTTAGCTAGAGTGATCATATTTATGCAGTCACCTCTATTGTACATGCAAGAATTAAGGAAAAAATGTCTACTTTAGCTTGTTTTATTGATTTCCAGAAGGCGTTTGATTGGATTATTAGAGCTCTTCTTCAATAGGCTGTTAAACGGGGGTCAAGGGGAAATTCTACTATGCCATTAACTCATTCACTGCCAATATCTGACTGGCATTTTTGGCACAGGCCAAGTATTTCCATAATGTTTGGTCATCTTTCAAGACCCACAGTAAATTCTGTACTAGGACTACAGTGATGTCCAATACCTCGAAATGAAGATCTAAGTCTCTACTTTCACCCCCAAAAAGAAAGTTAGCTTTTAGCATGTTCTGTACTCTACTTATAACCCTTTTTATACACCCCATGTTCACCAAAAAAGCCTGTCTGGGAAGAGAAAAGGGAGAAAAAAGCATTTTTGTAAAAGGGCACAATCTCAGGCATAACTCACTCTCAATTCTTTTATTTTGAACTGTATTGACATCAGACATGTAAATATTATTCGTTAGGACACAAATGACAAAAAAAAAAAAAAATATATATATATATATACACACATGAAGTGCTTTTTTTTTACATTCAACAATACAGTTTACTCGGTGTGAGTGTGCAGACAGACAGACAGACAGACAGACACACCGACAGACAGACAGACAGACAGACAGACAGACAGACAGACAGACAGACAGACACACACACACACACACACTGGTTACTGTATAGCCTACTGGCCGGTGTTGTGTCAGAAACTGATTTCGATCTGCGGGACCACGCACAGCGCTGCCTCGGCAGTGCCTCTACCCACCCTGTGCACCGACCCCCCCCGGCCTGCCTACCCGGCCCAGCTCACACCCTCTCCGGGGAGACCCCCCTTCAGGACACGGCACACTAGCCGAACACAAAGCACCCCTCCCCACGCTACACACAGACTCCCGCCCCGCCAGACCCTCGTTCCCCTGGTAATCCAATTCAAAACGCAAATCACTTTTTCGCACAAAACCATGACAAACAAATTCTCATTGTTAAATCAAGTGTTTTTTCTGCAGTGTAGGTTAGTTGAAAATCAACGTGGAATTCTGAGGAGGGAAGTGTGGGCCTATCCAAACGAGGATTTCCTGCAATGCGCCGGAGAATGCTGTCTGCGCTCAGGCATACGCCTGGCATAGTGGGGTTGTTTGCGCTAAGACCAGCTATTTGCTGGCGTTAAAATTGAGAGCACCCAAGGCCCCTTTTTCTAACACATTGCGCTGGAACGCCTAATTTGGAACGGGCAACGCCCAAACCTCTCTTTGCGCTCGGCACATACCGACGGTATCTTCCCCACAGCGCTAAATGACACTTGTGCGAGACACATGATAGGCTAGAGGCCCACGGACATGCCTGGGCTACGCCTACACCTGTGTCATCCCAGCGCAAAACTGGACAGTGGCGCCAGACGCTAGCTTAAGACGCTGGGAAGATAGCAATAAGAGGCGCGCAAACGATAGCGCTGTACGAAGTGAGGGCCCTAAGTCTTTTTATCAAGCACCTGTAGCTCATGTCCAGGTCAATGAATATTCCACGGGATGGTTCCCCCAACAATTCGCTGTGAAACAAGGAAATCAGGTCATGACCCCAACTTTATTTTCCATTTTTGTCAACGACTAAGCGCTTCAAATTAAGACATCCAACAAGGGAATCAAAGTTGATGACCAGACTGTGGGCATATTATTGTAGATAATCTTACTTGCTGAGCATGAAAATGACCTGCAGATGTTGAACATTGTTGCAGATTGGTGCTGAAAATTGAGACGTTATGATAAATCAAGACAAAACACAAATAGTACATTTTAGATCCACTTCAAGGGTGAGGAGCTCTTTTGTTTTTAATTTTGGTTCAGTAGTACTATACGGATCACTAAATATGTCAATATATGTCAATAGTCAATGTCCTAACTCAATCAGCGGGCAGAGTATTGGGCTCTGTATTGAACAAAGTTAAACATTGTGGTAACCTGGGTTTTCATACTTACACCCAACTGTATAACTCATGCTTCTCTCCTGTGTCGGATTCTGGTGTTTATGGTTTCCGTGATCAGCCAGCTGTAACACTGTTCACCAAAGAGCCATCCGCTATTTTCTAGGAGTTCATAAACTCACTCCAGCCCATTAGTGGTGATATGTGGGAACCCAAACATCAGACACAAGATTGGTGAGAATGTCTGATCAGAGACTCACTAAAAATATATTTAATTGGGACATCGCCCATGGACACCACTGGGCAAATGAAGTGAAATCCCTTCTTGCTTCAAAAGATTTATCATTTATTTTTCATAACACCTTATCTGCAGAGCAAGAGGCTGTCCTAATAGGCCAGGAGCCAGCACCGTTCCTCAGGATGTTTTCTGCTACCTTTTTTTCACTATGATTTCCTGTTATCTTATACCTTGGGCCATCTCAAGGTGTTAAGGACACTGTGCAACTCGGGGCCGTTTAAACTCAGGGGCCCAAAAAAAACTTTTTTGGGTCCCTGAGACAAAACGGCCCGAGTTGCACGGTGTCCTTAACACCTTGAGATGGCCCATTATCTGGGCCATCTTGAGGTGGCCAGCATCTGAATTGCATATTTTGGGGCTGTTTTAATTTAAAAAAAAACAGGGAGGTCATGTCTACCCAGACAATGATATCATTTTTAAAGTTACGTTACAGTTAAGTTTCTGTAAAATCATTACAATATGCTCCCTTGAGGTGGGGATGCATTTGGTGGGGGGTGCAAAACTCGGCATAACACCTGGGACCCAAATTGTCACTTGCGGACTGCTATTGTCCCTGCCAAAGAGGCAGCGAAGATAGCATAAGAGGGGCACAAACCGTTAGCGATAGCGCCTGTAGGACCCATCTTCTCAAGTGAAATTCTCTCAGCGCTTGTGGAGTCTTGGATTGTGGCAGGTGAGTAGTACAGTATATATATATACTATACAGTATATATATATACTATATAGTATGTATATATAAAATAAAATGCTTCCATACTGCTCATACATATATATACTATACAGTATATACTATACAGTATATATATATACTATACAGTATATATATATACTATATAGTATATATATACTGTATAGTATATATATGTATGAGCAGTATGGAAGCATTTTATTTTCTTTACGTTAGAAAGTTGGACCCCATCCACTTGAATTGTTTAGGAGAATTCTGTAATAGTGTTTGGGCAAACTTCCACAACTAGCTATTTGGTCAGGAAGGGGAGGAAGTGTGTGTGTGTGTGTGTGTGTGTGTGTGTCTGTCTGTCTGTCTGTCTGTCTGTCTGTCTGTCTGTCTGTGTGTGTGTGTGTGTGTGTGTGTGTGTGTGTGTGTGTGTGTGTGTGTGTGTGTGTGTGTGTGTGGGGAACAAATGTGTCAATGTGTGCATCCAGAACAATAACAAGACAAGAGGAAAAAGGACAACACAAAAAAAGCTGAGTGATAAAAATGTGTGGAAAGAGTGAAAGAAGAGAGGGGAGGGGAGAGAGATGGGGGAGTGAAGGCTGGGCTGGAGGCAAGGAACCTATATAAGCAGGAAGAGTCATAACGTTATAATGCTCTGCTTGTGGCCAGACTGGTGCCAGTTCTATTGAAGCCTCTGGGAGATGCATGGAGAAGCACACTCCAAATAGTATCAAACATGATTATAGATCATGGCTAGTCAAATTAACTGTTTGGAGACCAACAGCAAATTAACACGTGCACAATAGGAGAAAACAGTCAGTAGCCTGCCCTATTCAATAGTAAGTGATCAGATTACAAACAAGGAATTTGACTTAGTGTAAGTGACAAAGCAATACAGAAAAACAATCACATATTATAAAGTGCAAAATTCCAAAGTCATTTAAAGTGACATAATGGGTGGGGAGGGAGTAGGATAATTTATGTGGGATAATGTAAGTGGGGTCCTGCACCGGCTGTGCTCAGGGGGCATAGGGGGAGAGTGATATTCTTTTAGTATTATTTTTTTTATAATACTAATAAATAAATAACAAAATAAATAAATGTCTTATTTGTTGGGACTTTTATGGTCTCGTTGAAGAGGGGGATGGCAGTTGGGTAGAAGTATCCCTTTGATGTGAGGTTCTGGTACTGCCAGACATCAGTCTTCTGTAGGAGGGGTTGGCCATGATTTTCAGAGCCCGCTTCAACATCTTGGCAGTGTGTCTTGAAGGGATGGCAGGCTGGATCTGACAACCGTTTCATCTATTCTCTGAAGTGTGTTCTTTCATCTGGTAGAGGCATTTCCTTATCAAAGGTCAAACAGCATAGATATGTTGGGTTTTACTAGTGTGCATCTCCCATAGGCTTCAGTAGAACTGATCTGGCCCCAAGCAGAGGATTAGGCCTAGTTTACACAACAATGCCCCCTGCATAAGACAGCAAACTTTTGTTGCTTTTGGGTCTTCGATTTACAACAACGCAACGGCATTACATTTCTCGACAACTGGGATGTTTGCAGGTGGTGTGGCTAATCTCATGGCATTGTTCAGTGGGAGAAGAGCAAATTTAACCCAGTTGATTTTGTATAGGTAGGGACACTCACGCATCACAGGCAGCACGGGAACCCGGAAGCGGGGGAAACTCCCCATTCAAAACAATGAGCGCTATCCCCCACCCTACAGACCGGATGTAACTCCAGAGTGTCCCTACGTATCCAGATAAATTACCCAAATTATTTAAAAAAAAAGTTAAAAGGTGCGACCTAGAATTGAGAATTGAGAGGATCTAAAAAAAAAAAGTAAAATATCGTCAGCATAAAGATAAATTAAATGGTCAGTGTTATGTGATGAGGCATATGAGGAAATTGAATAGCCTGAGCCAGAGGCTCCAGGAAAAGAGTGAATAATAAAGGAGAAAGGACGCAGCCTTGTCTGGAGGATCTGGAGATGGGGAATTGGGTGGAGCATACATTACCAGTCATCACGATTGCAGTGGGAGAAGAGTATAGAGTTTTTATCATAGTAATATACTGGTCCCCAAACCCCATGTGCCACAGCATCGACCTTCTCGGCATCCAAGGAAAGTACGGCACATTGGGTTGGGCTATGGCAAGATGAATCAATGATATGTAAAAGCCTTTCGGATATTGTCTGATGATAAGCGGGATTTTATGAAACCAGTTTGGTCCGGGTGTATGAGTTTGATCATGAGAGGCTCTAAACGGAGGGCCAGCACTTTAGCAAATAATTTGACGTCAGCATTCAGAAGAGAGAGAGAGGCACAATCATTAGGATCTTTTTTCAAGAGCAGAGTGATTATAGCAGTGTTCACATCCCTGGAGAAAGAACCAATATTTAGTGCATAATTAATCACTTTAAGAATCAAAGGACCAAGTTGGTCAGAAAGTTAATATGAATTCAGGAGAAATCCCATTGAAACATGGAGATTTGCCTCTATTTTCACACTAAGATATTGGTTTCTCCAAAGACGAGACTTCATGACTTTACTTTTACTGTATGTGTTCTATCTTCTGTGTATTTTAGATCACACACACACACACACACACACATACACATGTTGCAAACTAATATGGCTATTGGTTTATTTAATTGCCATATTGTGAAGGTTTTAACCAGAAGTTTCCGTTATATTCTGGCTCACTTGACACTGCTAGGATTTGGTTCAGACATTTGCGGCTCCAGCCTGCATGTGAATGTTATCACAAATGCTGTGTATAAACATGGAATCAAAAGCCCGAACGCAACGACAGTAGGCCAATTTATGCAGAGAACGTTGTCATCTAAACGTGGCTTTAGAACGTTGGTATGATTATAATGACTATTCCTTATTTTATAGGTTCCTTGGCTGGAGGAGGGAGGGGTAAAAGACAGAAAGAAATGGGAGTGGGAGGGGCTCAGAGGGGAGGAGGGAGGAAGACATCTGGAAAGCATCGAGGGAGAGTCCTGTTAACAGAAGGGGGAAAAGAGAGGATAAACAAACCCAGATGTAAAGCGAAATACAAAAAGTTATTCGATTTAGCAAGTTAAAAAAGGAACTTATTTATGAGAGAGAAACAGAGAGAGAAACGAAGAGTCTAAAAGTGGAGTACTGTACAATACAACAAAGAGAGGAAAGGGAACCCAAAAGAATATTTGAAGAGGAAAAGGAAGTAGAGAACTTAAACCGGGATCAACAGAGTCAAGAAGAAGACTGTGAAAAAGAGAAGATTTTGGATTAGCCTGTGAAAGCAGCTTCCAGGTAAAGTCCATTTGAACAGCAGATGTTTGCACGTATGTCAATATTGTGTATGAAGGCCTTGATTGAAGGTGACTGTCCAGGTCCCTTCATGAACTCATCCTACCAACAACATACAAGGACTACCGTCAAACTATTGTAAGAAACAAATCTTATAGCAAAAATGTTAACGTATTTATTCTCAAAACATTGGTAGTTATGTAATTAATGTAATCTGACAAATAAAGAGATTGTTATTATGTTAGGGAAGTTGCAGTTAATTAAATTATGTATGATTGTATTCCTTACTCTGAACATCATCTTACCTTAGTAAGAGCATTATTTAGGGTAGTGGACAGAGCACATGAGGAGACCTGTGTTTTCTGCATCTGTGTCCGTCTCCTTCAAAATGACTGACAGGAGAGAGGATTCCACACATTTATTTTCTGTTTAGTGCAGAGCAGAGGGACTGGGAGACCCACGCTACTGACCAAACACTCTATATCAGTGATGGCTGTCGGAATGGAGAGCTATTGAACACTTATTTTAAAAAAATGACTTAGAACACCTTTGAATTAGGACTCATGGGCCATGGCAAACATGAACTCAATAAAAATAGTACCGTCTATCAAAACTGCAGGCCTGTCCCCAGGACCCCAACATGTTGGTATTTTTAAAAAGCACAAATTAAAACAGAAACAGAAAACAATGAAGTCATTACAGAATAAAGGACCTGTGAGATATGACCAAAAGTAAACCTCTTTAAGCCTTAATAAGCCTTTACCCCAGTCAGTAACATTATGATACAAGCCAAACTTCCATTAAGTCCCATGTTCCAAAACCAGTATTTTCAATGGCTGCATCATTAATAATCATGACATACATATTCTATTTTCATTTAGCAGTGGCGAATGCACAAACATACAGATCCTTTCCCAAAAAATTTAATATCATGGAAAAGTTAGTTTTTTTCCATAATTCCTTTCAAAAAGTGAAACTTTCATAGATTATAGATTCATTACACACAAAGTAAAGTATTTCAAATATTTATTTGTTTAACTTTGCATACGTCTGGCTTCCAGCTCATAAAAGCCCCCAAAACAGTATTTCAAGAAATTAAATATCACATAAAACTTCATGCCTGCACTCAATACTTGGTCCTTTTGCTTTAATTACTGCCTCGATGCCATGATATTTCCATGATATTCTAATTTTTTGTAAAGGATCTGTATACATAAGAGCGTTTTGGTGCTGTTGGAATGTGTATTTGGTTATTTAACAGGGGTAGGAGAGTCAGTCCGGCGGACTACCAGTCATTGTGCTAAGCTAACTAGCAGGAGGGGCTCACAGCACACGTCTGCGGGATATGTCACTATAAAGCTTTAAAAGCAGATAACCTTACTGGGCAGAGTGAAAATCACTGAGCAGACACTGGGTGTTGAGTATCCATACAGCTACTGCTCTGCTATTTGTTTACGATAAGTTGAAACCATAGCCAAACCGTAGCAGATAGCTGCTCTTAGATGGTCTAACATTAGCTAACAGACAGCATAGCCAGATTGTCAAGAACACAATTTAGCAATCTTGAATTCCATGTTGGGTAACGTTATTCCCAGAATCTGCTTGATAGTGTTAGTTAGCGGGATGCTAGCTAACGTTAGCATTGCTAACATTAGACCTGGGGTTCAAAAACTTTTTTGGCTTGTGACCCGACTTTGACATAGGGCTGTCTTCTAAAAGTGGACGTTTCGATCATCAGTCGAGAGACCCCTGAGTCGACGGAGATTCCTCAAGTCGAGCAGTCGTGTTTTTTTCTCTCCCTCCCCTCCAGTCAGTGTGCTGTGTTGTGCTCTTAAAATACTGAACACAACCTTGTCAAAGTTGGCACGTCTTAATTATAGTCAGTTTCTCCTGGATGTGTCATTACATTATTAATATCTTACCTGGATAAGCTCAAATTATGTTGTTTATGTTATCAGTCCGACTTGGAAGCACTCTCTGCCAGCCGAGCAGCCGCGTGTACGAGCAGTGTGATGCCCACTGTCTCCCATGGCCCCAGAGAGGGGATGAGAAGAGGCTGACATAACATCATGTTAACGTTACTTTATTGTCGTCAGAAACCACTTTGCACGTTTAAACATGTTTGCAGTATAGCGATAACTCGAAAACATTTTATTGATCTATTCACATCAGAGGAAGCCAGGATTAAACAAAACGATATCAGAAATACACAGCACGTCCGTGTCTTTTCCAGGTATAGTGTCCTCCTCGCTGGGGAGGTACAGATGGAGGTAGGGAAGGAATTTCGAGGTTTGAGTGACAGATTGAGGGTGAATGGTGTTACGAAAATTCCTCACAAGCTCGTTTTAATGCTTTTCCATTGGTTGCATTTTGTAAAACCCACACAGAAATGTGAAACGTTATTACGGAAACCCACCGCGGTTTTGGGCAGACCACGCCCTGTGCCCGCCTACGCAGCAGTCAAGCGCCGGGATTGGCCAGGCGCCCATGCTCCGTGAGCCAATGAGCCAATGGGACGAGTATTTATTTTGACAAGCTGCGTGAAGGGTGACCAGTCTGACCAGTGGCATTGATTCATGACACGACGCATCCCCCCCTTCTAAATGGATAAGTTATTTCTTGTTTAGATTTATTTAGGCCTTATTAGTCTTGAGAAGAACTGTAGCCTCGGCATTGGACATGTAGGTGAAATAAAAAAATAGGCTAAGAGCCAGAGAAATATGTCTCATTCAGACTCCATTATCCCGACGTTGAATTGCCGCAATTGACTGTTAATCTGGTCAAAATAATCACTGAAGATATATATATATATTTTTTTAGAATAGTCGAATATTTGTATTGGACAGTCGAATCCGAGTCGACTGGCAGAATCCTGAGTCGAGGACAGCCCTACTTTGACGTCACAAAAATCTAGGGAAATTCCGGTACACTATAAGGACCCGAGACATTCAAATTCCGGTACACGGTACATGTGAGCCAATAGAGACACTGCATGAAATAGGCCACGCCCATCACGGGGGAAAAGATCCGTTCATTTTCACACACCAGCGTCATTTTCCTTGAATTAAACATAGCTAAAAGCTGTTGTGTGATGGGCTGCGCAGACAATAAATGTAAAAAATCGCTAGTTTAAGTTTTTTTGTACTCCTGAGCAAAACAAGGAAGCCATTGAGAATTGGCGAGAAGAAAAATGTGGATCTAGCTGTCAAAGAAGTAAGTTGGAGTGTTCATCTTCCGTATATACAATCTTTTTGTGCAACACGCAACCATGCACGTGACATAGGAGAACGGCAGGATTGGAGGGGGGGTTTCCGTTTTCCCCCGTCTTGGGCGTGGTTTCTGAATGATGATGCGTTACACAGTGTCTCTATGATGCACATCATCAGTGACATCATCAATGATAGTGACAGATTTTCTGTCAAAACTTTTTGAACCATTTGATTTCATGGTATAGCCTACAAGACAGGAATTTTACACAATTGTACACGTATGGGGAAAAAACAGTGGGCTACTTGCAAGTGGTGTGTTTGCTGGACATTAATACTTTTCTATTAATGACTATGCAGTTGGTTGTTGCTGAGGCTATAATGTTACTGTGGGTCATCTAAGAATTTGTTCATAACCGTGATGTCAGCAAATGCAAAACAAACATTAAATCAACAAGCAGATGCCAGCATATACATAAAATCAAAGGTTATGAGATCATACGTGATATCCTGTAGCCTAGTTGAACTTGCAATTGCAAACCGTATAACTGTGTGAGTTATATTTACTTATTGCACAGACATGAATGTGATTTTCTTTTTTTTTATTTCATCACTTTGTTTCCTCTAAATATTTATTAAATTCAAATGTGACTCTTGGTGTTACAATACGCAGAATTAAAGTTCACTATAAATGCATATTGACCACATTTCTTTTATCACTCTATCACCCTTGATCGATTCCCACTAATATTCTATCTCTTTTTCCTAGGCTATATGCTATGTGTGCACTGTCAGAGTAGCGGCAGTGTTATAATCCAGACCAGACTATAAAAACATAAAACATAGTGCCGTCTTTCATTCATGCTATTTCGACAAAAATCTGAAGAAAACAACTGAAAAGAACTTTGAATGTCACCGAGAGCCCTAACCCTAACCCTAACCCTCCACATTAACAACGCCGCTGCCTGCTACAACAGGCTCATCAACGCTTTTCCGCGCTGGCCATATGCTCGGTTTCCACCTAGCCTTGTTTACTCCCTAATCGGTATCGGCCCCAAAAATCCAGTTTCAGCCTAGACTCAGCCCTCAGTCTTAATCCGTTTCACTCCTGTAAGACTGAGAATATTACTATTTAAATCTTTGCATAACGTTAGGTGGCGCTGTTGGAAGCCTTGCATCGGAGAACCAATCATGAGTGTTGTGGGCGGGCCTGCTTTCTGGGGGCAGTTCTCATGCAGAACCGGTGTCTCGCAAAACATTGTCGCATTTGCGGAGAAACATATTAATCACTTAGAAACAAACATAACCTGTTAATAGGACGTTTTTCATCCGGCCCCGGCGGCTAGAGGTCTTTCCCCCAGCGATAAACCCGACTCCCGAGGCTAACGTTACAGAGCCTGCTGATGACTCACAGTAGCAAGCGGACCACTTCCGGGTAGGAAAAATTATTGTATAATAAACCACAGCTACAAATTTTGTTTGGAGCATATCAGCTTCATGCTCTGTGTTAGGACTATGGTAAATGGCATTGCCGCTACCAAATAAAATTCTAATAATAAATGTAGGCGTGTCTGCTGCCGGCGGTTCTCGCCGGGCTCGGAGAGACAGTTTCTGACAGTGAAATTCCCAGACGTTTGGTGGCGCAGCTCACCAAACGTCTGGGAGCCGAGACTAGTTTCGGCCGAGCTCTACAAAATACCCATATATATTTTTTTTCCCCAGATTTTTTTATCCCATGTTCATCCCCCATTAGTGCTAATTTTAATTTATTTATCCTGGTTGCTGCTCCACCCTCTGCCGATCTGGGGAGAGCCGGAACTGGTTCCATGCATCCTCTGAGACATGGGCAGTAGCCAGCCGCTTCTTTTCACCTGACAGGGGATGCTTCACCGGCAGGACATAGCACGTGGGAGGATCACGCTATTCCAACCAGTTCCCCTCCCTCCGAACAGGCGCCCCTAACGACCAGAGGAGGCACCACTTCAGCGACCAGGATACTGCATGTTTTGGTGTGGGGTTCCATGAAGGAAACCCCCACCCACCCAACCAAAACTTATGTGAATATAACAAAGATATGTGAATATCTTCCTTTAATGTTGATACAAAGGATCACTGGGTCCGATTGTTGAAACACGCATTTCAAAACTCGTTACTATATATGCAAAGATCGCTGGGTTTCTCATGGGTCTCTCCACTTCCAGGCCAACCAAACTAGATATGAAGGCCGCATAACGGCCTGGTAATCTAGTATTAATATAATTCAAAGACTATTACACTTTTTTTTTTAATCGCCTCCAAACTTAAGATGTTTAAAGACTATACTTTGATTAATAATTTGTGTGATATGGTTGTTCCACAAAAAAGGTGCATATAAAGCTGGAAAGCTGGAAGAGCGTGAGACGAGAGACAAACAAACGTTACATCGTTTTTATCTGTCATGCATCCCTGGTAATGAGTTGTGCCTTGAGCTATGTTGATGTGAGTCAGCCTTTTGCGCTGCCATTGACTTGATAATGGTAAATGGCTCAGGCCACTTACAGCAGTATAATTAGGTCTTCCAAGAAGGGGAGGGAACTTCCTTCCTGTCAGCAGCTGGACTTCCTGTGTGGGGTCAGTAGTAGGCAATGTGAGGACCATTATACTGAAAGTATGCTCATGGACACACACACTTGTCGACAATGTTATTGTATTAAGTTTTTATGTTATGTGTTTGGACCCCAAGAGTAGTCTCACCTTGGTGCAGACTAATGGGGATGCACAATAAACAATAAACAATAAACACACACACAAACACACACGCGCACGCACGCACGCACACACACACACACGCACACACACACACACACACACACACACACACACACACACACACACACACACACACACACACACACACTTCCATGGCATTTTCCCCCAGAATGAACTAAGTCATGGTTCAAGCATGATAAGAATTAACTTCTCACTCTTTTCCATTTTCCTCTTTTCCTCTCACAGGATGTCGGCATCTCGAAAGTGTCTGTGCTGCGTCAAGTATCTGATGTTTGTGTTCAACCTCATATTCTGGGTTAGTATTTACACACATTAGAGCTAAGTGGTATTTGCACAATATATAATGTACCAAGAAAAAATACACCATGTTTGAGATTTCTTTCTGGCGTCTTCCAAACCTTAACAAACCTTAACAATGGAAACAAGTCCTGGTCTTTATTGTGTGTAATTCCTTGATACAATACATTCCAAAAAATAATGGCTTTGATAGAACCCAAAGCCTATGGCTCCTAGTCTGCAGATAACTCAGATTGACAAAAGCATATTTAGACTCAGGTGTGCATAAACTACAGGTTAAGAACTTCCTTTTTTAAATACAAAAATGTGAAATTATCGCTTATCGGACATGAGAAGCAGATATTTGTTGGTTATAGTATCGGCTGCCCCCCTATAAGCCCCCCCAAGTCTATAGATCCCCCCAAAATCTATAAATCCCCCATATCTGAAGAACATAACGGGGGGAATTCCCCCCAGTTTGCTATAAGTGAATAAGCCTGTACATAAGATCCACTCCACAAGAGTAGAACCTATTCCTGCCTCCAAATTCTCCATCCATTTCAAACTGTGGACACTGGACATGCATGCAAAGTAGGGCTGTACCGAATATAATTTTGTTCACATTTGAATATTGATTGAGGTTTTCCACAAATATTCAAACATCTGCTGTGGTGTCATCATGATATAATAATAATAATAATACCAATAATAATAATAATATTAAAAATAATAATAATAATAATAATAATAATAATAATAATAATAATAATAATAATAATTATTATTATTATTATTATTATAGCTGGTGCGCAGCAATGGGTGATGGCCGGGCACTGATGATATCATCAGTGATGTCACAACACTGATAACATCATCAGTGATGTCACAATGCACAATTGCTTGTGTGACATCACTGATGACATTACTTAAGACATCATCATAAGTGCGTGTGTGTTTTCCCAGGATGGCGAGGGCATGTCCCTCCTTTCCCCAGTATGGCGAAGGCATCAATGCTCTTTAGGCTATACATCAGGGCAGAATTCAAAATACTGTAAAAAAAAATCATTTTTTTTTAAATGTCTGATGATGTCATTAGTGATGTTATAAGGGAGCACACACACTCACCCAGGCAATAACATTTTGTGAGCAACACACACACACACACACACACACACACACACCCGTGGGCGCCAATAGGGCAGGCGATGCCACGCAGCAGCCGAGTTGCGGACGAGGCCGCTCTTACGTGTTTTTACATCTGGCTGTAACATCGTTTTACGTCTGGCTCTTCACCCGATCTACTATGAATCACCTCATTGAATGGAAATCTACTATGAATCACCTCATTGAATGGAAAGGAATTGCTTCAAAATGTCCCCATTCGATGGGGTGGAGTTGTACAATCTCTACAACCCAGTTTCTCTGGGTTGTAGAGATTACTTGCAAAACCCCATTCAATGGATAAACCTGGGGTCTCCGAGGCCTGGGTGGGCCGCAGGACCCTGTGGAGGTCCTGGGGTCGCTTCGGGGGGTCTGCGGGCCGAACGGAGGGTCTGGGGGCCGAACGGAGGGTTCGAGACCCTCGGGGGTCGTCTCCGGAGACCCTTCCAAGCCTCTCCCATGCCCCATGCCTAATCCTAACCCAGACCCTAACCTCTCCCACCCCCTAACCCTAACCTCCCACCCCCATGCCTAAACCTAACCTCTCCCACCCCCATGCCTAAACCTAACCTCTCCCACCCCCATGCCTAAACCTAACCTCTCCCACCCCCCATGCCTAAACCTAACCTCTCCCACCCCTAACCCTAAACCTAACCTCTCCCACCCCCCATACCTAAACCTAACCTCTCCCACCCCCCATCCCTAAACCTAACCTCTCCCACCCCTAACCCTAAACCTAACCTCTCCCACCCCCCATGCCTATCCCTAACCTTTCCCATCCCCCATGCCTAAACCTAAGGACACAGGGGTCCAAGCAGACCCTCCCCATGCCTGCAGAGGTGGGCAGGGTGGTTGAGAGAAGAGCCAATGGAGAATCCTATCCATTAAATGAGGTTTTGCAAGTAATCTGTACAACCCCCGAATCCTACCCATTAAATGGGGTTTTGCAAGTAATCTCTACAACCCCAGGGAAACTGGGTTGTAGAGATTGTACAACTCCCCATTAAATGGGGGTTTGCAAGTAATCTCTACAACCCCAGGGAAACTGGGTTGTAGAGATTGTACAACTCCACCCCATCGAATGGGGACATTTTGAAGCAATTCCTTTCCATTGAATGAGGTGATTCATAGTAGAACGGGTGGGCTCTTACATGGTTTTACGTCTGGCTCTTACGTCTGGAGCACAACTCTCAAAAATGGTTAACGCTCGCCTCCCCAAGACCAAAAAAACGTGTGACAGACATATGAATTGACCAACCACGGACCTCGTGGGCAGTGCATTCAGAATGTGTGCAACTGCTAAATAGACCCCGGGTGAAAACATCAACTTCACCACCACGCCGACTAATGCTGCAAACTTTGGCTGCCTTCTTTCCTCCAAATCATTCAGTTCGGACAATAGAGATAAACTACGATCCTGCAAGACAGCCTATCGCTACTTTGTGGTCTCTCCTTTCACGGCTTCTCTCTTCATGGTGTTTCACGGTGTTCCACTGAGTGGACTGTAATATGGGAGGCTGACTTTTTGTGCTATCCTTGACATTTGTATGATGCATGACTTATTTGATCATTTATTGTATCAATTGTCAAATAAACTAAACTAAAATACGTCCGGCTCTTACATTACCTCTGGCTGTTATGTGGTTTTATGTCTGGCTAGTACATGGTTTTAGGTCAAGCTGTTAAATGGTTTTAGGTCTGGCAGTTATGTGGTTTTGGGTCTGGCTGTTAGCCCAAAACACACACAACACAGGTCCCACCCAAATAGATTATCAGGCCACTAGTCATAATATAACTGCAGTGAAAATTGCACAGTACAAATCTTGTATTAGGATGATCTCTGGCTTTCTCAATCATCCATTCATGTGGTTTATTAATTCAATCATCACCATTCATAATATGCAGGCTATGGATATTTGAATTCAGATTTCTTTTTTTTTTCAGCATTATGAACGGATATTCAAATGCCCGAAATATTCTGTACAGCCCTAATGCCCTAATGGACAGCTGTAGCTCAGGAGGTAGAGCGGGTCGTCCACTAATCGCTTTGGATAAAAGAGGTCGCTGGTTCGATTCCCGGCTCCTCCAGTCTGCATGTCGAAGTGTCCTTGGGCAAGACACTGAACCCCAAATTGCTCCCGTTGGTGTGCCAGCACCCTGCGTGGTAACCTGCCACCAGTAAAGCGCTTTGGATAAAAGCGCGATATAAATGCAGGCCATTTACCATTTACCATTTAATGCAAAGTGAAAAGTTTGAATACGATACTCCCTGCCAACACGTTCTCACTCCGAACTCATACTATAGCCCTGCTTTGTCACGCGCCTTGTGCGTTGGAGGTACCGTGCGCCCCAGTACCATTGTGCATATGTGAATAGGCTGGGGGCTTCACAGGTTAGGTTTAGGCATTGGATAGGTGGTATTAAACTGGTTTTATGCTTACGCGAAATCGCCAGCGCCGACTGCGTCGAGGGGTCGCCGCAGCTGGCAGTCCTATCGGCGCAGCTCGGTGGAGGGGGGCGTGCAGCTCCTCGAAATTGTGACTCCGCGGCGTCAACGCAGACGTGACGTGACCAGCACGAGAGCTGTGATTGGCACATATCCGCTGACGTACTTGTTGTGAGGAATGAGGAAATGCCATTTCCTCATTTAACAGTGCTTGTCCATCATCTAGCAAAGCCCACCGGCTCACCGGAATGAGTTTTGAAATGGAGGGACAATAAAATTCCCCCCCACCGACATGATTGCAAGTTCTTGGTAAACAACACAATAGCGTCATTTAAACACGATTTCAGACGGACAAGCCCGTCTTTATTGTCACACGATTACAATCAACACATGCACGGAGGGCCACAACACACACATGCTGACGGTGGCCGGTGAAATTTGTCCTCTGCATTTAACCCATCCTGGCTTTGTCCTTTCCTCCGGGGGGCAGGCCAGGAGCAGTGGTCGCTTTTTCTCGTACAGCGCCCGGGGACCGACTTCGGATGTTGTCGTCACTGGTCAGATGACGATAACGATCTGATCTTCTGCATGTTTTTAATGGGGGGGGGTTATATACGGAGGAACCCCCCTGGGGTACACTCATGCATATGTAATGCATGAGTGTACCACAAGCCACTTTGGGCCCTATCTTCCCAAAAGTGCTAATTTAGCGTTTGCACTCGTTTAACGCTGTGCGCAATGCAAATTGGGGGCGGACACAAGCGCATGCCTGTGATAATTGTACTGGGCATAGGCTGCCACATGCGAAAGCAGGTGTTTCAGCGCTAAAATGTGGGGAAGATGGCATTATCCTATCGTCAGCTGCGCGCAATTACTTTGCGCTAAGAGCTTTGAAAAGGACCTATTACGCGCAAATACCTCACTGCGCTGGGAGCGCACCATAATCTCCGTGCAGCGCAGCACAAAGTAGAATTCCTTTTGGATATGTCATTAAGCACAGCCTTGCCACGCCAAGACAATTATGCTGCTAAAATTGGGTATTAGCAGATAATTCAGTGAGGCAATCAACTATAACTCACTGAGCAACCTTTATCACATCGCAAAGGGGGAAATCAATTGAGAAAATTTGTTGGACAATGGACATAGGCTATATCAATACAAAAGGAGTCTCTTGCGCGTCAGCCCCTCCGCAAAAGGAGGTCGGTGCTCTCAGGACAGGACAGTATTATGACAAAAGTTCAATGGACAAACCAAAGAGGATCCTGGAGCACACGATTCACTGGGAAATTGCTTTATTCAATGACTAACGTTTCAACGCCTACTGCGTCTTCATCAGAGTCCAAAAAAAAACCTTTTTTTTTTTGACTCTGATGAAGACGCAGTAGGCGTTGAAACGTTAGTCATTGAATAAAGCAATTTCCCAGTGAATCGTGTGCTCCAGGATCCTCTTTGGTTTGTCCATTGAACTTTTGTCAATGGACATAGGCTATTTACCTTCATAACCCGGAGGGTCGTTGCAGGCCCGTAGCTACCATTGAGGACACCGAGGTCATGACCTCGGTATTTTCCCCCTTTTTTTTTTTTTTTTTTTTTTAGAAAAATAGCCCCGGCCCCCAGATCTATTCATCTGTCATTGATGTTTTAAAGCCCTCATAAATAACATGATATATGACAGTTGATCAGAAATGCAACAGTTTGCTTCCTCTCTGTGTGCTATAGAAGGAAGAGACATAACTCACCACAACGTTCAAATGTTGCATTGAGGCTAGATTGGGGCTAGACTTTGGGGACAGTTCTATTGAAGTGAATGGGTAAGTAACTCCCCTGTAAGTGATGTTTGTGTAGATGGGCAATTGTATTTAATTGAGCAGTATTCTGCCATGTGACCTGTATGCAGAATATAAATTATATTATATGGGGAGACATTTATTTTTTGTATCATTTTAAAGCAACAGCACAGTAAAGAGGATATTAATCTAATATGATGTCTGTAGTTCTTTATAGATCAGCCTCTTAATTTGGCTCTCAAAGTGCACCAGATTGAAGCATTTTACTTTAAAATGGACAAAGTTTTCTAACCGGGGCCTGGGCACCCCATGCCGCGCAAAAATGTCCTCTGTATTTCTCAAACCCTGGCTACGGGCCTGCGTCGGCACCACAGACGATCTGTCAATAAGTTCTCTCTGTCCTCGCACGAGTGAGTACACTCTATTACGCATGGAGAAAATGACAGCATATTGCATGCCTCGCCAGCCATTGCGAGACGTGAATCTGATTGGTTTTGATTGACGTAATGCCCAGCATTGCCTGGCCACGCCTGTGAATAATTCTGGTAGTTAAGACCGCCCAAATGCCGTTTGCGCAGGCATTTTGGGGCGCAGATGATTTTGACGTTTTCGCAACCCCGCCGTGAATTGCATCCCCAACATATTTCGGGGCTGTTTTAACTTAGAAATCAGGGAGGCCACATCTACCAGACAATTATATCACTTTTAAACAGTTACATTTCTGTATAAATCATTACAATATGCTCCCGTGAGGTGGGGATGTTGCCAGCGCTGGGGTGCAAAACTCGGCATAACACCTGGACACTGGCGCAAGGCGGACTGCTATCTTCCCTGCCTTAAGGCACGCGCAAACAGGTGCGCAAGTGTTAATAGGGGATAGCGCCTGTCGGAAGATAGGGCCCCTAGTGTTTTTGGAGGTGTACTGCAGCCAACGCGTCGAGTTACGTTCGAGTATGCACAGTCTCGCTGTCGCCGCTAGTCGGTGGCAAGGCTCCAAGTCGAGGCTGCGCAGAACCCTGTCAGTGCCTTTAGGGTTAGACATTGCCATGGGTAGGTAGTCTTAGTGTTAGGGTCTGGATATGATGGGGGGTTAGGGTCTCCAGGGGAGAAGGGGGTCCCCATGCCCCTAACCCAAATCCATGGAGTGAGAGGGTCCCCTCACCCAAACACGTTTTGGACGATGAGCCCAACGGTGTACTTGACCTTTACCTGAACCCACAGGTGCAGAGTGATTTTTAACGGGCCGCCCGTGGTGCATTCCATAAAACGCACAAGGCTCCGGGGCGCATTACCTCAAATGCACAAGGCACGTGACAAAGAGGGGCTGTAGTGCAAGTTTGGAGTGAGAACTCTCTAAGCAGGGTGTGTGCGTTGTGCACCTGCCTATAGAGACACGTACTATCTTGCACATTGTGGAGTTAGAGGGAGCACGAGCACCAACAACATCTTTGAACAACATGTCTTTATTTTAATTTTGTTGGGTTCCACAATCATTTCGAGGATTCGAGGCAACCCATTTAGCAGCATCTGAGAGAGGTGCCTGTCTGAACGAGGTTCAGCTGCCTGAACGTGAACTGGAAGTCAAATCAAGTTCGGAGTGGCGGACCTTATGAAAATCGGAGTGGCGGGATTTCTGAGTGGCAATATTTCTGAGTGCCGATATTTCTGAGTGGCGGAACGTCGGAGTGGCAGCACGTCGGAATGGCGGCATGTAACCGAGAACAGGCTGTCCCTGTGTACTAGTGTAGGAATGATGCAAAGAGCTGTCATACAGGTGTGGGGGTGTGGCTAATCATGTGTTTTCCTACCAGCTTGGGGTGTGTGGCCTGTTTGGTGTGGGGGTGTGGCTAATCATGGGTTTTCCTACCAGCTTGGGGGATGTGGCCTGTTTGGTGTGGGAGTGTGGCTGTCCTTCACGCAGGCAGAGTTCTCCTCCCTCCCTCTGTCCTTCCCCTCGCTCTCAGCTGCCAATCTGCTGCTGGTGGCCGGGGGGATCACCATGGTGACCGGCTTCCTGGGCTGCCTGGGCGCCCTGAAGGAGCAGCGTTGCCTACTGATCACGGTGAGAAGTGCAGGGAATGGGCCCAATACAGGAACATCCATGCTGGCTCATGCACAGTGTAACTAATAACTTAACTACTTTTTGCAGTAACTAGCAATATAATTACTTTTTCAAATTTAGAAACTCAATTACAATTACTGAAATTTAAATGGACTAGGTACTAGTTACTGTAGGACATGAAAATAGCGGAAAACTTCAGAGGATGATCCTTATGATCATCAGTCCTAGTCTGGGGAGAGACGCCTACTCCCTGCCTGGCAAAAATGTTCCACACGCTGCAGCTAGAGCCCTAGAGGCTAATGACATTAAGTAGGCTATAAGCCCCAGAGGCTAATGACCTTAAGTAGGCTATAAGCCCCAGAACCTAAAGACGTTAAGTAGCCTATAGGCCCCAGAGGCTAATGACCTTATGTAGGATAAAAGCACCAGAGGCTAATGCCCTTGAGTAGGCTATAAGAGCCAGAGGTCAATGACCTTGAGTAGGCTATAAGCCCCATAAACTAATGACCTAAGTAAGTTCTCTGTCATTGGGAAAATCACGGAAGGACAAAGTATTTCTCAGGAATATCTAAGTTCCTTGACAAGAAGCCCATGAGGACATTAGCTACCTCTTCAATTCAATGTCACTCTGACTATACATGTATATATTGGTACTGTAGTATAACTAAAAGGTTAAATAGTCCAGTAGGAACGGGGCTCCCCATGCATGCACCCGAAAGATATATTTTTCTAACATAGATTTTTTTTACTCCTCAAGGTGTCTAATAAACACATGTTGTTGTTACCCCGTTGAAATAGTGTCCCATGGTGGTTTGCCGGCCACCTTTGTGGCCATATTGCAATGTCTGACGAAAATGGATATGGGTCATAGCTTTTGAACCAGACATCATACAGAGACAAATGACACCACTTTTCTGCATGATTTTGGCATGAGAAATTGATTGAGATCATTGTTTTCATGATTTTAACAGGTTTGGTATAGTAAAACTGGAATAAATTTTAAAAAAGTGTATAATTTACACTCAAAATCTTGCAAAAAAAAATCTATCTACATATTAGTCCATGAGCCAGAAGGGTTGGGAATAATGCGCATATTGATTTTTGGCAAGGTATACATCCCTAGAGTTAGAAAATATGTGATAGCATTGCACTATTTAGCATTGCTAAATGTGTGTTATCACTCGATTTATAACACCATACAAAATTTACTTTTCAAACCTAGTAGTTGAGGGACTTTGAGACTAAGTTCATGCAAATCAAGTCTAAAAGCACCACATTTTGCCCAGAATTAGCCCAGGGCATGCTCTAACAATTTAGCCAGAGCACCCGAGCCCGGCCAAATCCAATAAGACCACTGCCCTAAAAAGCTTTTGGCTATAACTTTTGAAAGAGATGAGCTAGAAATTCAGACATGGTGTCTATCTTATATTTTTTGACCATTAGAAAGGTGTTGGAATGCTTATCTTTACTAGGGAAGATGTGTGTGGACCCCTAATCTGCATATTTCCAAGATGGTGGCTACCTGAATATGAGTTTTACGATAACTGTTTGCAATGCTTTTAGCAAACTCTGTGTCCGTTTTATGGTTTTTGAGTTTTAGAAACACATTGTAATACCCAGATTTCTGATTGAATCTATCTATAGCACTCTACTTTGCATAGTAAATAGGCTACCAATATGGCTGCTATCCCTTTTTTACATACACTTTCACCCAGATTGAGTGTAGAGTTGTAAGAACAAGTTATCATCAAACTGGTGGAAACAAACAATCTACAGTATGTATCTTACAGATTTTATTGAAACAATTAGACAAATAGAGTAGAACCCATTCCCATTGATACAGGTAATAGCCAGTCTGTGCATCAATGCTCTCCATAAATGTGAAATGCTATCAATACTGACCAAAGGTGTTTAGAATTTGAACAAAATATTATAATATCAGAAACAAAAACAACAGAACAAAATAATAAAAATTATAGGTGCCTATATGTACAAGCGAGTAGTAGCCTATGGGCTCTATCGTCCCACTGGCCTTAAATTAGCGCTTAGCGCCAAGCACAGCCAGGGCCGGTTCCAGAACAAGATGACTAGGGATGCATCCTAGATAGGAAGGGGTGCACATGCACGGGTCGACCCGGGTGGCCAAATTTGACGTGTTATTTGACTAAAAATAATGCATTTGACCATCATTTAAAGTAGAATGATACCAGCCAAGCAAGTGTTTACTGAAATATTTGGACCATATAATGATAATTCAATTATCTCAACCTTAAAAGGTTACATATAGGTGCCAAAAAGCCATAAATTCACATCAAAGAACAAAGGAAAACAACAATTATAATTCAAGTTTAAACAGTAACTGTGCAGCTGCAGCATTTTTTTATTTTTATTTTTTTACCACTCTTTTCAACTGAGCATGCAGACAATTAAAATAAGGGTGCAATGCATGCTTTTGCACCCCTGTAAAACCGGGGATGGGCGCAGCCCATATTAGTGGGCGTGGACCGGCGCAGTCATATTTTCGAATCGGCGATACACGCGGCCTTAAGCATTATACCACACCTTTTAAGCATAGAATTATTCACAACGTACTCATTGGAGAAGTGCATTAAATGAATCACAATGTCCCTTTCATGTTCCCTTCCACGGAGCATCCAATCCGGTCAAAAAAGCCTGACCAAAGCGCTCTGAGCTCCCCCCTCCCTCTGTCTCCAAATATATTATTCCATATTATTATGCTTCTCAAACCAATCTCACTGCAGTTTAAATACAGCAAGCATGTAAATATGCTACACTATAGCAAGATCAAAGTGAAAAGAATGTTCTAAATGCATCGGCTAGAAAAATATAGCCTATCCTTGGATGTCATGATGAGATTAGATTGGTGAAAGTTTGGGCAGAATGATATCGCTTTCTCTCGCTACCTTTTCTTCTACCCCGCTGCACAGGTAGGATGATGCAAAAGCCTCTGAATGACAGGGGCTCAAAACTACGGTATAACAACTTTTTTTTCATCGGTCATTGTGCCTGTCTGACGCGCGAGAGAGAGGGAGTGAGAGAGAGAGAGAGAGAGAGGGGGAGAGAGAGTGAGATGGCAGAGGAGAGCTGCATTTCGGGGCCTAAAAACATGATGCTATCTTCCCGAGGCAGGCGCAAAGCGTGTTTTTTTTTTGCGTTTAACGCCAGTTTAGCGCCTAAGGCCAGTAGGAAGATAGAGCCCTATATGTCCATGGGTTGGGGGGTGGGGTAAGTTAGATTGAGTTAGATGTGCTCAGTCCTTTTGATTTATCAGGGTGACTGATTTTGGATAAAAGTTTTCACGTGACAAGTGGTTTTTGTTTATATCCTTATATCCACAGCCAGGTTACTCAAATATCGTTGTCTCGACATCATTGTTGGTACAGGCACTCTTGCATCCACATTGAGGTGCCATGGGCTCCAGCTTTACAACATTCACAGCACCCACTACATGACCTTTTGTAGCCGCAGCAGAGAATGATGGCTTAGGCTTTACTGGCATCTGAAAGATGCGCCCAGTAAGGTTCCAAAGTCTTGGTCATGGAGTCCCAGTACCAGCCCCACGTACTGAACTCTGGATATTTTGCTGGACAGAGGTTGCCTGATTCCAGTAGAAGCTGACCTGCAGCAGTGCCCATTTCACATGCTGAATCAGTGCATCTTGGGTGGGAGGCAATTTCTCGAGGAACTTGATACATTTGAGAAAAGTAATTGTCTAGCATTGTATATCAAAGGCTATAAGCCCCAAAACCTAATGACCTTAAGTAGGCTATATAAGACCCAGAGGTGGATGACCTTAAGTAGGCTATAAGGCCCAGAGGCTAATGGCCTTGAGTAGGCTATAAGCCATAGACCTTTGGCTGACCTTGAGGGTTAGTGTTAACCATAATCTAGACCTTTAAAAGTAATGGTTACTTTCCCTAGTAACTAGTTACTTTGAAGTAACTAGTAAGTTTAAAGTAATTATATTTATTTTTGAGAGAACTCACTACAAACTGTAACTAATTAAACATTTTCAGTAACTTGCCCAACACTGCTCATACAGACAGAGACAGAGAACGTTAGGGTTGTACTACAACCCGGGTTTTACGAGTGAGGAGAGCTCTCACTCTAGTGCCATATTCGCTGCGTACGCAGCCCACTGGAAGACTTAAAGTTATTTTTGCTCCAAAAATGACCTTTAATATAAAACCGACCACCCACCAGTAGGTGGCGTGGTGCCCCCCTGGGGCTGAGGCGGCCACCCACCTCACCCACGTGACTACGTCACGCTCAGCCACTCATTCTTCCAGCCCGCTGAGAATCGACGCAACCAACGATGCATCGACGCAGCAAGGCTGGGTAGTGAGAGCTCTCCTTCTCACTCGTAAAACCCGGGTTGTAGTACAACCCTAAAGTTTTACTTTGTTTCGAACTCGAGCTCTCACTCTAGTGCCAAATTCAACCCTTGCTGCCGGGAGCACCCCTCAGAGCGACCCGAGAGGCATCGGTGAACCACGGCCGCATGGCAGACGTTCATGCCCGACGGTATGATATTTTGAGCGGCAACGATACTACCTTCTTGCCCCTGACAGTACCGCATGCGAGAAACGCGAACTGGACATGTCGAGGCTGTAGTACCTAACAAACGTGTGATCAGAGGACCATGAGGCCGCAGCGCACATGTCCTCCACCGAAACTCCATGCAACAACCCGGATGATGCGCCTTGATACCCTCCGGGGGTACCTTACCCAATGGCAGAGTATGCCAAAGCAATCGCCTCCACTATCCAGTGTGATAAGCGATCCTTGGAAAGGGGCCCACCCTGGGCCTTCTGCCCAAAACAGACCAACAACTGGTTTGTAGTACGTAACGAACGCGTCCTGACCACATAGGCCGAGAGCGCCCTTACGGGGCACAGCATGTGCAAGCGCCTCTCCTCGCCCGAACTGAACGGCGGGGGACAGAATGCTGACAAGTCTATGACCATAGACCTAAAGCTGGCATTAATATTCTTAGGTTGATAAGCCGGGTTAGGTCGCAACGTAACCCTGCGCCCATCATCCCCAAAAACCATACAGGCCTGCTGCACCGATAGGGCAATCAGGTCACCAACTCTCTTTCCTGACGACAAGGCCAGCAGCAGCGCGGTCTTTAAAGACAGAAACTTCAGATGACGGATGACCCGTGAGCCCGTCCAGCACCGTAACCAAGTCCCAGTTGGGAAAGACACACTGCGACGGCGGGCGCAGCCTACGCACTCCCTTCATAAAGCGCGAGACCAAAGGGCATGCCCCCACGGGGCTCCCTTCAATTCACATGTGGCAAGCAGAAATTGCGGCTACGTACACCTTAAGCGACTGCGGGGACTGGCCCGCATCAAGCAGGCTCTGAAGGAAACAGAGAACTGGTCGCACACTGCAGTTCACTGGATCCACGCCCTTATCCGTGCACCAACACTTGTACATGTACTGAGAGCGGGTCGAAGCAGCCCTAGCACTCTGAATAGTGCACACCACATTATCGGGCAAGCCCTGGGCTAGCAAATGGTCCCATTCAGGAGCCAGACTGCTAGCTTCCACGTGCTTGGGGAGGGGTGGAACACCTCCCCCTCCGCCTGGGATAGAAGATCCGCCCGTACTGGCAGCGCCCAGGGCGGACCTTGCGCCAAGGAGACCAGGTCCGCAAACCATGTCTGCCATTTCATTTTTTGAGCAAAAATAACAGTCTTCCAGTGGGCTGCGTACGCAGCGAATATGGCACTAGAGTGAGAGCTCGAGTTCGAAATGAAGTAAAACTGCAGATTAAATGTTCTTAATGGAATAAAATATGTCAAGGACAATAATATAGGTTGTTACCATTTGAATGTTATATGAAGATACTTTTACAAACTACTTACACATATTTTATTCACCAACTTTCTTCTATGTCCTCTCTTTCTGCAGTTCTTTGTGATCCTTTTGCTCTTGGTCCTGACAGAAGTGACTCTTGTGTTGGTCATACACATATTCCATGAGAAGGTGAGCCAACCTTCTCCACCTCCACCATGTCATCTACACCCTACCATGCCATCTACACCCCATCATGCCATCTACACCCAACCACGTCATCTACACCCCACCATGTCATCTACACCCCACCATGTCATCTACATGCCACCATGTCATCTACATGCCATTATGTAGGGTGACCAGATCCCAGCAAACCAAATTTGGGACAAAGAGTGTGCTTGTATGGGACAATGTGGGACACGTTACCGATGCTTTGAGGTAGTGTAGAATTTAGATATAATAATGTCTAACTTACAAAAAAAGTAAACATTTATATTCTATATTCTCTATGCTTTGCCCTCTGGTGGATTCACACAATCTGCTTAATGAAACAGAACAGACAGGTTGCTGACATGGGAGTCATGCCTTAGAACGGGTTGGATTCAGAGTACCCTAACCCGTTTGACCAATAGTCATTTGTTTGACAACTGCAACATGGCCTCTACAGAGAGGATTAGAGAAGCATAGCTTATATGGGAAAGGAGTCTGTCTATGGTACAACTCTGCTGAGTTAATAGCAGACACAAGCTGATCCAATTTAAAGTCACTCACCGTCTTCACTACTCCAAGCATAAATTAAACAAGATCTTCCCTTCTGTCTCGCCAATGTGTGACAGATGTCAGGTGTCAGAGGGCACACTATCTCATGCCTTCTGGTTCTGCCCTTCATTAACAGGATTCTGGGCCAAAATATTTGACTGGTACTCTAAGGCCTACAAAATAACCCTACAGCCGGAGGCAGAACTCGCCATCTTCGGCTGCTCGGAGTCCTCTCTGAACTTCTCTACAGCTGTGCAACGATCTCTGACACTGGGGACAACTGTCGCCAAAAGACTCATTCTGAAGGAATGGAAGTCCTTCTCTTCACCTTCTTTTCAGGTGTCGCTGATGGACATGATCTCTGTTATACAGATGGAATGACTCAGGTCCCTGAGAACCAACTCACTTAAAAGGTTCTCAACATCTGGGAGCCATTTTTGGCCTACTTTGACGACGTCAAGAATGACAAGTGACTGAGTTTAGGGGTGACTGATGGCTCGCCCGACTGGTATCTGGACATGGACCCCTTGTGTGGGATCCCAAGGTGGCCTTGACCATGACAATGACACTACAGCTTGAAGGAATCTAAGCACTTTTGCTTAAAGGGCCCCTTTGCTGATTTTCAACCAGCTTTATATCATTACAAAATCAGTAGTATATGCAAATGAACAATGTTTAACTTCCCTCCATCTTGCCTGGACCAAGATTCTCCCCATTCACAGTGTACTTCCTGGGGCAAATGACTCATTTGGTGCAGGAAGTACTGCGAAAGAGAGAGAGCAATAACGATAGTGATAATGATAGTACAGTAACAATAACAGTAATAGTGACACCATGGCTACAAATGACACTATTATGACATCATTTGGACCAGGACGTTCTGTGAATGAACGGCGAGCTCTCAGTCTAGGCAAGATGGAGGGACGTTTAAAAAAAAAAATCTTATCACCCGTTTGTTTGAACTATACATTCTTCATAATTCAATCTTGTGTTGAGAGTCAGAATGTTATCAACTCAGTTATATTACTCATTCACACATAAAAAAAAGAAAATAAAAAATCAATTCAATGAATGTTCTTGTCTCTTGTGCATGCTATTCTTCTCAGCTGGACTCCAAAGCACAAGACGAGTTAAAGGAAGGCATGAAGACTTACACACATGAGGATGGACTGAGGAAATCCTGGGACAATGTCCAGAAAATGGTGAGAATGTTTGGTCCAACCCAGTACCTCAGTGACTGTGTGTGACTAACTTGTGAGTGACTGTCTACTCGATCAAATCTGTGTTTCACAATCTAGTGTCGCCTTGCAAAGGTATTCCACACAAAAGTAGTGATGTAATCATAATAATAATGATAATAATAACAACAATAATAAGAATAATAATAATAATAATAATTACACAATGGTTATAAAGTAAACAAGACAACTTAGGCCAATTTAAGTAACCGATCCAACATTGGGGGGGACGGCTGCCAAAAAATTGGCCACTTTGTCGCCAGATTAGAGGAATATTAACATTAAGATTAAACTGTTGTGATGTCATTATTCACCTTTTCTCACTCACCTCCATGTCACCTCTCCCTCCCTGTAGCGGGTTCATTTTTAAAGCTAGAGTGAAGCTACTGATATCATATGCAACTAGAAGATCTAAGGCATCCATTGATACCAACCAGGACATGCTAGCTTGTCAGCAAGGGGGGTAAATGCCGCTCCAAACTTAGACAACATTTTGGAAAGGGAAAAACGGACATGGCCATATTCAAAGGGGTCCCTTGACCTGTCACCTCAAGATATCTGAATAATAATGGGTTCTATTGGTACCCCAGTCTCCCTTTACAGACATGCCCACTTTATGCTAATCCATTTTATTCTTCCAAAAAAATGCATGCATTATAAATGTGTTATTTTTGCCTATTCTGAATATTTCTGCATATAGGACCCCTAAACAATATTGGAATTGCAGAAATTGAGTGTGACTGGAAAGCTGAGAGTCTTGTAAATTAAATTAGCCCAATTGTATTCATGTGTGATGATGTTAGTCCACATCATCTACATTGTGTCTTGTATGTGTGTGTGTTGAGGCCCTACTTTAGCAATACAGTAAATAATGTAAATCGGTGGTATTTATTGCCATAGTAAATTTCACTTTGTATGTGTGTGTCAGTGTGTGTGTGTGTGAGTGTGTGTGGTGGGGGGGGGGCACTTCAAGTCTGGGTCACCTTGGTGCATCACACTGTGTTAATTCGGCCCTGATGATGAGCGCATCTGAAATAGCTAGTCAGCAACTAACAAATCAACACAAGGTAGCAGTTTACATATCAATAAGGATAGAACAATGCCATCAAGAAAAGCACAGCAGCTCACAGTATGAATGAATGAACTGCCCCTAATCAGACACACAGACTGGTGGCATTTTCCAACATAACTAACAAGACCAACATCAGGACATCCAAACAAGTTCTGACAGAGCGCAATGTCATTGGACCACATTGGACAAATACATTTGCATATTTCTCCCAGGATGCATTGAAGGTTTGTTCCTTCCAAACTTTTTACATGAAAGTAACTAACCAAATTAAATGAGTGGTGGGTGGAAATAATAATTAGCCTATTCTTATTTAAACATGCAGTTTTGAAACATTCAAAAAAGACAAATTAAAAATAGACTATGACTCGATACCCTAAGACTTAGGGTATTCTTTCTACATTTATATATATATATATATATATATATATATATATATATATATATATATATATATATATATATATATATTTATATATATATATATGATATATACTGTATATATATCTCTTAACTCATTGAGTGCCAGCCACAGAACGGACGCTCCCAGTGCCAGAGTTTCAGAGCGTTTTCAGTGATTTCTCGAGGCCCACAGAATATTGTGTGATATTACTATGTAAACACCGAACACGGACAAAGAACGATGAGACTCTCTTCTATCATCTGCAAAAAAAGTTTATTGATATCATTTTCCGTTCTTTAGTTATCAGCCGGAGAAGATAGGTTGATTTTAGCAAAAACACACGTTTCAATTTAGAAGCTGAGATATTCCGCCTTTTGTGAAATGAAGCATTTCAAGCACATCATTGACTCTGAAGCTAATATTTTCTGATGTAATGACACCTCAAAAATAATTTCCTTCAATAAAATAGTGAAAACAAAGGAATTTTGTTTGGCCAAATAATATTTTTTAGCTGCAACCAGCAGCGCTGGCCCCTGCGTGCGCAGACCCTACACCTTCTTGCTGGTCTTGATTTACTGCTGGTGGGCATCATATTCTAGCTTGTTTGCCTGTCTCTCTGTCTATCGAGCCTGCTGCTGTCTGGGTCTGTGTTTACTGTCAATGGTTGTATATGTATATGGGTCGGTAAAATAGGTTATACACATTCAACATGCCCCAAAATTTTACAGGAGATGGATCTGGCTTTGATCCACGTCCCACCGTCAAAAAACGCAATTGACGACTTTAGTCGTCATTGGCACTCAACGTTACTATCCGAATTGACGACTAAAGTCGTCATTGGCACTCAATGAGTTAATGAAGGTAATGAAGCCACATTAGCGTTCATATAAACTAAGGAACGTATGTGATATCAATGTCCGCCATCAACAGTAATTCAGTTGGTTAATGACAGGGCCGTAGCGGGAATATACATTGAGAACGACAAATCCCCCCCAATATTTAAGCCTGATAAAATGTGTCTCCCCCAATAAATTGATGTAAAAAAAATAAGAAAACAGAGATTTACTGCGCATGTATGTGGCATTACCCTCCTAGGGGAGAGCAGAGCAAGGAACTAACCAGTCTACTAACACAGAAATTGATGTCAGGGGTATATATACCACTCCCATAACATGTGTGTATCACTTAGGGCCTAGTTCCTCATTGCGCGGCTCGCAAGACGCTGGTGGCTCTCGAAGCTTTAGTTGGCGGCTCTAAGAGATTATACCAATTGCCCCCTCAGTTACAAGGGGCATGACGCTTCTGTATGGGGGAAAAAAAACAATGGGCTACTTGCAAGTAGTGGTGTGTTTGCTGGACATTAATACTTTTCTATTAATGACTATGCAGTTAGTTGTTGCTGAGGCTATAATTTTACTGTGGGTCATCTAAGAATTTGTTCATAACCGTGATGTCAGCAAATGCAAAACAACCATTAAATCAACAAGCATGAGATGGCAGCATCAAAGGTTATGAGATCATACTTCATATAGCCTATAGTTGAACTTGCAATTGCAAACCATATAGCCTAACTGTGAGTTATTTACTTATTGCACAGACATGATTGTGTATTTTTCTGTAAATGCGTATTGACTCTATTTTTGGGCCAGCGCCACAGCGCCCTGTAGGCTATACATGTCCAGTCGGATTTGCGTGCCGATCTGCTCAGTGCTCACCATGTCTGCGGCACGGCAATCCAAGGAAGCCTTGGGTGGGACGATGCGGTATAGCCAATCAGAAATGAGGACTGCTATTTCCAGCTTTACTTTACTCACGAGTTTGACGATTTTTCGTATAAAATAATCATACCACCAACATCACCTCGCACGTACAGGACAAGGACCGAACAGAGCTTCGCTGTTTATAAAGCTGACTCTAGATGCGAGGAGGCTGTTGCCAAAGAACTGACATTCAACAACAGGTCCGCCCAGGGCCGCTGGAAGTCATTTTAAGCAGGGGGTGCTGCAAGGAAGGTCGTTTTACAACAGACAGCAACACAGGCAGAAACACTGAACTTATTATTATTGTGCTTGCTGATAGGCAAGCACAATCTTGGAATCTCTTATACTTCTCCTTTATTTTTATTATTTATCTTTTCTCGTTCCCAAAAGTTGTGTTCGCAATTTCTCCTACAGTTTTCACATTACATAGACATGTGAGAGGTCACAACGTGCGGCTCATTGAGGAATTATGCACATTTGCATTGCTAAGGGTTTCATTAGACGGTTTTCGCAATATTCGCGATAATGTGCGATTTTCCCCCCATTGACTTGAATGGGGTTTCAAAATCGTTGGCGTAAAATTAGCTGTAGCTCAGAAACCAGGAGATCTGCCACTACCAAACTTCATAGGTAGGTTCACAGAGTCACCTTTTACTATGGGTGGAAAAATTACGCTAGTTGACCACTAGGTGGCGCTATACACAGCCCTCTTTACGTTTTGGTCCATAACTGTTGAATCGTAGCGTCTACAATCAAACTTATTTTTTCCCTGGATTCCTGGGTCATTCCGCATCTGCTGATATAGGCTCCGCCCATTTCCGTCTAACTAGATTTCCCGCCATTTTGAATTTTGACGAAAACTGTTCCCAAATTGGGTACATAGGTTCATAGAGTACTCTTCTACTCTGGCCTAAAAAAATATACCGATTGACCTCACGGTGGCGCTATAGCTGCCCTCTTTATGTTTTGGTTCATAAGTTTGGAACCGTAGCTTCTGGGCCCTATTCTCCCACAGGCCTTCGGCGCTAAAACGGGCCTTAAACGCAAAAAAACGTGCCTTGCGCCTGCCTCGGGAAGATATCAATATGGCTTTACGCTGCCAAATGCGCTTTAGGCCGAATGGGCAGTCCCAGAATGGGCGAGAATGGACGTGTCGGCCTTAAATACCGGCCTAATGACATCTTCCCACCTGGCGTAAATTTAGCGCTTAGCGCTTTTGAAAACCAGGCCTATTCAGTGCGCCAGTTGCGCGGAGCGCTCCCCTCTCTGTCACCCTTCTCTGTGTCACTCTCTCCCTCTCTCCTCAGTCTGACAGGCACAATACGACTGTCTCTGTCTGACTCCCTCGCTCAGACAGACACAACACATGTCCCATAGGAAAAAGCAGTTGTAAGTTCACTGCCTGTGAATGTCCCAGCATGCAATGGGCTACTCCATTTCGCTACTAAATAGCAACCAAATGAGCCGAAATAGATATAAAGGTTGATCTAAATAATGTGTAATGGTAACACAACCTGCAATTGTAGAACATTTCAATATTGGACCAAATAAAACATCGAAATGAAAACACCACCCTATGTGAAACCTATATGTCATCCTGGGCCTATATATATCCCTTGTCGATTTAACGTGATTTAGATAAGTGACAGCGTAACGCGCTTCTACTGTCATGTCCTACTGTGATGTCCGCTCCAATAAATTGGCTCTACTTCACATTTTAGTTTTACAATAAAAACACATTTATGCAATGACTTTACATAATGTAGGCTATATTTATGTGCATATCCTACCATCCTAGCAGGGGAGAGAAAACGATATCTCTCTGGACAAACTTTCACCAATCTAATTAATCTCATCATATAGGGATAGGCTATATTTTTCTAGCTGATGCCTTTAGAACATTCTTTTCACTTTGATCTTGCTATAGTGTAGCGTATTTACATGCTTGCAGTATTTAAACTGCAGTTAGATTGGTTTGAGAAGCATAATAATATGGAATAATAGCCTATATATGGAGACAGACAGACTGGATGAAGGGAGGGGGGGGACAGAGCGCTTGGCTTTGTCTGGTTTTACTGGACCACTGGAATTGGAGCTTAAAAGGCAAGCGTGTGATTCGTTTATTGCACTTATCCAATGAGCATGACGGTGCATAATTTTACGCTTAAAAGGCGTGGTTGTAATGCTTTAGGCTGCGTGTAGCGCCAACACCAAGATATCAAGTGCGCTGGTCCACGCCCACTGATCAGGGCTGCGCCAGGCGCTCGGCCTAGAAACTACGCCGATGCAACGATAGGGGCCTCTATGATCAAAATTCTTTCTGCCCTGGTTTCCTTGGCTCCTCCCGCTTGTACTCAGATATGCCCGCCCATTTCCCGCCCACAACTACTTAGTACACCTTAGCAATGATCTACGAACGCCCTACATCGATCAGCCGAAAACACCATAGCAACCAGTTAATACACCCTTGCAACCGCCTAAACACGTCCTAGCTACACATTGCCGATTGGGGTTGTGTTTATACTGGTTGGGAGGGCGCGGTCTAAGGTAGGGGCGTTGCAAGGGGGTCGGAGCGTCGCGCCACAGCAAGCACAATTCAATTTGCTTTAGCAAATTTAGCCCGTTCTAGTTATATTTTATTATCTTATTATAAACCAAACATCAAAAATAACATCTCCACCCTCTGCTTTGCTCATAAACCCTACATATCACAGTATAAAACATATAAAACACATTTTAATCATATATATCTATTTATTTTATTGACACTGCAATTCCAATACAAAACAACAGAGGGTGCGGCAGCACCCCCTTTTGGACAGACTAGTGGACCTCTGCCTAATATTTTTCAGGCTAAAATGGTGGCATCACTTCTTCCAAAACTACAGTAATACCCAGAGTGCCTTGCGCCACCGAGGGGGGGGGATCTTCATTCATCTTTCCCAAGTATTTTCCAAGTTTCAGTGCGAGCAAGTGTAAAATTCACCAATATGTTCCAATGCAGGGGTCAGCCAATTACTTCCTGTTGTGTTTACACTGTGACAGTACAGTACTTATATTGTGTTCATTGTGTTAACTGTGGCCAACACTGCTGAGGGGAATTAAGGTGAGTGCAGACTCCTAAGAGCCAGAGTCAGACTAGATTTGAAACAGACAGTGTTCTGAACAGGAAGAACTGGGTCAAGTGGGCGGGGCTACATATGGTGAATACACCATGTGTGTCCAGCCTACCGGAAATGCTCGGGGTCCTACAACTCCAGATGACATTACGACGTCCTTCATTATGATTTGGTGCAAGCAACCTGATGACACCCGATACATTTATAACATTGATAACATTAGATAATGTTAGCTTGACCACCATTCATTGACTGCTTTAGTTGCTATAGGTCAGTGGTTTTCAAAGTGAGGGCCAGGGGCCACCATGGGGCACTAGGTGGGCCTCAGGAAAATTAATAGCAATGCTTAAAAAACATCTTTATGGGGAAGGAAATTATTGTTATGTTATGTTTTTTGTTTTTTTTATACTTATATTTAGTGTAGACTACAGTACTATTAACAAATATAATTGAATCATTTCCTTCCACATAAAAATCACATTTGCCATGCCCATCTGTCTAATTGCCTGCGAGTCAAAATATCATCAGATTAATTGTCATTTCCCCTTGGTGTGGGTAATAGTCTGGAATAATGTTTATAACTGAAAACAGAAATATTGAATATGAAGAAATGAGAGAAGATTAGCCATACAAGTGTAATTACATAGCCATACAAGTGTAATTATTAGGTTATATTAAGGAAATATATTCTGAGGTTGTATGGATGTGATTTTTCACACTTTCAATAGTATTGTCAATGGGTTTCTTTCTTCTTGCAGCGGATGGGCCACGGCCAAAGGCTAATGCTGTTTGGGAGGCATTGGCATGGAGAAGTTTGGGAACCCCTGTTCTAATCTAACTCACTCTGTCCCAGTTTAAGTGTTGCGGAGTCACGGACAAAACAGACTGGTTTGATGTGCTGAATGGAACACTGCCCTCATCCTGCTGCTCTGTGGGGACAGATCAATGTGTTGACGGATGGAGCGAGGTTAGTCTGCTTCTCAAATATACACGCCCACATACGAACCAAGGGATTACATCCACCATTATTTTTCCAGACATTTCATGAAATGCTTATAAAAAAATTACTTGGTCAAACCAAGCGTTTGAGCTATATTTAGTATCAGAAGAGAGCATAAAACCTTTCACTCAGACTAAAAAAGTGTAGTGTGAAAAACCCTTATAGGTGGGTGAAGGGGTGTCAGGAGGGCAAAGAGTCTAGAGGGGTCAAAGTTCAGCTAGCTCATCATGCACAAGATGTTTCCAAGCAGCCTGCTTCCAGATGTGTGTGAATGCCTTCATATGGATGTGATTTTTCACACTTTCAATAGTATTGTTAATGGGTTTCTTTCTTTCTTTCTACATTAAATAATGCTAGGAATGGCCCATAAAAGGCAATTTATTTGTGGTGATGTACTTCAACACCTTTCCTCATGCTTTCTTTACTCGTGTTATTCTTCCTTTCTTTCTAAAACTTCTCCTTTGCTCTGTCTGTCCTCTGCAGCCATGTTACCAGAAGGCCAGGCAGTGGCTCTTAGAAAACATCCCCTCAGTCCTGGTGTTTGGAGTCTGTATTGGTATCGTGCAGGTAGTTAACTTTAACATTTGTCATTTATATCTGTGTGCTGAGTATATCACCCAAAACACGGTCAAGCTCAATGTAAAATGGGCAGGTGATCCGACCATGACCGCTTTGTTGGTTTGAGTCTTTAGCTTCTTTAAACTTAGCTTAAGGCTGTTAACTTTTCTCTGACACTGCTGCAACATTCGTCTGTGGCCCCGTTCGGCCATTTCTTTTGATATGCTTTCAAACACAGACCGGCTACAATACAACCCCTCAAGTTTTGCTTGCATAGAAGTGTCGCCCCCTGGGCTGTAGTCCTGCCGGAGCGGACCCCAGCAGCGCTCCGCCACTTCTTTCTCCAAATGAGAGATTGGATGCAGCCAGAATAGTCGCGGTACACATAATCTGATTTCATACACACTAGTGATGCGCGGGTCACCCAGAACCTGCCGGGTCCCGCGGGCTGGGTTGGCAAATTATGAAAATATCGCGGGTGCGGGCGGGGCAGGCTCAGAACGTGACAAAGCAACATTATTAAATAATTTAGAGCAGTGAAACACGCAGAGTAATTAACCGTGAACTCTCTCTCACACACACGTAGGTCTACACACAATCAGACAGACTCTTGCTGCACTCTCTATACTATAGCCTACATGGAGTAAAGAAACGCTTCAATGAGGTAGCCTATGTGCTCTCAAAACAAACATTTTGGAAGGATTATTTGCTGTAATTATTATTTGAAGTGTCCATCTAATGCCACCGCAGATTTTCTGTTGTGGACCGACTGTGATCTATTTGTCAACGTTACTGCAACGTGAGTAGGCTACGTGACCGGCTGCGAGCGCATGAGGTAATTAAAAAAAGCCGTATCTGCAAGCCGTCTGCGCACCTGCTGCACACTACTACGCTTAATTAATTGAAGAAAGACCGACATGAAAGCAGCCGCGCAACTAATCCAGAGCAGTACAACTGTTGTCGCGCACGGCAGCATGAGTGTCTGTGTGTGTGTGAGAGAGAGGGGGGGAGAGAGACAGAGTTATTAGCTACTTTGCACACCTTGGAAGCTCTGCTGTGCTCCTCCTGAGTCCGGAGACATATTACATTAAATTGGCTGTTGCGGGCTGCTGGGTTGGGCTGGGTTCGGAATTTTCAGATATTTTAACGGGCTGGGCGGGGCGGGCTGGCTCCAATGACGGGTTACACAAAAATCTAATCAGTTCATCCTTGAGTCCAAGTCGATGTTTGAGGCAAATTTGATGAAATTCCGTCAAGGCATTCCTGAGATATTGCGTTAACACGCTTTAAAATGGCGTTCGAGAGGTCGCAGTGCCCTTGACCTTTAACCACCAAAATCTAATCAGATCATCCTTGAGTCTAAGTTGATGTTTGAGGCAAATTTGATTAAATTTCGTCAAGGCGATATCGCGTTAACGATCATCGGACGGACGGACAACCCGGCTCCATAATGCCTCCGGTTTGGCTATCGCCGGCGGAGGCATAACAATAACAAATAGTAATTAGTTACAAACCAAATCTCTTTGGATCTGACATGACATCTCCTTTCTCCATCTTCTCTAACACTTTGCTCTGCGCCCCATAAGGGTAATAAACATTATGGATATGATTTGGATTGTGATATTAAAGACATTAAATGGAACACAGTATATATATATATATGTGTATATATACATATATACTGTGGACTTACAGTGTCTGAGAGTTTGGTGTCATAGGTGCGCTCCGGCGTCCGGCACCTCTACACTACACCCCTGGTCACCCCAAATACTTATGAGGTCTCTCTGTCCCTCCACTGACTAGTTCCATCGCATTCAGATTTGGGCCACTTTTGCCCTGCAGGGAGAACCTAGCCTTTGATGCTGTCAAATGATTGGATTTTCATTGCTCTTTGGAATCTTATGGACATGGACATCATTTTGTCAACTTCATATGAATTTCAATGTCATTTCTTCTATGGATACTATAAACAGCTATTGATTTGATGGAATCATGATGGTTTCTTTGACCTGTGCCTTTTCTCCCTGCTTAGATCCTGGCCCTGGCTTTCTCCATGCTGATGTACTGCCAGATTTTGGGTGCAGAAAAGTACTTGGACTGATTCCGTTCACAAGCTCCTGGATGTTAATGCTTATTATGGATTGCTCTGCGATCCGAGACTACCACCAACCTGATCCAAACAACAACAACATTAAATTCATTCAATGTGTCTCAAATGACCCAAACTTAAAGCGTTGGATAAAAACAAAATAAAAAAAATCAATGCTGACCACAAGGATCAATCCTGGATTTCTCTGTTGAGAAAAACCATAGCAGATTGGAAATAGCTTAAACTGTACTAAATGTTTGCCTACTGGCAAAGTGACCCAAACCTGTATCTTGAGCTTATGACCATAACCCTGGTTTTATAGAAAGATGAGGAGGACCTCACGTTTGGGATATCTTGCCCCAGCAAGATCCTAGAAGACAATTATCTCTACACCATTTGTGAACACAATGGGGTGGGCACGAAGGGCGTGGCCTCTGTGCCTGGCATGAGGCGGTGCCCCTATGTATGCAAAAGCAGCCTGCGTACCACTTCACATTTGACAAGACCTCTTCTCGAGCCACCCTGGTCAAGAAAGGTAATCTGGCGAGGTCCTCGTCATCTTTCTATAAAACCGGGGTTATGGTCATAACCTAGAGTTGTATTCCTAAAGACTCTGAGGACCTCGCATTTGGGATATTCATCTCTCCCGTAATGTCCAGACAGTCTCATCAAACTCACCCCGTGAGGAGGTGCCGGGTTCCCAAGACGCCTGCACCATGCATGGGGCTGAGACGTCCAGTCTGTATTCTTCACCTCCTGGGCAATGGGCATGGAAGAGAGCGGGCGGGTGGAGATGGGGTAGTTGAGGTATGTTTCCCTCTCCTTCTCGGTAAGGCGGGCGAGGTCAAGCCAGCGGGTTTTCTCTGAGATAACAGCCGAGGCGAGGACCTGTTGGGCCCCCAGCCTTGTAGGTCCACTGAGTCTGCCGTCACTGGAAGCGGGCCTATTTGGAAGGCAGGGCAGTAGTCAGTCAGGGCCAGAGTATTGCACCGGGTCGGGGTTCCGCGGGGCCACGCAAAAAAACGCGGGGTGCAGGTAAAAAAAGACACTTAAATGACTGGGTTGGGGCGCGGGTGAAAATTAATTAAATGCGGGCGGGGGGGGGGTCTAACAACATAGGAGCCATGTATGTTTTTCTGTTGCATGAGGCAGGGGGTGTGTCTTGCAGCTGGTCTGACTCTGATGCAGGCAGAGGGAAGAGGAGAAATGTTTCTGACACACGTTTTCCGCTTTGTTTACATAACCGGCATCGTTTCAAGTATGTGCATACCGTGCATTGTGTGACGCTATATGGACTGCACAAAACATTGTGCACAGCTGCTAAAAGCTAATTAACGTACATCAGCTGAGAGTCTCGGTCAGAAAGACTGCTGTTCCCCTCCCGTGTGAAACGGTAGCAGGTTCGTTAGTGTTACTATAAAATGTTTGCACTGCAGATTAACGGTTATTATATATATATGCGGTGCCGGGGTGGGGCGCGGGTCTCATTTTTGCGGGGCAGGTTGTGGTACCGAGTGGTCATATGTGCGGGTTTGCGGAGTGGGGTCGTTATTGCACGTCGCGGGGCCGGGTCTTGAAAATCAGACCTGCGCAGGAGTCAGGCCTCCGTTCCTCATCCCAGACAACCCTTGGTTGTGAAAGACTTATCCCAGGTCGCCTTTTAGCATATTGCCGAAGTCGGGGGCCGCCTGCTACAGCCCTCGCCACTAGGGTGGTGAAGACGTCATATCTCCTGTGTGGGCTCGGGCCAGGCTAATTCCTGGGCTTCACATGGGGAAGCCATAGAGAGAGCCTGATGGGGTAAGGCAGGCCTATTCAAGAGTTTGAGAGCCAGAGTTTGATATAATTTTTTTTTTTTTTTTTTGGGTGGGGGACAAAGATTTATGACTGGCCCGGGAGAAGCTTTTTTATTTCATTTTTCCTTGTTTGTTACATTACAGTGTTTGATTTTCATCATAATCTGGTTTTCCATAATAATAATAATAAGTTCAGTGTTTATGCCTGTGTTGCTGTCTGTTGTAGTGTAAAACGACTAAAGGGAGAGCAGGTGGTTACATCAAAGTGAGTGAGAAAAGGAGAAGATACTGAATAATGACATCACAACAGTATAATCCTAATGTTAATTTAAAATTAAATATTCTTCTAAATATGAATAAAAAAAAACATAAAATTTTCTTCGACGCTGCCCGCTTGATTGATTGATTGATTGATTTATTGGGTGAATGTCAACAATACAGGGGAATCACAGACAATCACCGAGGATAAAAACACAATAAAGCCATTGGCTTATTTCCATTGCGGTCCTCTACAAACAACAGAGGGACAAAAAAACAACACACAAATGGATATCACCTTCTATACTCAAATTAAGACTATTTTTAACATTATTACTAGATTTGAATAGGAATAATGGCACACTTGACTATTATACAATACATAAACATTTGTTGTTATATGTAAGGACTTAACATACACAGAGAAACAAGAAATACTAGGGGGGGGAAGGAGTGGGTTTGCGGGGAACGGGGGTTTAGCAGTGGGAGGGGGGGGAGAAGCTCGCTCACACAGGACTGGGGGCTATGCATTATTGCTCATAGCAGCCTCCATATATATGGCCCCATTCAGATGTGACCGAGGGAAGGAGGGGGGGGCGAAGGATGAAGAGTGGAGGAGAGAGTTTGCAAGGGCTGTCAGGCCGGACCGGGCGGCATGGGGGGGGGATGGGGCGAGGATAGATTGTGTGGTGTGTGTGTGTCAGTTTGAGTGTGGTCAGGAATGTCCATAGATTGTCCTTGTGAGCTGTGAGCCTAAACAACCAGATAGTGGGAGCCTCCCTCTCGGGTGGTAAGCGAACATACGGCCTTGTCCAATGTCACTATCTTGCAGCTTTTTAGGTGAAGGGTGAACTGAGGGGGGTTAGCTCCTCGTTTCCACCGGCCCCTTCAACGGGGAGAATTTCTCATACACCATCAGGCAGTCTGGGGGTCCGAAAGAAAAATGATGGATAATTTGATTACCCGAGAGGAAAGTATAATCCAAATCTTTCCCTCGGAGCTCGTCTCTTCAACTTAAAACACTTCAGTCCCGTCTTATTGCACCGTCTCCAAGATCTCATCCAGTTTTTTGATCACGTCTGCAAGCACACCATCCACCTTTGATATGCGTTCTGTGATTGCATTAGTCTGATAGTTCATGCGGTCTGTGATCGCATTAGACTGAGAGTTCACAACACGGGCCAGCTCGTTTATCATGATCATGAGAATGGCTATCTTTGGGCTTTCATTTTTCCCCATTGTCATACAAATTTTACGATAGACGACTGCGATGCCAACACCAATCAGCAAATGTCCAGCTATCATGAATCCGAATTGGTAAACATCTTCGACGTCCTCAACGGTCAAAATGGCAAGGCATAAAGTCTGCCATTTCTTCCATCCCATCACGTACCCGGCCGAAAACGTTCTGTCTGGGCACTTTGGCTCCCCTGGACCAGCATTTTTAGTGGAGATAATTTTGTCTAAAAATGCTGGTCCAGGGGAGCCAAAGTGCCCAGACGGAACGTTTGCAGCTAGGATTCCATTCCTTACAGCACCCCCTATTTAATAATAGTTCCAGCGCGGCTGCGAAAATGTGGTGGCGGGTTGTGTCAAGTGTAAATATAATGGCTCGGGGAACGGTCCGGCCCCCGGCACCTTAGGTTTCTGATAATGTGGCCCTCTGAACAATTTAGTCGAATAGCCCTGGGGTAAGGGACCCCTCCAAGGAAGTGGAATCAGTAACGGAATTGTTATAAATGCCATAGACCTGATCTTCCTCGTCGCTATCGTCCTCAGACGAATGGGCTTGAGATCGCCATCATCAGGGTTTAACTTCGAAATGTCCTCCATTGCGCCTCTGGGGAATGGGTCGTTCAGCTCGAGCTGTGAGCCGAGCCGCCCAGGCCGGAGGGCCCTCCGTCCCGGTGCCGTCACTCACCGGTCCCAAGCATCGACAGCGGGGAGGCGGTGAGAGGAGGATCCCAGTCTCGCAAGCGTGTAGCTTTAGAAAGGCGCTTCCACAACTCCTTTGATGAATACCCGGCACACTGGACGCATGAACGGAGATTATCGACTGCTTGGACGGTGTGAAACCCAGACAGCGAAGTAGGCTTGGTGTCGATCCTTGCCCGCTATGAGGTGCCGCCCGCATAAACACATACAGGCTCTGATCCTTGCGGGTGCTTCTGCCGTTATCGTGAGTGATGGATTTCAGACGTGAAAATTCAAACGATTGATGTGTTAGCACTTGTTCTAAAGGTCAAACAGGGGCAAGATATTCCAAATGCGAGGTCCTCCAAGTCTTTCGGAATAAAACAACTGTGGTTCAACTATGTGTCTGTCAGTTGAGGTTAGCTAAGTTTGTTAATCTACAGACATTTGGTCTAAATACAGTAATATATACATATTATAATAACATTTATTTTGGATTTCTGTAGGTCAAATCCCAAGACCCTCTCCAAAACCAGCCACAAATTTTAACCCAATGTACTGTACTGTGAGCTACCCTTTTCCTGTCAATCTAAATGTGGGTTTTTGGTAGACTCAACAAACATGTATTAATACTGTATGCATGTGGTGTGACAGATGACATCATGCATGTGGTGTGACAGGACATCAATTAATGTCATTAATGTCAATCATACCAAACGTGAAACTGTGGTTATGGTGTTTGTGGTTGACTTCATTCAAATATAAATATAGCACATTGTTCTCTAACCATGCCTTCAGAGCTTTTCAGTTTTCATTTGGGAAAGTATTTTATATTTTCTGGTTAGGCACTGTAACCTTTAAAATATAAGATGACTGATATTTGATTCATGGAAATAGACCAGATTACTCCTTTAAATAAGAGAAAGATGGATAGAATTCACATCTACTGTAGAGCGGTCATTTCACTGAGGAAATTGACGTTTTTGGCCTGTGTGTTAACAGGGTAGTATGAAATAATCTTTCAGTCCTGAAGTGAGCAAAAAACACAGACCACACACATCTTTCTTATAAATACTTTCATAGAAAACAATGTAAAAAAAAAAAAAATCTCAAACATATACACTATTCCCTGACAATAAATACAGAATTAAAGTTTAACTGTTCTTTTATCCTAGTGTAAAAAACAAACAAAACACATAGTGGATGTCTCTTCTATTGCATTCTCATGATCCACTCTATGACTAAATGAACAGTTAAGTTAATGCACTTCTTTGCACTGAGACAAGTTCATGTAAATATGTAAAACAATGAAAAGACACAGCTCACCATATCTCTCCACTGCAGTGTATAATGCACAAACCTGAATCAGGAGTGTTCCAACCCACTACAACAGTTGGTAAAGGTGGCTTTGTAAAACAAACAAAAAGCATGGTAAACAAATGCATGTGTGGATATGGAAGTCATAGCTGACCAGTGAAACCGGCTTTGTAACAAACCTGATTGTGATTAGCCAACCTTCCACATCCTTAATGTCCTCATGCAAGGACAGTTATCTATATATATATAAAATTGAGTATGTGGGCTTTGTTTCTTTCAAGTTCTGTGTTCGGCCACAGCTATGCCGTTTTACGTGTGATCGTGCTGAAACCTTCAGGGTGTGTAAAGGGCACCTGTGTGGGGTGACCTGATGGAGCCGGATTTTTTAATTAGCTAATGATGTGATGTCATCGGTGATGTAATAAGGGAGCACGCACACACGCACGCGCGAACACACAAACACACACACACATTGTGACAAGACTGATCAGTGATGTCACACACACACAAGGCATTGTGACAAGATGTCATCAGTGATATAATGGGGGACACACACACACAAGGAGACATTGTGACATCACTGATGGAATAACATTTAGTGAGCAACACACACACTCATGCGCGCCAATAGGGCAGGTGAGGCTGAGCTATGCGCGCGAGATGCTGGTGTGCGACACCAGGCTGTCATTTCCACTCGTCCATACAATTTGCGTGCCAGAGCTGGGGACAACCTGCTTGCCGAATCTGGTCTGGTCGTCCCACTGGTCACCGATTTACTCCGCTTTCAAGTTCTTGCCACGGGGGGGGGGGGATCAGCTGCTGATCTAACGTTTTCAATCTGCTTAACTCATTGAATGCCATGGACGTCCTTCGACGTCCAATTAAATAGTGACGTAGAATGCCACGGACGTCCTTCGACGTCCAATGCGTTTTTTGACGGTGGGACGTCGATCAAAGCCTTCCGCAGCTCCTGTACAACTATAGTAGCTATTGGAGGTGTATAACCTATTTTACGGACTCATTAGGTGGCGACAGTGCTTGCTCGGTGCAGTCCAGATTAGAGACAGGTCCGAGAAACAGCCTAAAAGCCGTGGATCAAAGACAACCCGATGCATGCTCCCAGAGCCATTTGCTCTGTCGCGGGAGCTGACATTGGCTCCGAACAGGAGTCAATCCGCGCTCACAACTGAGCCCCTCTGTCCCTGTCTGTCTGTCTGTCTGTCTGTATAGTTTCTCCACCCGATTAGCAGACAGGAAAGCAGCCCCTGACGCCAAACCATTCAGCAATCCGGGTTGGCTCTTCCCTGCTGTGGCGCTGAGAGCCGACAGCAGCACACAAACGCAGCACTCCGAAAATATAATGGTTGCGTGAGGCTGTGTGCAGTGTGGGGAGGAGTTTACGGGGGGAGGGGGGGAGGGGGGTGGTGCACGCAGGGCATCACACAACAACTACGTCACTACATCAGAAAATATTATCTTCAGACTCAGTGAATGTGCTTGAAATGCTGCATTTCACAAAAGGCGGATTATCTCAGCTAATAATTTGAAAAGCCTAAAAACGCTGAAAACAACCTATCTTCTTCGGCTCATAACTAAAGAACGGAAAATGGTATCAATAAACTTTTTTTTGCTGATGATACAATAGAGCCAGCTCGTTCTTGTGCGTGTTCGGTGTTTACATAGTAATATCACACAATATTCTGTGGGCCTCGAGAAATCACTGAAAACGCTCTGAAAACTCTGGCACTGGGAGCATCCGTTCTCCAAAAGTGGCTGGCACTGAATGAGTTAATTGCATATTGCGTGCGGACCAGCGTTCTTCTTCCAGCGTTTACTTTCTGTCTGCTCGTTGTGTTTGAAGCACATTCACTTGGCTATCCTGCATCTCTTTCTACATTCTGTGGTCACACTCAGTGGGTCAGACAGACAGACAGCAGTTTCTACAGTATGTGGTCACACTCAGTGGGTCAGACAGACAGACAGCAGTTTCTCTTGCTAGCCTGCATGAAAGGCACCACTGTGTGTTTTATGTTTCAGAGTGTCTATTTGTACCGGGTATAAATATCTTCTGCCGTGTTGTGGGGCTATTCGTACCCCCTATTTACAAGCACAGCAGAGCAGAGGAGGCTCGGAGCTGCCTGCGAGTCAGGGGGAGGGCAGTACAGCGAGGCAGGGCAGTACAGCCTACTACGGTAGGCTATATACACGCGCAATACATCCATGTAGGCTATCTGGAGTTCATTGTTCAATTAAATTACCGTACCTTATTTTGCGAGACAAAGACACATAGCCAATACGGACAGCTGTCAGTCAGTCAGCTCTCAAACCCAAGAAACAAGTGAGCCCTATCCACACTCGCTGCCAGGGAGGGAGGCTGCTCAAACTCGCAGCAGCAGCAGCAGAACACTCGCTTGTGACAAACGCAGGCTGAAAGCCACCAGACACGCCCACGGAGGGAGGAGTTTGAAGGAGAGGGCGTTCAGAACTATATTGTTTAGATGTCTGATCTCTCACTGATGCCAAAAATAAATGGTTAAAGTGACTGTTCTGCCTGTTTGATTGAATTTCACAAAACTGCGATTATCTCAGCTTTCACTCTCAGACGCTGAAACCATGCTGTACTCAATGGCTAATATCTACATAACTACTACCTCTACAAACTAACTCTTTTAGACAGAGAAAGCACACATTCTATTAGTACTTTTGTGAACTTTGTGTTCACAAACTCCAAGCAGAAAATAATCCTCGGCTCTTGTAAAATGAGCCAGAATCCTCAAAAGAAACCTCTGGCAGAACCTACCTACAGTAAAAAAAAAAAGGCTGGCAGTGAATGTGTTAACACAAGCCAAGTAATGTTAAACTTCTTTTTTTTAGGCTACATTTTCCCCTCCAGATAACATCCAATTCCGCAATCATCCTATGAGAAACATGATATGTGCACGCTTTACCACACCTGCCATATGCTAGGTTTCGACCTAGCCATGTTTGAGATGGTATTTGTTATCACTGTCAGTCAAGGTAAAAACTATTTCTCTGAAAAACCACCAGAGGTATATTGCAGTGTGTTTCATAACTTAGTGTAGGCTACTATAAAGTATTGAGTATAGGGGTGTCATGAGGAACGGGTTTGAATCACCCTGCAGGGCTCAGTGTTTACATCTATTTAAACAGTGCGTATCGTTGAGAGAGAATCACAGCTAAATAGCACTAAAACAAAGTCTGTGTAAAGACTGACATCTAGTGGTCTCAGCGTGTAGCAACGAGCTAGCGTTAGCATTGTTTATGTTGTTTCACAGGCATTTGAGATCGACAGATTTGATACGCACAGCGGCATAAGTATTTGAGATAGACAGATTCGTCACGGAGGGAGCGGAAAGGAAATCCATATATGGTCGCATCCGGTCAGTCAGAGCGGGTCGGAGCCAATGGCAGAGCTTGCAGGGAGTGGAAACTGATTTTCTTCCACAGTAGTGCTACAGTAGTGCTATTTATCCATCTAGATCGTTTTGTGTCATTTGCCTGCGTTTTGGAGATATCAACCGTTTTTCTGCGATTTCTGCCTTCTCTCCAATACAATGGAACTGGATGGCACTCAACTTGTGATGCACAAAACACCAAGAAAATGAATACTTTTGAAAAACTCAACAGCAATGTCTCTTTCCAGAAATCATGGCCCGGTTACTCAAGTCTCATGTAGGAACTAGCTAGCAGCTAGTGGGTGTAGTTTGGTCGAAAGAAAATAGTTCCTACATGAAACCGCTGACAACAAGGTCTGTAGGTGATCGTGAGGTACCGGGTCATGATTTCTGGAAAGAGACAGACATGGCTGTTGAGTTTGAGTTTGTGTGTGCTGTGAGCACCACAAGCCAAGTGCCATCCAGTTCCATTGTATTGGAGAGAAGCCAAATATCTCTACAGCCGATATCTCCAAACTCAGCACAAAACGATCTAGATGGATAAATAGCACTAGAGGTGAGAGGGAACATATGCATTTTGGATTTTACCGTGAGCTGTCCCTTAAACAAGCCAACTCAAAGACTCTGGGAATGGTGTTCTGTCTAGGAGGCAGAGTGAGGTCCATCTTCCTCTTCAGTGAAATCCAGTCATCCTTGATCCAGAGGTCAGTGTTGGCCAGCAGAGGTCAGTGTTGGCCATGTTGGGAGGTAGAGTGGTGGAGTGGGATTATGCCTTGGAGCTGAGCACTCAATCATACTCCAAAGCCTCCTCCAGATGTACAGCATTCTCCTGAAGAAGACAAATATGGTTAGTGATGAAGGTGAAATGAGGGGAAATGAGGATCAAGCGTCCACAGACAATGAATGTGCTCTGTCCTTATTTTGGGGATGTTGGCTTATGTCATCGCACATAAGGCAGGCCTACATACAGTACATGTCAATCAGTGGACTATCACAAGCTGCTACTTGAATTAGGGCTGCAACCAGGGCCGCTGCTGGCCATTTGGGTGCCCTAAGCGTAATTGTTTTGTGGTGCCCCCCCCCCCCCCCCCGCAAAACTTTCAATAACTGTCAAACGAAAGACTGCAAAATCATTAATTATGAACGATACTAGTGTATCTCACATTACATTACATGTGGCAAACAAACAATTGTTAGAATTACTGTACATGTCAGCAAACAAGCGATTGTTAAACTGTACATGCAAGCAGGGGCGGACTGGGATCATAATTCAGGCCAGGCATTAGATACCAAGCAGGCCAGGCCAATACGGTGTGTGCCGGTGTGTGCCGGCGTCCGAAGGGCGGCGGCAAATTTTTTGGGCTGTTTGAAGCCCAATTTGGGCCATTTGAAGCCAGATTTGGGCTGTTTGAAGCCAGATTTGGGCCGTTTGAAGCCCAATTTGGGCCGTTTGAAGCCAGATTTGGGCCAGTTGAAGCCAGATTTGGGCCGGTTGAAGCCAGATTTGGGCCGTTTGAAGCCCAATTTGGGCCGACTCCAATTTTACAATGAAATGCACCCACTTTAACCCTGAATAAAGTAATAAAACCACTAGTAAACCAGTAGGCAGCGCCTGGCCTGCTGTTCAGTGAGTGGCCTGACTGAGGGCACCAAAAAAAAAAAAAAAAAAAAAAAAATTGGTGCCCTCAGTCACATGATGCCCTACGCAGTCTGCGTACTCTGCGTAATGGGGTGGGCGGGCCTGGCTGCAACTAACGATTATTTTCATTATCAATTAATCCGTCAATTGTTTATCAACTAATCGATTAGTTGTTTGGTCTACAAAATGTCACAAAATGGTGAAAAATGTCTCACTTTTCCCTCAAAGCCTCTCAAACCCTTTCTTTTGTCCTGACCAACAGCCCACAACCCAAAGATAACACAACGCACGAGAAAGCCAGAAATGTATAGTTTACCCACCTTTTGTTTTACCACTACAGCACTGGTTTTACGGTGGAACAGAAGAACAACAACAACAACATCCAGGTGACTTGCAGGGTTCACTCCCTGTAGTTAGCTGTTATGTAGCTTAGCATGATATACACTGATGACATTTATGTTATAGAGAATATAGGTGATTCATTTGAATTAAATGGCCGCCTGTATGGAATAATGTCATATATGGATTACAAGCAGCAGCCAGGAATACCTATGTGACGGACAGCAAACGGCTGTGCCACACCGGCGGCACGGAGGTACGTTAGATCGCTCTTATCTCGTTCTCTCTCTGATATAATAAGCATAAGAGCCGCTGTGTGACGGAAAATAAGCTATTTACAAGACATAAATACAGGCATTTCACGCCCTGTTTTCCTCGTTTTCAGGTCGCAGTTCAAACTGATGATGGTTTCTGCTGATGCTAATCAAACCGAAGTTGTCAGGGTGACTTAAACATCATATTTAAAGCTGGAAATAAGGTCCAGGGTGTAAAAAAACGGAATTCTTCTTTAAGTGCGACTTGAGAGCAAGACGCAATTCCAAGTCTCCATCTCTGCAAATTGGACACTGTATTTGTATAATGCCGAAGTCCTGTAAACATTCTTTGGAAAATATATTTTTCCCTCACCCAGCCACCTTGGCTCTTGACCCAGGGGGCAAAGGTCTCCATGTAGCATTCTGCGTAGCGCTGCATACGTTGGGTCCCCATGGCCGTGACCATGCGGCGCGACACCTCCATGCTAACGGCCACACGGCGCAGTGTGGGGCTGGCTGTCTGGGGGGCTGGTGCCTCCTCCACACAGCTGCTGAAGGCATCCAGGAGCTTGGCGAATGATGGGTAGGAGAGACGGGACAGTGTGGAGCGCAGGAAAGGGTCTGACTGGATCTGATGACATGAGCAGGTAGCAGGAAAGGCAATGAGAGTCGATTTGACACTGGCAATGAAAGCAATATTTTACAACAAAGCCACAGAGCCCTGGCCTAAGGGGAAATGAGGGAGGGAAAAAAACACTAGATGGAACAGAGTATAGTTAAAGTTAAATACAATGCCTTATAGTTTTTTTCTAAATGCTTAAACACTAATATACCTTTTTTACATCAAAAGTCCCACTAGTACACATGTTTTTGTTACCCAGGAAAGTAGCAGGGGGTAGCAGCATCGCCTTTTAAACCTTTATATCGCAATCTCAACCCGCGTTTCTCCACGGCTGCAGGCTCTCTCTTCCCCCTCCCTTCTTCTCTCACACGGCTGCCCAGGTGAGTGTCAGGCCAGCCAAAACAAAATGGAAACTTCTGGGTAAAAATGTCAAACTAATGTAATTTAAAAACGTTGGAGGAGAAAAAGGTGTTTTAACAAATGAAGCAGCAAACATTGTATCAAAATACTTGTTTTGATGTTAAGATTACATAATAGTGAAACTGTGGCTGTGAAGCATTACTCAAAATTAAAATTAATTGGTAACATTACAACAAGGGTTTTATTTTGAAAGAGCTGAAGCGGATGACCTACTTATACATTCTGGCTGACTTGACGCAGTCTATGCGCCGCTCGTGCATGCAGCATGAGAGAGAGATGCTTTGTTCTTTCGGCATATTCCATCAACGTAAAGTAATTAACTGTTGGGAATCACTGAATCTCACTGACTCACGCTGGAAATGGGGCAGAAAAATAGGAGGAGGAGAAGCAGGGTCGGAAAATCACGTGTTGGACAACCGCCAAGATTGATATCACCATGGCGTGCAGAGCCGTTGTGTAAAAACTCACCTCACTTGCAGGGTCGCTCTATCGGCTAAATGGCCCGGCTTGGAAACTTTTAGACTGAAGAAAATGCCACTAGTTTGTGGATATTAGTGGGATTTTTGGCCAGTCTAAAAGGGGCTATAATGACACTTGAAGCAATATCGACTGAAACCATTAACACTTGTAGCCAATGCATTAACCAAGTACGTTCTTTGCATTACACTCTTTGATTTACACTCTTCCCAAACTTGTCTGGGATTTCTGGGTATTGAAGTCTTCAAAATTCAAACAGTTCCTCTCACTGCTGTTTGGAGCCACCACTGTCTGAATGATGCATAGTGAAGCTTTTAAACTGCTTGTGACAAACCTTCCTACCTTGGAGTTGATGGCATCTCCCTCCATGGAGAGCACCTGGATCAGTTGTCGCACCACCGCCTCATTGTCACAAGCTGCTAAGAGAAATAAGCCATGGCTTAAAGGAGAACTTCACCAAAAAACAATACTGATTTATTTTACACATGATCTCACACGTAAAAACTGTAAACAGTTTTGTATGTAATCCCCTGGGGGAAATTCTTGTGTTACAGCAGAAGCCAATGTCAGTACATCTCAGTAAAAACACAGAAAAGAGTGCAGTGTGTGAACGCGCAAATCCATGCGCCAAACAAATGTTAATATCTTAAAAACCATACATGACATCACTTATATGTTGACATTCTGAGTGAGAGCAGAAGGAGCTCAAGAGTTTGATGTATAATATATGCATGTAGTGTTAAAGTTGTGTGAATTGTTGCAGTTCTTGAAATGTACACCGCACAGCTGCGGCTAGAGTGAGCAGTGAGCACTCAAAGCTGGCTCCATAGGGACCCATTCCCGTTTCCCCCCGGAAACACGGTTTGTTTACCAAAATGCTGACGGCAGTCAACCGTTGTTTTTCTTTGGACGAGTTAACTCGTCCACGGCAGTGAACGTGTTAAGAATAAACAGAGCAGCGCTATTCAATCTTACCAGGATCACTTTGTCCATTTCAGGAGCTGCTTTCTGCTGAAAAGTTTGGCTTTGCGATTATTTGCACATCCAAGTCTTTGTAGGCTAGTAGCCTATGTTATTACCTCGCAGGCTCACAAGCACTTTGGACTTCCGTGGGCAACCAAACGATGATTCTCATCTCCTCCCGATAAGAAATGTGGGCTTCTCTGTTCGCATGCCAGAGATGACGGATTATAATTATTATATCGCCTCTTCTAGTGCTTTCTAGCACACATCAGTTGACCACAAACAGGCAACATGCATCGCAAACTGCGGTAAAAACCCTGATTGAGATGCATATTCCGAATACGCTGTATACATGATCAAAGAATCCTCCTAAAACCCGAATAATACTGGAATAACCCAGATGTCTTAATCGGAAAATGCTAAATTCGGAAAAAGGCCAAATTCGGAAAATGCAACTGGAATATGCTGTTTACATGACCCTTATCAAATTCAGAATATTGCCATTTTCCGAATAATAGTGGAATATTGTGTGCATGTAAACGTAGTCATTGATAGATGAATGCTCCTGTTTGTCTTCCATGTGCCGTGTCATCACAGTTTTCACAAGAATTGTGTATTGCCGCTTTACACAGCAACGGTAAGGGTGGCGTTATCACAGAATTCCACTCTGGAACCTGGTTTGTCTTTTTTGTGTTTTTAGGCTCCAATAACGCCGTTGTCAAGGAAACAGGAGGCCCACATGCAACTAAAGTTTGTCATTTTATGCAGCGAGTGTTTTCGTGTAAACTAGGCCTAACACTCATCTGTAAAGCCAGGACCAATACAATGTAGGTGTTTTGTTGTCATGCGTTTGTGTGCAGTCACCAGGGGCAGGCTGGGCTGGGGGGCTGGGCTGGCGTGCTGGGGACTTGATGCTGCTGGACCTCTGTGCGATCTGTCCCAGCCTCTCTGCTACCTCCTGATAGAACTCAGGTGGGTGGTCTAAAACGTGGACATGGACATCATAGGAAATAGTCATATGAAAAGTACAGAAATATACAGTATATAAATTGTTAAATAATATACTTGTGTCAATACTATGATAAGTACTATGATGATACTATCACGATTATTGTTTTCAAAATATATAACATGCATTTGTGACATTTCATAATGACTCGTATTATTTCCGAATGGCACTTTTCAAAAAATGTTCTCCTCTTTGGGGCTGGTCTTTTCCCCTTTTCCATTCATAGTAGGGCTGCACGATATTGGAAAAAACTGACATTGCGATATTCCCTGCCCCTGCGATATATATTGCGATATGAAAAAATACAGATTTTCACCAGATTACCAGAATAGCTCTATTTTAAAGAAAAGAATACTTCTAGAATGATTGGGATGATTTTGTAGAGTCCATCTGATTTTGGAGGGGAAATTAGGTATTTTAATGTTTCTCAACCACTGGGCTGTCGCCTATACTGTAGGCCTCAGAGCGTCATCTATCAGGGTGCATACACATTTTGACCAATGGATTTCCATGACTTAGGCTACATACATGAAAAAGTGAGTAAGTTATGACATTCTACTTTAAAATGTCACTAGCCTACACTTCACTTAGTGTAATGCAGCCTTTAAAACCAGGGAAAGACAACATGTATGCTGTATCACCATATTACCATATCCAACATCTAAGACCATATAGTCTCATATCACAATATTGATATACAATTGATATATTGCCCACCCCTAATATTGAGTGCCAGAATCTACCTCCCAATGATGCTATTTGCAGAAAAACATTAGATTTCATTGATTATAATCACTGCTTTCAACTTCTTTCGTTCTTCTAACGTTTCAATAAATCAACAATGAAACACCCCTGCCACTTTACACACTTGGTCTGACCTCCCGGAAACCCCCTCCAGAAACGACCAAGTGGTACACTCCGCATCTGCGGAGTTCCGGTTTTTGAGCGCAAGGCTGGCAGTACAGAGAGACGAGGATTCACATGCAGCCGACCGGTGACAAACTATTCATTCGTGAAAAGTAATAAATATACATTTACCGTAATTGCCCAGATATGCCTCTTCTCTTTTTATTTTCACTGACATGTTTTGTGTAAATAAGTCGCTATGTATGTATGATTAACTCTACCGTAACGTTACTGCTATCATGTGATGCAACATCAGAGACTTGAAGGGGAGAGACAGCCACAGTGATAACACGGACAACTTATCAGTAATCAGCCTTCGTGTCATAAGTTGCGGTCTTGCTTTTTGGTGTTTCAAGAGTAAATATCTCCACTCCACGGACATGTTGAGTTACAGCAGCCAGCCTGCTGTATGCGAGTGCGCTGCAAACTGTGGACAAGTCCGCCTCCGCAACCACATCGTTTACAGACGGGCTACTGTCTGTCAGCAACGCAACATAAGCAAAAGATAATTCAATTGAGCTCTCTGTGCATGTTTGTTGTGTTGAAGCTAAGCACTAAATGAGTGAGTACAGTAGCGGGGCGTCTCTCTCCTTTGAGAGAGCCTGCATTTCACTCAGTAGCCTCCCCTAAAGTGAGAGTTTATCAAGCAACATGACGAGTTAATTTGCTTTTGACATCGCACGTCCTGCGATGTGACTATCGCGCATGCGCACATCGCAATGTCGATGTGTAAACGATATATCGTGCAGCCCTAATTCATAGGTTTCTGTTCTGTCATGCCAGTAGAGCCGATTTGAACAAGCAAGACAGAGAGAGAGGGAGAGCGAGTGAGAGACAGAGAGAGAGGGAGGGAGAGACAAAGAGAGGGAGAGAGAGACAGAGAGAGGGAGAGAGAGACAGAGAGAGGGAGAGAGAGACAGAGAGGGACAGCGAGTGAGAGACAGAGAGAGGGAGAGAGAATGAGAGCAAGATAGAGAATGAGAGCAAGCACTATTGATCCTCATTGCAAAACACTGATCATGAGCTGAGAGCTGAGAGGCGTGGATACAAACTGGACCAAACAACAGTCCACCATCAACTTGAGTGTGACTCCCCCCAAAGTCTTGGATTTGAATCCTATACAGCCACGTCATCTCCCGGGTTCGGCAAGGGCCTAAGGAATTTCAATCCCCGTTTCTTAAAATACTACAGTTTTATTTTGGACAAACTAAGCGATTCAGCTATATTCAGAATCACAGGAGACCATAGAACATTTCACTCAGGAAGGAAGGAAGGAAGGAAGAAAGGAAGAAAGAAAGAAAGAAAGAAAGAAAGGTCGTAGTGTATGGTCTCCCACTTGAAGGCCAAATAATGTGTTCTCAGAGCACTTTTTATTTTAATGTCAAAGGAGCTGTCCATCAGCACCACACAGAAATCACAAACTAAAAGTGAGAGGCTGTCTGCTATAGGCTAATTAACAAATAAGTTATTTAAAATTAAATAGTGGGATCATTCAACAATGGAGAAACGCATTCTCAGAATTAAGGTCCTTACACATCGGGAGCGTTTTTTTCGTGCGATTAATTAATCGCACGTCAATAATATTTTCCGAACCTATACCAGTCAATGCAACCGTGCATACCAATGGCAAAGTTTCACTGAGCGTTATTGTGGTGTTTATTTTTTTGAACCACAGTCGATTTTTCAGAAATTCGCTTCTGACGTGTACACATCTGTGGCTGTGATTGACAGGTGGGTCAAAACTTGCATCGCAATTTCGTGCCGTATATTCGCATCACTCTTGATGTGTAAGGACCTTAAGAATAAGAATAAAAATGCATGAAGATTGTTTCATGAAGATCGTAACGTTTTGCAAATGATTTGGCGGCCCATATACGTTCGCGGCCCACAGATGGCAAATGACTACATGATTAACTGGTTCGGCTGATTCATTTGATAGGACATTTTACAAACTGTTGTTATTGGCTGAACTTGGAGCCGATATTTATGAAAGTTAAATTTAAGACAGTTTTATTCATAAATTATGAGCATAAGTGTTGGTTATAGTATGGCATTATTAATGCATTAGACTAGGGATGTCGACGGTTAACCGTTAACCGGTTAACCGCCGACAACGTCATTGGTCGGTTAAGCATGTCGGTCAAACGGTTAATTTGCATATTAAATTGGCATACAACGTGTTGCCAATATGGTGTTTTTTTCCTCCTTCGCTGTAAGCAATGTTAACAAGTAGTTACTGTAGCAGCAGGATATAGGAATTAAAAGCTCCTGCCAGAACAACATTCATTTAGAGAAAGGCTTTTCCAAATGTTTGAGAGAAAAGCAGTGTGCATTGTCACCACTGACTTCTCTCTATCTCTCTCACTGTCCGCTCCACACATGCACCACAGCCCCGCCCCCCTCTGCTTTGACCAGACAGGAGAAGTGCAATGCATTTCTCCCCTGACGCCCTGTGCAGACTACAGCCAGCCAGTCACTCTGCTGCTTCTGTGTTCCAGCCGCTGTCATGAAACGGGTTTTCAGTTTGGTCAGGACAGGAGCGCATGGCCTGAAACCCGACACCTTGCTCACCTCACAGCGTTCAGCGTGCACTGCGCACGTCCGTGTCTGGAGTCAAACCTGATGGAACGTGCACATTACTTTTTCTTCACTGGTTCATTCGGTTTCACTCTCTCTCCCTCCCTCTCTGCATGTTCATCATGCACACGCATGCATACGCTCGCACTCAATGATCAAACAGTAGTTTTTTACCATGTTACAAAAATGCAGACATGCGTCTAATTGACGATTGAAAAGTAACAATTAACGTTAGTCTTTACTGTCCAACACAGAGCAGTTCGGAGAAATTGTTTCACAACGAGAGACGGATTGTTTGTAGACTGCATTCATTGACACTTTCAAAGCCGGTGTGAAAGCAGCTACTGACAGCTGCATGCGGACTCGTCTTCATAATGACTGTTGTGGAGCCCTGCAAGAGCATAGCCCTCGTTGCGTGCGTGAAGACAGAGGGAGAAGGAGTGAGACCAAAAGCAGGTATTATATATTGCTAAAAGTAGAAGATACTGTAGTGATGCACGCTTTGTCAGTGCGCCCTGCAGCCTGGGCTGTCGTCCCCTCAAACAGTACTTCACGGGGCGGCTGCGTGTCAATTGACGTGTCCTTAATATCCAATGCGTGCAGCTCTAAGCAGTATAGCCTATCGAAGGAATGTTTTTGTTTAGATGGCTGGAGGATTCAACTTGTCTTTTCGTTTTGTTAATGTGTTTTCTTCTGCTTGTAGATGTAAAAATAAACGCTTTCTAATGAAAAAAAATCAAGCATTTGTTGTGGTAAGGGTTTAATGGGGCACAGACAGTCAAAATGCGCATTTTAATCTTCTCGGTTAACCGACAATTGTCGGCTAATGAGGGTCGGTTGTCGGTCAAAGAAAATTATGATTTTCGACATCCCTACATTAGACTGAAGGTAACTGCTGCTCTGCGATGAGCTATGAGAGTGCTGGCACTCAACTGGGAGAGGGGCAGCCAGCCATAAATGCGCAATCGACTTTAGATGTTCAGTTCAACAGTTATCCAGTTAAGCCAAAAAGGTTCATACTGTATTAAATGTTCATATGAAAAAAAGAAGACTGCAGGAAGTCAGCAGTCGAAACTGTCCGGTATGACAAACAAACCTACGTCTTTTCATATGAACGTTTAACCACTAGTTATCCAGTTTCTAATAAAATCAAAGATTATTCATTTCCGAGTCCGACGGTGTAAAAAAAAATCATCCGGTAGGGGAGGACGGCAATATCAGCCGATTAATCAGCTATTGGCATTTTCTCCAAACTAAATTTCTCCAAACTTCAAATTTCGCTCCAAACTATCGTTATATCAGCCTTTGAAAATGCAATCGGTCAACGTTTAATAGCTGAATCGCTTGGTTTGACGAAGTAAAACGCTTTTTGTGCCAAAGGCCACGATGGTGCACCTTCATCCATCCAGTCCATCCTCACCTCCTCAATCACCGTCTGGTATGCTGCTGCCACTCTCAAGGACATTAACTCATTCATGGCCAGTTTAGGACTGCCAATATTTAGCACAGGCCAAAGATTTTCATAATTGTTGGTCATCTTTCAAGACCCACAGTAAATTATCTATTAGCACCAAAGTGATTTGCAATACCTCAAAATGAAGATGTACGTCTCTGGGTTCACCAGGAAAAAAAAAGTGAGCTTTTAGCATGTTCTGTACTCTACTTATAGCCATTTATATACACCCTGTTTTCACCAAAAAGGTCTCTCTGAGAAGACAAACAGGAGAAAAGGCCATTTTTGTAAAAGACACAATCTCAGGCAGAACTCGCTCTCAATTCTTTTATTTTGAACTGTATTGACATCAGACATGTAAATATTATTCGTTATGACACAAATGACAAAAAAAAAATATATATATATATATATATATATATATACATGAAGTGCTTTTTTTACATTCAACAATACAGTTTACTCAGTGTGAGTGAGTGTGCAGACAGACACACAGGCAGACAGACAGACAGACAGACAGACAGACAAACAGACACACACACACACACACACACACACACACACACACACACAGAGAGAGAGAGAGTTCTGTCCACAGCTGCTGCTGGATCGCACCTCTTCCCAGGGAACACTACTGATCGCCCCGCAAATTAGCATAGGAGGGAAACACCAAACTGGTCTGAGATCAGCGTCTAGCCTCCTCTGCCTCTGCATCGTTTTCCTCCTCTCGTTCGGGCTGGGACGAATGCTGCGACACAGGAACGGGGTCGGCTTGGCTTTGGGACCAGGCGCTGGAACCGGATCGATCATGTTGGTTTGACTACCCGAACAACTCAATCCAGGTTCGCCCTGCAGCAGAGGCGACCAGCGCAGCGCGCCGAGGGGTGTTTCAATGGCGTTTCTCCTCTATGCAACAGGCAGCGTTTCTCCGTTTTCTCCTCCTCTTCCATTTCAAAACAACAGCTGCGGTATGTGTTTGATAACGTGTTGTCGGCTTGACTTTGAGGCTAGGGACCTGATAACATGTCACAGGCTGGGGAAGTCTTTGAACTACGCGCTGTACTAATAAAAACAAAAACACGTCAAACACGTCATTGGCCCTCTGGGCTATTCCTGATAACACGTCAAAGACGTCTTTGGCCATGAATGAGTTAACAGACTGCAGCGTATTATCCGCTGTGCTAAGAAGATAATCGGATGCAACCTGCCATCCCTCCAGGACATGCATGCAGCCAGGACACTGAAGAGGTCTCGGAAGATCATGGCCGACTCCTCCCACCCTGGCTAGAAACTCTTCAAAACACTCCTCCACGGCAAGAGACTTAGGTCTGCCAAGAACAGAACCACTCGCCACAAGAACAGCTCACCATCAAAGGCCGCAAATCCCTTCCACCAAGGACCTCACCAACACCCCCCACAAACCCCACTACCTCTTCCTGATCTCAGCTGAACCCCCCCCCCCCCTTAATGTAAACTTAATGTAAATTCATATTTAATATCCACGTAACACTCATGTACATATTGTGTATATATATATATATATATATATATATATATATATATATATATATATACACGTATGTATGTATGTATGGATATATTTGATTTGATTAATCGATTAATCGCATCTTTGTATCGCATGTTTAAAATGCTATTATTTTGCATTGCAAAGCATTTTTAATTAGATATTAATAATTCTTACCAGTGTGTCGTGATTGGGAATCAAATGAATGCAAATAAATGTACTTTGTGATCTTGAATTTTAGATTTATTTTCAATTCAATAGAAGTGCAATGTAGACAGGAGGTCACAAAATGTCTACAAAATGCATCTTGAATAGAAAATAAATGCACAATAATTGTAAACACTCCAGAACGCTCCAGAACCGATACTTCCGGCGGGGGGGGGGGGAGACGTTCCGAACCGTGGGGGCTGATCCGTACGGGTCACGGATTATCCGTGACCCGTGCCAGCCCTAGTGTTTATTAGACAATTATTTTTTCATCATTGTAAAGCCACAGCACAGTGAAGAGGATATTAATGTGATATGTGTAGTTCTTCATATCTACTAGCCACTTCATTTTGCTCTCAGAGTGCATCAGATTAATGCATTTTACTTTAAAATGTACAAAATGTCTTTGTCCAGGGTTACAAACCCCCCAGTCAGACTACTATTTTCATCCTGCTGGTGCTACCCCTGTTTGGAAAGCCTAGAATCGCCTATGAAATTACTCATATGTAACTTGCATACTGTGGCAATAAAATTGATTCTGATTCTGATTTTGTAAGGATTTGACAAAACGTCAATGGAAAAATGTATGGGGAATTCACTTCCTTAGGCCCCATGGGCAATCTGACGATGGAGAGACTTTGGCAGTATATAATGCAACAGCTTACTGGGAGAGGTCTGTGCGGGCTCTGGCTCTTTCTTGAAGGACAGAGTGGATGGCCTCTGAGGACGAGGCTCAGGATCTTTCTCCTTCTCAAACCGCTTCCTGAAGAATTTGGAGAGCTGCTTCTTAAACTTCTTCTTCTTCTTCTGCTGCTTCTTCTCAACGTCCTCTTCTTCTGATGTAGATGAGGGAGACTTGACATCATCCTGTGGGAGCAGGCTTTTTCATTTCACATGTTCAAAACACCATTGACAACTATTAAGTTACTTAATGTTAAATATAACAAAGTAAATATGACGTACAACTGCCCCTCCCCCATATATACATATATAACCCTAACCCACATGGAGGGTGGATCGTGCCTAAATCAAATACAATACACACATTGAAATACTATGCACACATTGAAATACAATACACAACACATATTGGAAAAATCAATACATATATTGAAAATACAATACACATCTGAAGAATACAATACATGTGTAACAATAAATACAATACCAAAATGCTTAAATACAATACACATATTGAAAATACAATACACATCTTGAAAATACAACAACTGTATTGTATTTTCGATATGTGTATTGTATTTTCGATATGTGTATTGTATTTCAATATGTGTATTGCCTTTTCAATATGTGTATTGTATTGCAATGTATGTATTGTATTGAATTTTGGCATGAATAATCCTGACTGGCATTGAAAAACATGGCATTCTTTCGCTATGGCAACCGCAAATCTCAGGCGAAGCGTATTTAGTTGTGTGTAGTGTATTTAGTTGTGTGTATTGTATTTAGTTGTGTGTATTGTATTTAGTTGTGTGTATTGTATTTCAGTGTGCATTTTTATGACGAGTAGTACTTCTTGATTCTGATTGGCTTGACGTATCACTCCGGACCGGAAGCCCCGCTCAGCTGGCGGCTATGGAGCCATGGAGCAAATTCCTCCTCCCAGTACCCCTCCTCCACCAGCCACTCATCCTGGGCCCTCAATATGCCCCAGTATGTGTTAGCCTCAGCTAGCACATATCCTTTCATTCCAACAGCTAGCGTTTACTGTGGATTCACAAAGGGACTGTCACGAGCAGCGAGAGCAGCCGGCTGCCATTCATTCTCAATGCATGCTGGCGTTATAGGGCGTCGGGCGCCTTGGCAGCAGCAAGCAGCGCGATGCTAGCTAGCGATCTGAGCTAGCTAGCTAGATATTTTCCAGTGGTTTTGATGTTAACGTTACCTTGCACAGCACCACGGACTCTTGATTCCATGGAAGTTGATCCATGTGAGGGTAACGTTACAGACATTGGGGGCACAGGATGAGCTGCTGGAGGAGGGGTACTGGGGGGAGGAATTAGATCCATGGCATTAGCTGCCTCCCGCAGCAGATCGGCCCACGTCTTCATCGACATTTTGCCAGCAAGGTAGCCAAGGTAGCCAACTTAAGCTTAATGTATACTCTTTAGAAAGTGTCTCTCGACACATGGTCGCAGACTAAAAAGAAGTGTCTCTCAGGGTGGTGCACTCTGAGCCAGCTGAGTGGAGCGAGAACGGAGTGATTACGTCACAACTCAAAAAAACGGGAAACATTCCTGACTGACATTGAAAATACAATACACATCTGAAGAATACAATACATGTGTAACAATAAATACAATACCGAAATGCTTAAATACAATACACATATTGAAAATACAATACACATCTCGAAAATACAACAACTGTATTGTATTTCTATGTGTATTGTATTTCGATATGTGTATTGTATTTCAATGTGTGTATTGTATTTCAATGTGTGTATTGTATTTGATTATGGCACGAATCACCCATGCCAAAATTCAATACAATACACACATTGAAATACAATACACATATTGAAAAGGCAATACACATATCGAAATACAATACACATATCGAAAATACAATACAGTTGTTGTATTTTCGAGATGTGTATTGTATTTTCAATAGGTGTATTGTATTTAAGCATTTTGGTATTGTATTTATTGTTACACATGTATTGTATTCTTCAGATGTGTATTGCATTTTCAATATATGTATTGTATTTTCAATATATGTATTGTATTTCCAATATGTGTATTGTATTTCAATGTGTGCTGCATAGTATTTCAATGTGTGTATTGTATTTGATTTAGGCACGATCCACCCTCCATACACATATACATATATATATATATATATATATATATATATATATATATATATATGTATTTATTAGGGCTGTGAAAGTTAAAGGCCCAATCCGTCAATACTCACTATTACTGACGCTGGTGGCCGTTAGTGTATCTGCAGGCAGCGTGTGAACGAGCTGACGCGCGGGCACCATACTCGCACGCGCACAAGCAGTTGCCTGGCAACAGCAGAGCTGTTCGTTGCTTTGTAACGTTAACTCATAAAAGTCACTTGAAAACGGCAACCTGGATAATTTATCGGTCAGATCAGCCTCGAGATGCCCAGGAAGGATTCTGGATGAATTAGGGGACGTTATTGTGGCATGTTTGGTCGTGTTTTGGCTTGCGTTGGCTCAAGCACAAGCCAGGAAATAGCCTGCTCCCCCTGTATGTACGGTACCGTGTAATGCCTGGAGTTGACCAAACTGAACAATCAAACAATGTTTCATAAGCATAACAGTAACGTTAGGCATATTTACGACTGTTAAATTCATTATCCACACAAGACGGTAACGTTATTAGTGGGGCTGGTGGTAATTTCTATAAATGTAAATTAATATTAGTTAGCCGCGATTAGCATCAAGCTAACGTTACTAGTATGTGCAGTCCCACTGCAGCCAACTGCAGTCAGAGCCTGCTGGCTGCGGGAAGTGGATACTCATGTTAGCACAAGCCAGGAAATAGCCTGCTCCCCCTGTATGTACGGTACCGTGTAATGCCTGGAGTTGACCAAACTGAACAGTCAAACAATGTACCGTAAGCATAACAGACAGTAGGCTAACGTTAGGCATATTTCCGACTGTTAGATTCATTATCAACACAAGACAGTAACGTTATTAGTGGGGCTGGTGGTAATTTCTATAAATATAGCTAAATCTATTAGTTAGCCGCGTATAGCATCAAGCTAACGTTATGGTTCTAATAGGCAGACTCACAACCGCAGCTAACTACAGTCAAACAATAATGTTCCATGACCATAAGCATAACGGTAGTAACGTTAGGGTTGCATTACTGATGATGATCATCATCATCATCCTCGGCCCCAACTATGACCACTACCCAACCGCCCTGTTAAAGCTAGGGCTCACTGACCTGGCTTCCCGACGTGAGCAGATCTGTCTGTCATTTGCCCAAAACCTCCAAACCTCCAAACCTCCCAATTCGCCAACTGGCTACCCCCAACACGTCTGCAGATCTCTGGCCGTATAACCCGGAACTGTCATAAACTGAACAATCCCCTCACAAAAACACGCCGCCATCAGAACTCTCCCATACCATATCTGACTAGACTCCTGAACCAACATATTATCCCATAACATGTCTTGTTGATTTAGTTTGCTCTTGTCTATGCCTGAAGTCCCATTTTAGTTATGTGCTGTTTTGAATTTTAACTTGTGTCGATGTCTGCTTTTTAACCTGTAAATTGGTAATTAATTCAGCCTACGGACTGCTATATGCCAATAAAGTACTACTACTACCTTCTACTTCACACAAGACGGTAATGTTAGCAGAGTTTCTGACCAGGTGGTCAGATACTTGTACTATGGAGTGACAGTAAAAATCTTGAATCTTGAAAATCCATTAGCAAGCAGCTAACGTTATCTGGTCAAAACCACATTACAGTAGCTACAAGCAGCAAGTTCCCTTCATGAACCGAAAACACAGTCCTGACTCTAGTTTCCCCCCGATGTCGGTCACATTGCTGCTGTCTGGCCAGACGGGCTTCATTAGATAAATATTTATTTATTTAGTCTGGACTTTTTCTGGAGTCTGTGTTGTTGTTTCCTTTAGCTAGCAGCTAGCGATGAACGTAACGTTAAAAGCTACTTCAGCCATTTCCTGTTAGCATCTAGGACAAGAGACAAGCTCGTGAACGCGCGAGACGTCAAGCGATAATAACGCGATAATAACGCGTTAACGCAAATTCCTTTTAACGCCACAATTTTTTGGGACGCGCGATTAACGCATGCACGTTCTGTGATGTTGGAGCCTTGGTCCGACCCATAGTTTGGGAAATCAGGAAGCAGTAACGTTGATAGCAAGCAGAAACAAACCTCCGTGAGCAGAAAAGGAGGAAGAAAATGGGTATAATGGCAAGTTCATCTTAAGCCACATTACAGAAACTCCCTATCTTATGTCTTAAGTTAGGATAGGACTAGTTTAAGATAGGATTTTTTCTGATTTCGTATTACAGAAGCAAATCCTAACTAACTTTAGGAATCCTATCTTATCTTGCTAAATCCTATCTTATGTCTTGTTAGGAAATCCTAAATACTCATCCAGCATCGGTTATCAACTTTTCTGTCTGTTACCCTAGCAACCACTAGCAACAGACACCTCCTCCTTTCTCAACTCACGGGGGAAGTAGGAGCGCTAGTAGCCTGCTATTAGCTAGTAGGCTAACGACGTGTGTTGTTGTTGTCGAACATTTTTGAGATTGTGGGGCAATGGACCAAAAACGAAGGCAGATGAGTTGGAGGTCTTAGTGACCGCCGTAGAAAAGGTTAAAGACGTGCTTTTCGGAAAGTTTTCAGCCACCCTCACGCGGGAGGTGAAAGAGAGGGAATGGGCTAAAATAGCAGAAACCGTCTCTGCCGCATCTGGCAGAGACTCGCTATGATCCTCCCCCCTTGGAAACTATGTACCGAGGAGCCAAATAAATTACTGATGGCTGTTGCTACCTCAGTTAAATTACGTGACATAGCAGGCTGAGATATTTTGGATATGTCGGCCACTTCAGTTTCAAAGAGAGGAAATCTCTGCACAACCGTGTACGTCAGGTGCGTCGGAAAAGGCAGGATCAAATGAAAAAAAGATGGACTCCCGCACACTGACTCCCACTTCAAGGCTTTTAATAATGCTGCAACGTTTCGGTCACAAGACCTTCATCTGGCATATGGTGTTCTTCAGTTTGAAAATCTCCCTCGCAAAAAACCGAAGTGCATTTGTAAGTTGTACTACAACCGGCAGAGCCCCGTGTCGCCTAGTCGGTCTCTCCAACACAGGTCTCAGCTCCTCGGCTAGCTGCAGTATCATGTCCCGGGGCAGTCTGTATCGATTAACGAGCGTTCTGTCATCAAAACGCAAAACGTCATTCGGGTCCCGCATGAGCCTTATGGCAAATAAATTGCACCTGTTGACATTTTGTTGGTTTTGCAAATGTAATAACAGCGCAGCCATAACGTAGGTAGGTAGGCTATAAATTATAACGAGATGCAAGATGGCTGTTGAAAATAGCGTAAATTAGTTAGGACAGCATAGCTGGCATCTTAAAGTTAGGAGAGCTTTTCTAAGATTTTGGGGAGTTGGGACGCTTCTGTAATACACTTTTCCCATTTTAAATTAGGATGAGAATATTGACTTAGGAACTGTTGTTCTGTAATGGCCGTTTTCCTAAATCAAGTCCTAACTCTAATTACCATGGTTACCAATCATTTAGGATAGGATTTGGAATTTAGGAAGTTTCTGTAATGTCGCCCCTGGACTGCAGCGATTGCACCAACGGCAGCAGAAACCGTAAGTTCGCTGCTTTTATAGCGTATATATATATATATATATATATATATATATATATATATATATATATATGAGGTTTTTCCAGTGAGGCATAGGAGGATGGTCCTCCTCTATTAGATTGGGGATTTTATATAAAAAATATATATATTTAACACGTTCACTGCCAATGACGAGTTGACTCTTCAAAAAAAATCCAACGGTTGACTGCCAATGACGAGTCAACTCGTCAAACAAAAAAAAAAACAAAAAAAAAAAATTGACGGTGGGACGTTGATCTAACCCTTTTACATCTCCTATGAAAATATTGGAGCCACCGAACGTGTACAACCCATTCCACCGACCCACTAAGTGGCGACAGTGCTCTCCAGACTAGAAAAAGCCGAGCCAAAACTGCAGGGGAACGCGCGATGAAACCATTCTCATACTGTAAAATGGATTGGCGAAAACGCTTTCGTTTTCGCGCTGGTTGCTGGCGGTGGGGGATTGCAAATTTGCATAATAGATTATGGGTGCAACACACTTTGAAACACGCAGCATAAATAAGACCAGAATCGCAAAAGCTTCATCAAAGCTCTCAACCGAAACCCCAAGAAACGAGCGAGCCCATCCAGACTTGCCCAGCGGCCGCCAGCAGACAGGAGCAGCAGCAGCAGCAGCAGAAACTCGCTTGTGACACGCCCGCTGCAGCCAAGAAGAACACACACGGAGGGAGGAGTTTGAAGGAGAGGGGGGTTTCCTGCTGTTATGGAGGAAATTACTGTTCAAAACTATTGTTTAGATGTCTGACGTCTTACTGATGCCAAAAATGAATGGTTAAAGTGACTTCTATCGAATTTCACAAAAAGCTATTTATCTCAGCTTAAATTTTCAGACGCTGAAACCATGCTGTATTCAAGTGCTAATGCCTACATAACTACTACCTCTACAAACTAACTCTTTTAGACAGAGAAAGCACACATTCTATTAGTTCTTTTGAGATATTTTGTGTTCACAAAATCTTAGCAGAAAAGAATCCTCGGGTCTTGAAAGATGAGCCAGAATCCTCAAAAAAACCCTTTGGCAGAAGCTACCTACAGTAAAAAAAAAAAACGGCTGGCAGTGAATGTGTTAAAAATATATATATATATATTTTTTTTTATATTTTTCATTTTTCATTTTTCATATTTTTTTTAATAATAAAATATCAATCAAATGTGTTTTTTCTTATGTGCAGACGCTCATTTTTTCATTCATTATAGCTCCCCATGCAGACGAGTCACTCTCTGACCCTGGTCCCGGCATGGAGGAGGAGATTGAAAAAACATTCGCCCTGTGGGCGTTTATTTATTTGGTAATTTATCTAATGAAAAATATGATTGGTTGAAAAACACTTGCAATTCACGGAGAACCGTGAGAGTGATGTGTTTTCCAACCAATCAGATTGAGCTGGAAGTGCTTACTTCCAGCTCAATCTGATTGGTTGGAAAACACATCACGCCCTTTGAAACCAGGTGAAATCTAATTGGTTGTTCCACTGCCTGATCTGTGGTCTCTCACGCTGAATCAAGTACTAGGAAGTGAAATCCACTGCCTGACCTGACAGGAAGGATTTACGACTTTTACTGAGACAGTTAGCAGCATATCATATTTCCCTCTTATTTTTATTTACTTTTTTATCAATCAGTAAGTGTTCACAAGCCAGACAGTCGTTGATATTGGATTACCACCAAAACGAGTTTCGAGTTGCGGGGAGAATTGAGCTGCGCGATACGGACTTTTTGCAATGTCAGAAAACTGGAATATTTGCAACGTCTCGACTGCAGCGTTTCCCCTACAGACAGCACGGATATTCAAGTAAGTCAATTGATTTCAAGTTATCCGAACCTTCTATTAAATTCGGCGTGGAAATGGTTCACCGAGCAGCGCTATTTTTGTCGTATTGAAGTTTCATCCTGTAATTTCTTATACTAAAACCCGCGAACCTTAAATTCACACATTTTTTTACTGAATTTGGCCTGTAAATCGATAGCTGACAGCGGGCTCAATTTTAAAGCTTGAGTGGTGATCTTTATATCATATGAAAGTAGAAGAAATAAGGAATCGATTGGGATGAAGCATGTCAACCTAGGATGTCGGGAAGGGGGGGTAAATAACGCTCCAAAGTTGATAACTAAACGAGTAGTGCAGCACTGTGCACAGGAAGACACACTCTCGTTCCAGATGCAATTAAGTGTAATTTAACGCTATTTGACAACAGTTTCGGCCATAGACTTTGTCAAGTATCATACAAACAGTGCAAGACAGCCATTATAAAGACAGGTTAGCTGATTGAATGGACAACGCCTGTCTTGTGAAAGCACACCTGAGTGTGAGACATCATAGGATGAGTCATGCAATAATAGGCTACATTTTCGGTACTGGCGCAGATTAATCAAAACATTGATGTCACAGGTAGGCTGTATACCATAATATATCATGAATCTATGTGAATAAATAGATTTATATAAATAGTAATCACAGCCTAATGCATAGAGATAAATCCTGAAACCTTCTCGCAACAGTTCTAGCCTAAACCAGTGGTTTTCAAAGTGGGGTCCCCAGCAAAAAGGGGGGATAATCTATTTTCACTATAATTCCATGCCATCCATAAGTAACACAATCTAAGATAGTGTAGAAGTGAGTAACTAGGCTAATTATAACCATAACAGCACAAATAATTGACAAAAATCTCGAAATAAATATACAGTATTTACTCTGAGAAATGAAATAATGAGAAAAGGAACAATTATTGATGGTTAAAACTGAATAATGACATCACAACAGTCTAATCCTAATGCTAATTTAAAATGAGATTTGGGCGTTTTGGGGAAAAAACTGCTTGTGGGTGAGAGTATCAGCAGCAGAGCAGATGTCATATTTTCCCTGGGACCGCCTCAGGTGCCAGGTGCTGTTCCGTCCTGTAGTCCTCTCACTGGGTGCTAATGCAATGCTCCTCACTGGGTGGAAAGCTAAGAGGCTTGACAGCATGGGAAACATGGCAAATACACACACACACATGCGCGCGCGCGCGCGCACGCACACGTGAAAAAAACCCACTGATAGCCACCACTGATATATATATAATTATAACGCTATAAAAGGGGATGTTCGCATGTTCCTTTGAAACGGTCTTACCTCAAGTTGGTCTTTGATGTGTGACAGGCCGGAGCTAATGCCGTTTGGCTGGCTGTCTTTGTTATTGTCTTTGTGATCTTGGCCTGTAGGGCGGCGCCTGACGCTGGGGCGAGGCAGCCGCTTCATTAACTCTTTGAAGCCACTCTTCTTCTCATCTGCTGAACTGACATCTTCATCCTGAGAATCGCAGCCCTCCTTGTCTTTAGGCCATAGCTTGACACTGGCATGTGAAAGCCTTGGCACGTGGTGAGGAATGGAGAGATTAAATGTATGAGTGATGAGAAGGATAATCCAGACAAGAGATGAATGAAGGCATGGGTGGTATTTTTTTAAATATTGTGATACTGTCTCACCAAAATATTGCAATATTTAACTAGTGGTCAGGAAGCAGGGCAGTTTTAAATTTCTTTATTTTATTTTACCAGCTGCGACAGTGATGGCTGGTATCGTTTTCACCTTGTGAGTGGGTGTGTGCGCATTTTAGTGTGCATGTGTGTTAGGGATGATGAAATTACTTTCTTTCCTGAGCGACAACCGACGATCATTAACCGATTAAAATCTACTATTTATAGCCTAATGCATTCCCTGGCTGGCGAAGTTGTCGCAACTCTTATTCACATTTCCCCGTGCGGTGTGGAGCATGTCTTTCAGCGGATAACAGTCTGTCACCAGGCAGCACGGTGCACTGACTACGTAGGCTATATGCTCTTGTGTCTGCCTGTCTGCCTGCACAAGGACAAGCGCAGCGAGACCCTGCCGGTCCAAGCGATTAGGCAGGTGAGCTGTCTCCCCTTGTCTGAAATAAACAAGTAGATTGTCGTGACAAAACAAATAACATTAACGTTACTCACCAACAACGTGTGTGTGTTGAATTTAACTAGCTGGCAGAAAGCCGACTGAATTACTGGCTGATATAACGTTAGATTTGCGTGGGCTTTTGAACCTAATGTAATGAGAGAGCGTTTAGGAGAAATGGCTAGAGAAACGCAGCTGCTGTATCTATATGGAGCGACTCCAACTTTCACTTTGGAAACAGGCGAGTTAAATTCACGGTTGAAGACTTGTACTCACTTTGGGTTGAAAACAGGAAAGAACGTGAAGTTTCTTCTTTGTCTTAAAAAGTTTTCACAACAACACAGACGACACGGCGGCATTAAACAAGCGCCCCCTGTTCAGAGAAGCAGTGGGGGGGAGGAGGGGGAGGGGAAGCTTCCCTGAAGTGAACTGGGTGCGCTTGTTTAATGCCGCCGGCGCGTCCCCCGTGCATCACGGTAAGTGGACTTGGCCTCTTTTATTATTAAAATGGCACAATTTTAATTCGAACAGATAATGAATTACGATGATCCGATGTAGAAGGCTCAGAGGTCGATGGGGGGTCGGCCCATCACGATGGTCGATGCCATCGTCCATCGTGCCAACCCTAGTATGAATGAACAATGAATGTTCATGGTTTAATAGCGCTAATTAACTCATTGAGTGCCAGCCACTTTTGGAGAACGGACGCTCCCAGTGCCAGAGTTTCAGAGCGTTTTCAGTGATTTCTCGAGGCCCACAGAATATTGTGTGATATTACTATGTAAACACCGAACAGGCACAAAGAACGATGAGACTCTCTTCTATCATCTGCAAAAAAAAGTTTATTGATACCATTTTCCGTTCTTTAGTTATGAGCCGGAGAAGATAGGCTGTTTTGAGCAAAAAGACACGTTTCAAATTAGAAGCTGAGATATTCTGCCTTTTGTGAAATGTAGCATTTCAATCACATTCACTGAGTCTGAAGCTAATATTTTCTAATGTAGTGACGTGGTGTAGTTGTGTGGTGCCTTGCTTGCCCCACCCCCCTCCCCCCCCCTCAGCTGCAAACTCCTCCCCACACTAACACACAGCCTCACGCACCCAGTCTATTTTCGGAGCGCTCCGTTTTTGTGCGCCGGCTCCCAGCGCGACACGGAAATGCCAAACCGGACTGCAGGGAAAGGTTTGGCCCTTCGGCGTCAGGTGCTGGCTTTCTGGCGGCTAATCGTGTGGAGAAACTATACAGCAGAGACAGAGAGGCTCAGTTGTGGGAGCGGATTGACTGCTGTTCGTAGCCAACCTCAGCTGCAGCCAGAGCAATCTATATGGCTCTGACTGCAGCATGAGCGGTTTCTCTTTGATCACTGGGATTTTTCCTGCTGTTTTCCGGACCTTTCTCTAATCTGGAGAGCACTGTCGCCACCTAATGAGTCCGTAAAATAGGTTATACACCTTCAATAGCTACAATATTTGTACAGGAGATGCAGGAGGCTTTGATCCACGTCCCACCGTCAAAAAACGCATTTGACGTCGATCGACGTCCTTGGCACTCTACGTCACTATTTACTTTGACGTCGATCGACGTCCTTGGCACTCAATGAGTTAAAGAGGAAAATTACTTTGAACCATTTGGAAATGCATTGGATACTATAATATAATTTACCATATGAAAATGTAACAGAAAGAAAATAGGCTACCCCTCATATTAATTACAGCATGTAGGATAAGGACTGCTGCTTCCTCCCTCTCACTAACATTATAACAACTTCATTATTTTATCGACAGACCCGGCGTCACGAGGGGGCTTGCAGAAACTCTGCCCCCATCAGCTGCAAGTCATTAAGGCTTGTTAAGGCTGTCGATGCATCATTCTCTGTGGATGTGAGCATACTTAAAAGATAAAAACAAACAATAACAGCCGCTGTTACAAATGCTCCACATCAACCATGATCCATCGGCTGACATTCAAGGCATATACGGGCCTCTGGGTCCGGCTGGGCTCCTGGCCGCTTCTGGACGGCACTTCTCTGATGACATCATCACTAGGGGTGGGACAAAATATCGATACCCACGTTATCGCGATATTTCCACCCGCGATACGTTATCGATACACTGGCGCCAAGTATCGATATGTTTATTAATTATTTTTTTTTTTTTTTTTTTTTTTTTTTTTTTTTTTTCCAAGTTGACTTTATTTATGTTTGTAGTTGAAACAAAAACATAACTACTGTAGGCTACATGAATGGAAATGTTTGATCATTAATATCTACTTTTAGAAATTATATAGGTAGGTAGGTAGGTTATAGCCTATAGGTTTTCTTGTTTTAATAGTAATAATAAAAAGACTTAATGTGTAACTTTTCCTCCGTGGTATCGAAAATGGTATGAGTGAGTGAGTGAACTCAGAGAGTTCATGTCAATTCTGCTAATAAATGCATAATACATGATTTTTTGCCTTCAGAGGTATTTTTTTCACTTGTTACACAGGTATCGTGATGTATCGTCTTCCAATATATCGCAGTATCGCAGTATCGCAGTATCGTGATATATCGTTATCGAGGGCCAAGTATCGTGACGATATCGTATCGTGAGCTACTCAGCGATTCCCACCCCTAATCATCACCGCAAGATGACATCATGTGCACATAGAAGATGGCTCAGACTGCAAAGTTAGTTACATGTCTGTCCAGTAATACAATGATACACCCCATTTATTTATTTTGTAGCGACAGATGGCCTTAAACGCCACACTCACGTGACGCTTCTTGAGAGAGAGGCGAGGTAACGTGACAGGCTAGTTAGAAGCCTGCTACTGGCAGCTGCGACAGTGCTTTCTCTAGAGCTGGGTATTGGTTCAAATTTCAAGAATCGATTCGATTCCGATTCACAAGGTTGCAACTCGATTAATCGCGATTCGATTAGATTCCGATTCGATTAATTTCAATATCGATTTGGGTTAGTGATACCAAAACGTGTTTTCTGAGCTGTAACCTGAATTACATGACTGTCCAGTTATGTAACACAGGGGTTCTCAACCTTTTTTGTGCCAAGTAGATACATGGGGAAAAAAAGTTGCGGACCAGTTGTCAATTTTAATATATTTACTCACCAGGTGGTGACAAAGGGTAAATAACAGCCTTTTCATCTGTCAATAAAGACACTTTCACAATTATGCACAGTGATTTGATTTCAGCCTATATAATTTCTAAAAGTAGATATTAATGATCAAACATTTCCATTTATGTAGCCTACAGTATTTATGTTTTTGTTTCAACTACAAACATAAATAAACGTCAACTTGAAACTATGTTTCAACTACCACACACAGCATAATATTTTAGCCTATGTTTATTAAAAAGAAAAAAAGAAAAAATAATCGATCTCTGGACATATGAATCAATATCAAAGGATTAAAATAAAAATCGATTAAAAATCGGAGAATAAATTGTTTGAACCCAGCCCTAGTTTTCTCTGCTATCAACCATGTATCTTCTTCATCACAGCGGGTCATTACCCACTGTGCACTTAATCGTGCACTAGTTCTGCATAAGCACCTGTAGCTCTCTCCTTATTTTACTGACTTTCTCACTAATCACATGGCTGTTTACATGCGTTTCTGAACGGCTAGCTAGTTATTAGCATAGTTATTAGCGACCATGGATGTTCTCTCTCTACCTCTTGGTAAGATGTTATGTAACCTTGCTGCGCATAACATTACTTATTTGCGGGAGAGCATGGGAGAAGTCTCCCGCTAGTGTTGATGCCCAGTGTGATGGCAGAGAAACATGTGTTTGCTGCGTCGCGTGTAACGTTAGTTTAGAGGAGGCACACACACACACACTCAAAAAGACATGAAACAATAATAATAATGGCATACTTTTGCAGTTATGTAATCGCACGTGCTGACATCGCGATTGCAATTACATTAAACGTGCAGCACTAGTCCTTCATCGCTCGGAACTCTACAAGCGAATCCAAACCAGACTCCGGGTCCTTCAAGCCCGGACAAGAATCCAAACCAGAGTCTGGGTCCTTCGCCCGGAACTTGCACGATACCTTCAGTCAACGCACAAATACTGTACGCCAGGGGTGCCCACACTTTTTCAGCTTGGGAGCTACTTTTAAAATGACCAAGTCAAAGTGATCTACCAAACATATTTATTTATATATATATACACTGAGTATACAGTGGAAAACAGTGGAACAGTGGAAAAACAGTGGAAAAACAGCGGAAAAACAGTGGAAACAGTGGAAAAACAGTGGAAACAGTGGGAAAACAGTAAAAAAAAAAAAAAAAAAAAAAATCCCTCAATGCCATGCGATCGACCACACTACCTTCGCGATCGACCGGTCGATCGCGATCGACGTATTGGGCACCCCTGGTGTACGCGCTCACCTGGACGAGGTAGAGAACTATCCCGCTATTAAGGAGGGAGATTTCCACAGTCTCAATAATTGCGCTTCACATATTGCCACATTGGAACGCTTGTTGACCGAATGGGAGGGCTCAGATTGTGCCGATCTCCGAAGCCGCAGCCTCTCTGATAAGCTATTGACGAAGCTACCCAGAGTTTGCCCGGAAGGCTTTACCAGATGGTACGTGAAACGCGGTATTACACGGTCGGACTTCATGGCAAGTTGGACGAGGGAATGACGTGGAGAAATCTCGCATTGTGTTACCCCAGAGCGGGGGGTTTGTCCTATTGTGCGGTGTGCTGCCGTAACGAGTAGGGATGCACGATATATCGGCAATCATATCGGTATCGGCCGATGTTAGTCATTTTTTAACATATCGGTATCGGTCCGATGTTGCAATGTTAATATCGGTTATCGGTATCAGCCAAATTCTTCACTTTGAGATGAAATAATGCAGTAAATCTATGATTTATGGGGTTTTACAAATGTTTTTGAAATAAAGAAATGTATAATGTTTTCAAATTCAGTGTTTACATGTGTTTTTCAGTATGTACAAAATTTTATTATCATAGAAATGTGTTTTTATACAGATCATATCGACATCGGTAAATATCGGTTATCGGCCATAACAGCAATCTTAATATCGGTTATCGGCATCGGCCAACATTTTCATATCGGTGCATCCCTAGTAACGAGCCTCACGTCACTTTGCTCTTATCGATAGGTACAGACGCCACACACACACATGGAGAAAAATAATTAAATTTCTAGTTCGCCACTGAATTACCAAATTTATATAACTTTCAACCATTTTAAGCAACGCTGTTTCCATACAGACCACCAGCGTTGGCTAGTTGTTGATATTTATAAAGATATTGCCCCTCTCAAATAAATTATTTTCGAGGCGGTAGGCAAACTGTAATGGCGTCGATTTCCGAAAAAAAATCATGACTTGAACACAGCCAAAGAGTCTAGTATAGACAAGAGCATATGTCATTTCTTGGTTTTTTCCATAGGTATTTTCAAATGACTGTTCTGATACATATCTAGGGGGTAAGTCCTCCTTTAAGTTTTAGCTTATTGGCAAAATCACTTAGCCTATAGGTCACACAATATTAGGCTATTTTATATACTGTAAGGAATTTATTTATAATATTATATTATTTTATTATATATTTTCAACCGGCCACTTGAGCCGGCTACCTTTTAATTTGCCGGCACACGGCTACAAATACCGGCTAAAAGCCGGCAAATGCCGGCTAACGCAATCCCTGGGAGGTGCTGGTCAACACCCAGTTGTGTGTTATGTGAGAGAGGGGCCTCGATCGCACTCTTGCCAGTGCGCCTGCGACAATGCTTTGAGATCTGACCCAGGTTTATACTGATGAATCCTGTACCGGACTCTGGGTCCTTCATCGCCCGGAACTCTACAAGCGAAACCGAACCACACTCCAGGTCCTTCAAGCCCGGACAAGAATCCAAAACCAGAGTCTGGAACCCGGAACTCTACAACAGCCGCATTGGAAGCGCAGATTCAGAGCAGATTCCACGTCTCGAACAGAGCTTCCGCAGTTCCATTGTGACGTTATGACGTAAAACACGTCACAGCGGAGCGTTTTGCCAGAGGAGGAAATGGGAGCTCTCCGTGTGGAAAACATATAGCCAAGGTAAACACTGCCCATTTGCTTATATTAACGACATTATAATGATACAAAGTGGGTTGATAACCGGTAAAGCCATCCTTTAATAGAGACGAGACAGGAAACAGGAAGAAGATTGAATAGTAGAAGTTGAGAGTGCTCAGTCACAATACCTGTATTTGTTGTGGTCTCTGTAAGCCCCGCCCACCCTGCCAGGCTGCTGTGACTGGGGCAGGGAGAGGGTGTGGTGCAGGAAGGCTTTGAGGACCAGGCGAGTCTCGCTCTTGATCTCCAGCAGAGAGATGGAGGAGACGGAGGCAGAAGAATGGAGACCCACAGCTTCTGACATCACTAGCAGAAAGAGAACCAGAGGGACACAGTTCATGCTGATTCATGAGAGAAAGGCTGAATTAATCATCGTTGCTAACGTTAGCTTCTAATAGGGGTGGGGGAAGAAATCCATACAGCATAGACCATTTCCGTCTAATTAGATTTTCCGCCATTGATAGAGAATGAAATTCCTCAACCTATCTGTTATTCTGGCCCTGTAGAGAGCACAGTGTGCGATAGAGAGGAGCTGCAAATGTATGGTACAAGTTATCTAAATACGTCTGTCTGTGTATGTACACAGGTTATCCAAATATTTCTCTATCAGCCATTTAGAATTTTGTCCAAAAGCGTTTTTTCGCTATTTCTCCTTCAAATTTTGTCAAATCTTCACCAAATCACCATATAATTGTCTTGAAAAGTGTTGTGGGTGGGGCCTATTTCACAGAAATCGCTATTTCGCCTTCAAATTCTGTCCAATCTTCACCAAACCACAGCACACAGCATGTGTGGACTGTGCTGCTCAAAACTTATTTTGTGGGGTTTTTTAAGCCCGCACCGCAGCGTAGGCTATTTCATGATGATCTTGTGATTTTGGGATACTGCTAACTGGGGGAGATGTACTTAGAACATTAGTTGAAGAAAATTAAAATTAATGCGACAAATATATATATATTTTTTGAATTTTACATATAAATACATGCACACATACACACACACACACACACACACACACACACACACGCATTCATTTATTAAAATAAAATGTTTTATTAAATGCAAGTACCGGTACATAATTAAAGTCCCTGGAAACCAGAAATATATATATTTTTTTTTAGCATTTTGAGTTCATCACATCACAGGAACCTATGTTAATAAGCCACCAGCCAAATTTGAATGATGATGAACGTCGCAAAGTATATAAATTTAGGTTTGACAGTCATGACAAAAGTCATGAGAATCAATTCGATTTTAGACTGTCTTTTCTCCCGCTGACTGTGTGGGCGTGTCCCATGTGTGTGCAGGACTGCAGGTCTCCTCCGAGAGAGTGAGAGGGAGGGAAACGGAGAGAGAGAAGGAGAGAGAGAGAGAAGGAAAGAGAGATGGAGTGTGTGTGTGTGTGTGTGTGTGTGTGTTCGCTCGTTGCTCGGCGCATACTGACAGAGTGCACAGCGCTACTGTGTGTGTGTATGTGTGTGTGTGCGCGCGTGCGTGCGACCGTGCGTGTGTGTGATTCGATTAAATCTTATGACGAGATAAGATCATTCATTTTAGCACCGCGCGCACCGCTCTCTTCAATGAGGAAGTGGAAATCCAGACCTTGTAGAAAAGTGGCGATTTTGGGGGTTTGCATTGAAACTAATGTCTCCTACTTTCTGAGGCACACAATTACTCACATAAGACCCTACATTTAATAGTTAGAAGGTTTTTGTGGATTTTGGTTTCCAGGGAATTAAAAAAAAAAAAAAGGGCTTTCTTACTAAGGGTGCTCCGATCCGGCTAAGCCACGATCCGATCCGATTCCTAGGGTCACGATCCGATGCCAGAATCGATTCTCGATTCCAATGATTCTCGATTCCAATGATTCTCGATTCCAGAATCTAGAATCGATTCTCAATTATGTAGTTTTATATTATAATAACACACAAAGGCAAATCTAGGACAAAAAAAGGTCAAATTTATTAACTCATTCATGGCCAAAGACGTCTTTGACGTGTTATCAGGAATAGCCCTCCCAGCCAATGACGTGTTTGACGTGTTTTTGTTTTTATTAGTGCAGCGCGTAGTTCAAAGACTTCCCCAGCCTGTGACATAGTATCAGGTCCCTCTTCATTTTGAGGTATTGCAAATCACTTTGGTGCTAATAGATAATTTACTGTGGGTCTTGAAAGATGACCAACAATTATGAAAATCTTTGGCCTGTGCTAAATATTGGCAGTCCTAAACTGGCCATGAATGAGTTAATGCTGAACTTCAAATTCAACTTCTGAAGTATTACAGTCAGGGCCTAAAATTAATTTTGCAAACTGGGTGGGAATTCCCCCTTATGTTCTTCAGATAGGGGGGATTTATAGACTTTATCTGGGATCTGTAGACTTTGGGAGGGATTTAGACTTTGGGGGGGAGACATTAACCCGAGCATAACTACTAGGGGTGGGGGAAATAATCGATTCTTAAGGCTGTTACACACCAAGCGCGATGCAAATATACAGCACGAAATTGCGATGCAAATTTTAACCCACCTGTCAAGCTATCGGCGCCAATTAATCGGCCAATCCGATTAATCGGTTGACCTCTAGTTAACGTTATTAGTGAATAGTCGAAACGGACGCGGAAAAGGAAAGCGGAAGTGATGGAAAAGCCACCGTCACTTCTAGGGCTGGGCGATTAATCAAATTTTAATCTCAATTACAATTTGGGCTTTCCATGATTATGAAAACAATATAATCGACATAAAACGATTTTGCGGCTCTTGTCACTCTCGTTCTGTCTTGTGTTGTAAATCAAGCGCACCCCTTCCTTTGCAGCGGTGTGCTCGGCCCCTCCCCCAAAGCCCTGAATGAATTTAGGACAGTGAATGACTGTCATGTGAACAGAGAGCCACGGCACAAAACAACGTCTGTGGTGTGGAAACACTATGGTTTCGCCGAGTTAGACTTGGAACAAACTACCACAGTGTGCAACATTTGTTACGCGGTCTTGGCTGCACCCCAAAGCAACACGACTAATTTGTTTAATCACTTGAAGTCCACTCACAAAGTGGTCTATGACCAAGCAATAAACGAACAAAAAGACAAAGCCCCATCTACTCCTGCCACCGCAACACAGTCATCGATTCAGGACACTCTTCACAATGCGACCGCATATTCAACAGGTAAGTTAGAACTTACATTTGACACCTATTTCTTACTAGGTGTAAAGTCCTCCGTAAAGTAGGTAATTGGCACAGCTGGCAATATTGGCACCATGGCGCAGCGTTGTTTTGCGTCGGTAACATGTTCTCTGTGATAAATTACACCCTTTGATATTTATGACTCACGCTTTTGTTTTGCACAAGCTGCATACATATTAAAATAACAGCAACAATTTAGCGAGGCAGGATGGTCGTAATTTAGCCTACAATGCTGATGAAGAGCTCACAGATAAACATTAACAGTAGCCTATTATGAACCTAAACGTGTTGTAAGTCGCTTTGGATAAAAGCATCTGCAAAATGACGTAATTTAATGGAATGTAAACGGACGTTACTCAATAACGTTCTCATTTGGTTAGTGTTGATGAAATATGAAAGCACTAATTTGCTGTCGGCAACATGTCCCGACTGTTTTCATTCCACTTAATTAAAGAACGGTAAATAAACACCGCTTCCACCGTGCTTTTTTCTGCAACGCTATTTTGGCTAGTGTGAGGTTTAAGGACTACTAGTTAAGATGTTTACCAACATATTGAATGTAGATCCATAGTTGCAGTTGGTTGTGGCAGTTCACTGCAACATAGTACATATACTAGTGTATATTTATTTTAGTTTTTATTTTATTTCTAAATCTTTGCACTTTTATTATTTATTTTCACTTATTTATTTATTTTCAATTATATCTAAAATCCAAAGACATCCAATGTTAAAAAGAAAAGCCAGTGTCAATGTTCAATAAATTCATGATGTTCTCAAAGTCAATGAGTAATCTTGTTAAATAATCGTGATCTCAATATCAATCAAAAATAATCATGATTATGATTTTTGCCAGAGCAGTGAGCAGTCACTTCCTTTTCCGCATCCATTTCGGCTATTCGCTACGTATCAGAGATTAATAGAATAATATTGAATACATGCTGTATAATTCTGTATCAAATTTTTTGCGGACGGATTTCATAGACTAGAGAATCTTTTCTTTGTTCTAACAAATGTACATTGCCTGTTTGTGTTTTGAAATATGGATATTGTTTTATAATTAAATTGAGCATTAGGCCTTTATAAGAAAGTGTATTTTTTATTATTTCAATTAGCTGGATATATGGATATGGATACATATTTGAGGTTTATTAATTGGGGAAAAGGACCACTGGAACAAACGCTGCGAACATGATCCGGCTACTTTTTCAATCTGACTGGCTACTCAAAAGTTTGGGGAACTCCCTGGTTAAAGTGAAAATCGATTTGATGATGTTAATTTTCTTAACATCGTGCTAAGTAATTCATTTGAATTATGATTCAAAAATGATTTAATTAACGGTTAATCGTTAACATCCCTAGTTGACAGGTATGTGACATGTTTTCAGTGTTTTCCCCCAAAGAAAAAATTATAAATGAATGAATGAATGAATGAATCAATCAATCAATCAATCAATCAATCAATAAATCAATAAAATCTCAAATTGGAAATTGACCTGAGGGCCGCAGTGAGGGAGGTCGGGGCCACATGCCAGTTTGGAGAAGAGAACGACACGCACGCACACGCGCGCACACACACACACACGCGCACGCACGCGCACACGCACACGCACACACACACACACACACACACACACACACACCTGGACAATCCAAGTCAAGTCAAGTTTATTTGTATAGCACATTTCATACACAGAGGCAATTCAAAGTGCTTCACATAAAATGGTTGACAGGAAAAGAAAAGAAAAGAAAAGAAGAGAGTAAAATGGACATTTAAAAGCATCACAACAAAACTTTAAAAAAAGAGTATAAAAAGTGCATTAAGCAACTTCATTAAGCACACAGGAAAATAAATGAAAAGAAGAAATAAAATGGACATTTAAAAGCATCACAACAAAACTTACAAAAAAAGAGTATAAAAAGTGCAATAAGCAACAGGCGCAGCAGTTGCAGAAAGAGCTAAAACTTATAGAGGACTCATTGGGTTTGCATTAGGGCTGTGAATCTTCACTGGCCTCACGATTCGATTCGATTACGATTCATCTGTCAACGATTCGATTCGATTCGATTAAACGATGCATCACGATGCATCGCGATGCATCTTAAATCGATGCATCACTTTTTCCGCAATACATGATTTATTTTTTCTCACTTTCTTTTTTCTCACTGTGTGGCTACTTTTAAAATAAAAGTGCATTTGGAATTGCATTGTATTATGATCCATAATTAAAATAAACAACTGCATGTACTTACATTCTATTTTATTTGATAAGAAAAAAAAAAAAAAAGAAAAAAAAATTAATAATCGATTTTTGATATTTGTTAATCGATGCAGAATCGTGCACGTCCGCATCGCGATGCATCTTATAATCGATTATTTTTGACACCCCTAGTTTGCATAGTAGCTGTCAGCAGTTAAAAGCGACGGTAAACATAAAAGTCTTTAGTCTATTTTTAAAAGTAAGTAAGGTTGGGGCAGATCTGAGGTCTTCAGGCAATTTGTTCCAGCTAGCAGAAGCATAGTGGGTAAATGCAGCCTTCCCGTGATTTGATTTGATCCTAGGGACAGTTAATAAGCTGGACCCTGTTGACCTAAGAGTTCTAGACGGTTCGTAGCGTGGGAGCAATTCAGCTATGTATTTTGGGCCTAGGCCATTAAGTGATTTATAGACTAATAACAGTATTTTAAAATCTATTCTCTGACACACTGGCAACCAGTGTAAGGACTTAAGAACTGGAGTGATATGATCAGCTTTCTTAGTCTTCGTTAGAACTCTAGCAGCAGCATTCTGAATGAGTTGAAGTTGCCTAAGTTCTTTTTTGGAGAGACCAGAAAAAAGGCTATTGCAGTAGTCTAACCTACTATTTAGGTTAGGTCAGTCAACATTTCCCTCATTCACTATGGCCAGGTATACACAACTTGCTTTGCCTGGGGGCTACTTTTGCAAAATGACAGCAGTCCAGGGGCCAGTAAACCCTCATCCCAAACAAATCAATAAAGGATTTCTCATAAAGAAAATCAACCAAACATCTCCAACCAACTGACCGGTCAGATTAGAGTTGGTCGACTTTGTGCACACAGGATAGATAGGTTAAGGTAAGTTAGTTAAGTACATGGTGTCTGGGTGGCAAGCAGGCGGCGATATTTGACAATTTAGCTGGAGCTCCGTCAAACTTTATTTAACTGGAGTTTTCATTGTGAATTAGAAAATGGTCGGGGGGCCACACGGCACCCTATCGTGGGACTATCGTCTGGCCCTCAGGCCGCAAGTTGAGCATCACTACAGTATATGTAGGGCAATCTGGGTCGGGGACACCTGGGCATTCCGAAATGTCGGCACTCCGAAATACCGGCATTCCGACAAAATTGTCGGAATGGAGATCTGTCTCGCCATTGCGAAAGAACCCTAACCCTAACCGGAGGACTGGCTGGAGCTAACCTCTCCCAGCCCCCACGTCTAAACCTAACCTCTCCCACCCCCCATGCCTAACCCTAAACTCCTGCAGACCCTAACCCTAAACCTAACCTCTCCCACCCCCCACGCCTAACCTAACCTCCCCGAGAACCTAACCCTAAACCTAACCTATCCCACCCCTGTAGGCTAAATAACTCAAGATGCTATGTCGGAAAGGCGGACCTAATATCTTTCGCAATGGCGAAACCTTTTTTGGAGATAAAAAGGGCTGCCTCTCCGAAAGCGTAGAAGTCAATGATCGGAATGGCGACACTTCGGAATGGCGAGATGACCCCATCTGGGAACCCAGAGTTTATTTCAGCATGTAAATAGACTGTGGGACAGCTTCCTGTACAGCACAAATCTTCCACCCGGGACTTCCGCCTCCACGCAGTGCCGCTCTGTTGTTGTACCGGCAAATATAAGAGTTCCGGTCCCGAACGCTGGTTAATATATACAGTATTCATTTTTATACAAACTTTACAGTGGGGCCAGGGAAGAGGGACGACGAAGCAACACGCGTACATGAGAGCCGTCGTACCATAATTACCGTAGTTAAAGTGAAAATCGATTTGACAATGTGATTTTGTTTACATAGTCCTCACTAATTAATTCGAATTACGATGCAAAATCGATTTAATCGTTAACATCCCTAGTTAACAGGTATGTGACATGTTTTCAGTGTTTTCCCCCTAAGAATAAATAAATAAATAAATAAATAAATAAATAAATAAATAAATAAATAAATAAATAAGGGTGTATTCACAGGTACTTAATTGATACAATTGTTGCATTTATGCCTTGGTTCGTTTGTGGTAGGCTAATAGCCTCTTGGGATGGAAAAAATAATTCCCAGAGATTTTCCTATATGATTATAAGAATGTTTTGTTAGACCTACATTGTAGGCTACGTCGGGCGTGCCCCGTGCGAGGAGAGAGAGAGAGAAAGAAAGAGGGAGGGACCGGGAGAGAGAGAGGGAAAAAGTAATTTCTTTATTTATGTAGGCTATGTAGCCTATGTAAGCCTATGTATTTATTTAGCCTATTTAGGCTATCGGGAATTTGGAGATAGAAGATCAAAGACCCTCGCAACTTCTGCTATTACAGCCTACACATAGGCTATGAACACCTGTCCTGTCAGGAATAAAATATTAATAAATAATTTAATAATAGCCTACGGACATTTCTTTCGAGGAAGACATGCAATCAGTCTGATTGTCTGATTGACCCAGACAATCTTATCACAAAGAAGGCTGCCTCTGATTACCACGACTTGTTTTCATTTATTGAATGGAGACCAGAGGTAAGTTGATTGAGTTCAAACTGCTGATGTGATGATTAGGGCTGGTATCGCCACTGACTTCCTGATACGATTCCGATACACAAGGTCCCAAGTCGATACGATTTCCGATACGATAAGATACGATTCGATAGCGATATTTTAGTTACAATACCAGTTTTGCTTTGATAATGGAAGAGATTCTCAAATAACTAATGATGTAAATTGTACAAGGAACCCTCTAACCTGGTGCATTATTAAAAAATATTCTTAAAAATAGTCTTCTGTCTCTTTCTTTACAGTCTTCTCTTCTGTGAGAAGCCAAACAAATTTTGATTTCCACTATACAACAGAATCATTGAACAGCAGCATGTTGTAAACAGTGTTTCATAAAGTATAAATGCTTTGTAAATAAAATTAAATTAAATAAAATAAAATTAAATTAAATTAAATAAAATTAAATTAAATAAAATAAAATAAAATAAAATAAAATAAAATAAAATAAAATAAAATAAAATAAAATACAGCTCATGAACATTTCCAGTTCACAAACATTATAGTGCAAACAGATTTGAGGTCTGTACATCTGGCTCATGGTACATGCACAATGCACATGTAGCCTACAGTATTTATGTCTTTGTTTCAACTACAAACATAAATAAACGTCAACTTGAAACTATGTTTTAACTACCACACACATACCTATAATATTATAGCCTATGTTTATTAAAACTTTTTTTTTTGTAAAATGCATTTTAAAAGATCGATACTGGGATTTATGTATCGATACTTGTTCCTTCACATGAATATCGATTTTAACCCAGCCCTAGTGATGATGCAAAAATCCCCCAAAGTTTATCCATGCAAGTCACAAGTCGCCAAAACAGGATCTGAATGAAGATGTTGTTTTTAAACGATAAAAATGCTCGTTCTTCAGGCCATTACGCACAGTGCAGCTGACTACGGCAGCTGGTTTATCCAAAAATGCGCACTGTTTCCTGCAGTTGTGGCGGATGGAGGTCGGATCACGTTCTCACCACAAACGAACCGCACCAGTTTGTTTAAAGCGGACCGCGACCACCCTTTCTTGGCGATCTCAGTCAGCTTGTTTTGTCCCGCATCCGAGTGTGATTGCTGTGTTCACACTCCCCCAAACGAACCGCACCAAGGGGGAAAACGCTCTCTGTTTCGGAACAACTGCTCCAAACGAGATAGGTGTGAATACACCCTAAATAAATAAATAAAATAAATCTCAAATTGGAAATTGACCCGAGGGCCGCACTGAGTGAGGTCGGGGGCCGCATGCCAGTTTGGAGATAGGGTTGCCACCCATCCCTTAAAATACGGAATCGTCCCGTATCTGACGGTGAAATCATGCGTCCCATTTTGAACCAATACGTGACGGGGTTAGTTCCGTATTTTCATCCCACCTGCATTGCGTGATGAAAACCCACCCTACTCTGGTTGGCTAGTACTGCTGCCTTTGTTGGTAGATTGGTTAGTTTTAGGCATCAGTCACGGTCAGGCTCTGCTCGCTGATTGGCTCTGATCTGGTCTGAGCCAATCAGAGAACAGGGATGGGGCGGGTCTTCGCAGAATGCTGGTGGGATTGGGAAAATGGCTGCCCATACTCCACCCCTTCCAGTGAAAACTCTCTTTAAGTTTCAGAAATACAGATGTCAATGGGAAGAAACACTTGATTTGACAGGATTAGCGAAGATCAAAGGGTGCGTTCTGATACAGTTTTCCACCCACTACCGTTACGTGTAATATACCGAGGAGGGGCAATTAATTGACGTGATTAAACATCCCCAGAAGCCAGTCAAACCCTCAAACGAGGGAAAATAACCGTGTTCTCTGAATAAATGTGAGGTAAAGAGAAAACATCCTAGCCTGATATTTAGACTGAAGTGGAGATCATGATGGCTTGACAGAGAGAGCGCACTGCAGTCTGCCTCTGCGGAGCTGCTAACATACACGTGCGTGCCGTTGTGTCCACGCAGGGGTTACTGTAAGTTAATAAAATGTCAATTCTGGATGTGAGTCGCCTGTTATCCTGCTCGCTTCCTCTGTTAAAACGGCATGTTTTTGAATAGAGTTTGGTTACAAATTCGCTCCTCCACTAGTCTCGGCTCCCAGACGTTTGGTAAGCGGCGCCAACACTGCTGGTCGCACACTGCTGGTCGCACACTGATTCATGACATTTTAAAAAATATCGGTACTAAATTACCGTGGTATAGTACCGTTTTTAACGGCAGGGTATTGCGGTACCATTGTAGTACTGGTATACCATGCATCCCTAAGACACAGAGACACAGGCAGGCAGGCAGACACACACACACACACGCGCGCGCGCGCACGCACACACACCTGGACAATCCAGTCAGTCAACATTTCCCTCATTCACTAGGCCTACTAGTTCCAAATCAAAGTTGTTATTATGGGCACAGAAAGAGCAGCCATGTTGATGGTAGGGCTGGACCATGAAGTTGAAATGAATATGCAACATAGCATGTTATGAATCATGTAGCCTATATGCAAACTCTCATGTTACTCAAATTAATATTCCATTGAACCGAATGTAATGGTGATGTCAAACAAGACTGACATTTTCAAATAATATTTTTGTTGTCGATATTTGCCGATATGAAAAAAAAGTTTTTTTACTGAATATATAATGCAGAAAACTAGAGCCCGACCGATACTGGATTTTTGAGGCCGATGTCGATACCGATATTAGGGAGTAAATATAATAATAATTAATATAATAATATATTAATATATATAATAATATAATAATATCGGCCGATATTCTTTTTTTTTTCTTTTCTTTTTTTGATAAAATTGTTATCCCCCATTAGTGCTAATTTTTAATTTATTTATCCTGGTTGCTGCTCCACCCTCTGCCGATCTGGGGAGAGCCGAAAACTGGCTCCATGCTTCCACATGGGCAGTTAGCCAGCCGCTTCTTTTCACCTAACAGGGGAAGCTTCACCGGTAGGACATAGCACGTGGGAGGATCACGCTATTCCAACGAGTTCCCCTCCCTCTGAACAGGCGCCCTTAACGACCAGAGGAGGCACCACATCAGCAACCCTCAAATATCAAACACTTGACAAAGATATGAGTTGACATGAATTGAAATATGTAATAGGCAGGATATTTTACAGCTTATTAATAAACTCAATGCAATGAAACAGTAAACTTAACTGGGAATTTAATAATTATAAATAACTAGAAATACAAAAACACAATAAAACAAATAGTTAAGAAACAAGGCCAGGTCGAAACCTGGCATAGCCCCGGTGCATGGTATCGTCACGCATTTTTTCCAAAGGTGGGTTGTATCATTTTAGATAGTTATTGTCATGCTAATGCCTGTGCAAGTGGTCATTTTTCTGATCAGTTTGTTTTTAAGTACTTATTTGACATATAAAAAGGGATGATTGACAGCTGTGGCAGCCAGTCTCAAGCCGTCATCTACAGGCTACAGGCTCTTCACCTTATAGATCTGTTTTAGATCTGTTTGGGACTAAAGCACCTGGGGGTTTTCATCTTTTAAAGTAAAGATGTTTAAAAAACTATTGCTTGTTACATTTTCAGTGCTGTACCTTTTCTCTGTAAGAATTGTATTGAGCTTGAAATTAACGATATGATACATTATATTATATGAGCTATGAACGTGAACACAACACCATTTATATTATTGCATGTTTTTGTAGATTGTGTACATTGTGTAGATTACAATTATTATGCTTATTATTATTATTACTATGCTAAGGAAGGTAGGTGAAATCGCTGTCCGTTCTGAAGAGCTATTCAGTTGGTTCATGAAAACGCTGGGCTGCGTGCCCTCCAGTGTTGCTCAGAAAATAATGTGTTTTATTAGTTACTCCAGCTACGTTATCGTTTATTTTAATACACAATGGTTTTAATGGAAGCAGACTAGCATTAACCGCTTGTCTGTTTTGCCGGTTTTTGTCGGCTTCATATTACTCTAACCTAACAACCGATAACGATAGCTGGAATAACACAATAATAGACACATATTTTCAGAACTTACCAGGTTTTCCAACTACCTGCATATGCCAGGAAATGTGTAAGGTAGGTGAAATCGCTGTCCGTTCTGAAGAGCTATTCAGTTGGTTCATGAAATCGCTGGGCTGCGTGCCCTCCAGTGTTGCTCAGAAAATAATGTGTTTTATTAGTTACTCCAGCTACGTTATCGTTTATTTTAATACACAATGGTTTTAATGGAAGCAGACTAGCATTAACCGCTTGTCTGTTTTGCCGGTTTTTGTCGGCTTCATATTACTCTAACCTAACAACCGATAACGATAGCTGGAATAACACAATAATAGACACATATTTTCAGAACTTACCAGGTTTTCCAACTACCTGCATATGCCAGGAAATGTGTTTTATAATGTTAACTCCCGGGTCTAACCATAACATGGGGCCTACACAAGTGTACACAACAACCAGCCAATAGCTAATCGCTAACGCGTTAGCGTTAGCTTACAGACACTGGAGGTTTTATTTTTGGTATTAAAGCAATAAACGTTTTTATATAGATATCTCAGGGAAGTGCTTTGACTGTGGGGATGTTCGTTCAATCTTCACAAGCTCCTCTCTTAGCTGTTGTAAGGATATACAGAGAAGAGACCAGGCAGGCTGGCTAACATTGTGTAAAACAGAAGGAACACACTGCTTTATCTGTCTACCAGACTGTATATCGATGGACCGCGTTAGCTAGCTAATTAGCCATGTTAGCTGCCTCAGTAGGTAACGTTAGCCTATAGAGAGTATTTATCTGACGTTTATGTTAGCTACTCCTCAAACCTGCGGGTGGAAATGGTTTATGCGATGCGATGTATGTTGAAGCAAGACAACGTTTTAATGTACCTTGAATTTGACAAATTACGACGGGTCGTGCTCACGCAGATCTAAGCCCTGGCCATCCTAGGCTCAACGCGAGACTCATCAGTCATTCGGATGAGTCTTGCGTTGAGGCTATGGCCATCTGTATTTTTACAAACGCCGAAATATTCCCATACAGCCGACGTTTTTAGATGGGGGAAAGTTCAGGGGGGTCCTTGCGTTCTCCTGCTTTATCACACACATGATTGTAAACACACAGGCATACAGCTCCTCACAGCTCCTCTCTACTGTGCGTCTGGCATGCAGCAAGGGGGAGGGGCCGCGTAAGCTGCATTCTGCAAAGCGACCTGGGCACGTTGTTTTGGGGAAACAGCTGATACCGTGAGGAAGGTATGACGGCAAATCTTAGTGGGGCAGCGGCGCCCTCTAGTGGCCGGCCGCCATTTAGTCGGCTGAAAAGGTGCATAATTAGTCTTGGCGACATGCGGGAACATAAGGCCCCTGGTGCATTACCAAGCACCGGGGCCAAAAATATCAAATATACACAACATGCTGTCTATAACTTAAAAAAAAAATCTGCAATATCGGCGCACCATATCGGCCGATACGATATATCGGTAATCTGCCAATATCGGCCGATAATATCGGCAAACCGATATATCGGTCGGGCTCTACAGAAAACGTGCTTGGATCGAGCAGAGCGGCATCTTCCATTGTTTACAATACTCAGCACTGCAGCACAGCTCTAGTTTAGCCATATTTAGGAGGAGAAACGTCTTAGTGCCGACAGAAACCTTGGGAGTTTGAGTATTTCATGACATGTTTTGTTTCCCAGGTGCACTGGATTTGATCTGTGTGACTGCAATGCTGTTTGCTCGCCGCATGCAAGCAGTGCACCATGATAGTGAGATCAAACACACCCTGCTGTAAATTCAGCACAGGCTGTGGAAAGACTGCTTTTAAATGGTTGTTTCACGCAGGAATACCATTTTAAACCCCCCTGCCTAAACTACTGGCTTTCGTCGGAGGATTATTATATCTTCGGATCTGCAATCCGACGTCGGAGACGGGTAGGAGAGCGTTTTGAACAGCCGAGCCCCATAATTGACTTATGGAAGTCTGTGTGACGCTAGCCCCAACGTGACCCTATATACACTAGGGCTGGCACGGATCAGAAAACCCATGGATCGGATCGCGTGACGGATTTTGAGCCACGGATCACGGATTTTTCGGATCAGCAAAAAAAAAAAAAATAGGCTATATCAGATTTTTTCTCTCAAAATTAGATTTTCGATTTGATTTTTTAATACTATTATACTTCTCTAACCATTTGTTGCCCTGCACAGCTCAAAAAATATTTTTTTCTCATGACACAATTTATGCTTTTACTCTGAAGGCAGAACAACCCAACTTCCTGTTTTAGGTGGCACTGCGCCCAACTTCCTGGCTGCTGCTTGCTAACGTAGTCACTTGACACGGGTGCAGACCAGACCGGGTGAGTCTGGAAACATAACGTTGATGCTACGTTAAGATACTCGGTGGCCCCACGTGTTGTTGTGTTGTTATGTGTCCAAGGCAACATTTCACCGTCCGGTAATAATGTGTTCGTGAAACATGTGTGTGTGTGTGTGTGTGTTGTGGCTCTCGTTATCTTGTGCAGCCCGCAACACGCTGCTCGCATCCCTGTGCTTTGTCAGAGGTGTTGAAATAAGTTTGTTGTCTTTAGTAGCCACTAGCCACAGCCTTCAGAGAGACTTTACAGCGGCGACAAGGGATGAGGAAGCTCACTTGTGCATGCCATGATGATGCCTGTCTGCGTTCTCATACACTAACGTTAAACGTTAAATGAAACGAAAGGGGGGGGGGGGGGGGGGGTCCGCAGACCATTGACGTTCCGAACCGCGTTCCGTACGGGTCACGGATTATCCGTGATCCGTGCCAGCCCTAATATACACAAAGTACAGTAGTAGGGTCACCCTACTACTGTACTTTGTGTATATATAATATATACACTCGTGCAGTATTAGGGTCACATAGCGTTCCAATAGGCAATAGAGGGGAACGGCTGTTCAAAATGCTCTGTTGTACAGGTCAATTTGCCTACTTCCCCTGGAGCTTCGCTCCCTTTAAATACCCCGCCCCCTTTTTCTAAATTGATAATTATTCATTTTATATATACACTTAGTATTGTATAGTCCTTGTGCCCTCACTAGTTGTCTTCCTACATCTACCAGTGTAGGAATTATATTTGTAGGAATTATATCATTGATTAATAGCATGGGCTGTTTATTTCTACTAGGGATGTTCATCAATTATCGAAAATCGATAATTGAGCGTTAAGGAATTGAATCGATCATGTGGAATTTTGATCGATTATTATTATTTTTTTTTATTTTTTTATTTTTTTATTTTTTTGCGGACTAGGTTTGGGTGGAATTCGTTCCTCCTCGCCCCACTCCATTGCACAGCCGACTAACGTGAGGTGGAGCTTCATATAGTCATAGTGCCAACAAAACTGTTTTAAACATGGGGAATTCACACCGGCATGTGCCGGGGACACAAACAAACGCACCCAGCGGTCTGCGGACCTCAGTGAGGCTCAGGCCTGTTGATTTGACTCTTGTGCTGTCAGCTAAGCTGGAAGACGCCGATTGCCTTACATCATGTAACCTGACATGTAACATGTTTGTTTAACTGGCCACAGCGCTAGTGTCTGATATTCTTACTACACAGCGGCATCGCCATTATAGCTGGCCGAGAACGCGCAATGTTATTACCAGACCAGAGTAACCAGACCAGAGTATATATATATATATATACATATATATATATATATATATATTAACTTATTATTACGCTATCGATATTCGATAATTGATCGTTAATTTTCCCGATTTTCGATTATGGAAATTGTTCAAAATGAACATCCCTAATTTCTACACTGTTCTGATCTTACATATTGTATAGATCTGATTGTTCTTGGGTTTGTACTTCTGAATTGTGTATATGGTCAGCTTTTTGCAGCAAAGCTTTTTGCACTCTGTACTTATTATATAGACAGATAATGTTTATATTGGTCTGTGTTTCTTGATTTGGCATCAGTGTTTTCACCTGCCCTCGGTTCCCTCCACCAATAGGATCGAGTCTTTTGTTGTATATGAGTGTCCCTCCCACTTCCTGCTTCTATTCTGATGAAGAAGATCCTTTGATCGAAACGTCAATAAACTGACCAGGAGCCTGAAAATTTCAGTGTGCGGACTCTACTTATTTTTCTAGCAAAATGCTCTCCTACCCATCTCCGACATCCGATTGCAGATCTGAAGATATGATAGTCCTCCTTAGCCTGGGTAAACCCATCCCCCACGTGACCTGCTCTCAGACCTGCTCTCAGTCACTAGGGTCTGGAATCCCACCTATGGTAATCGATTTCTAGCGGTTGTTGCGCCCCCCCCCCCCGATAGACCACTCCATTACGCAACCGTCATCCAACCAGCTTAGTGCACAGAGCACATGTGCAGTGCAGCAGATGGCGTCATCACTCTGCGACCTTTGTTGTTAGCACGCCAGCTACCTACACTTTCATTCACTAGGCTACTGCTAGCTAACGACCACAACAGCAGCGCGATGGCTAGCACCAATGTGAATGATTTTTGCAGGTTGTGTAAGAGAAACCTTCGTTCTAAAGGCAAGTTGGGCAGCTGCAAACCACTCGAGAAGGGGGTATTTCTACGCCTGGAGAGGGTTGGTGTGAAACTACACCAACAGGAGAGCAAATCATGTCGGATTTGCCAAACGTGTTCCAATTTCATTTCAAGAGCAGAGGAAACATTGAATACTCTCCAGAAATGGAAACGGAGTGAAGAATCAAGCTCAGAACAACCAACGCTGGTAGCAACGCCAATAAAACCACAGACAATGAATGCAAGAGCCTTTGCCAGTCTGCAGACTTCATCCTCCGGCGCTGTTCGCCTCAGGACTTGAAGGCCTAACGTTGTACCATGGACTGTATACATTCTGTGCTAATAATGCTAGCATGCTAACATCCTTTTCACACACACACACTGAATATACCGAAATGCTAACACACACACTGAATATACCGAAATGCTAGATTTGATCATGGACTTAACGCTAATGTTAATCAAAAATGGCCGCAGTCATAACGGTAAGGTGTGTTTGACCTAATTGACCTAGTGACTGGGAACAATGAGAGCAGATCACGTGGGGGATGGGTTTACCTAGGCTAAGTCCTCCTATGGAAGCCAGTAATTTAGTTGGCTAGTGTTTAGGTGGTTAAAATGGTTTAGGTGGTTAAAATGATACTGCTGCGTGAAACAACCGTTCAAAAGCAGTCTTTCCACAGCCTGTGCCGTATTTAGGAGGAGAAGCTTCCTAATGCCGACAGGAACCATGGGAGTTTGAGTATTTCATGACATGTTTTGCTTCCGAGGTGCGCTGGATTTGCGTTGATCACTGACTGAGCCGCTGTCTCCATGTGACTGCATGTGTTTGCTCGCGGCGTGCAAGCCTGATAGTGAGATCAAACACACCCTGCTGTAAATTCAGCACATGCTGTGGAAAGACTGCTTTTAAATGGTTGTTTCATGCATGTGCATGTGCATGTGTTTTCAATCATATTTTGCTGGAGCCTAACCCGCTAGGGGTGCTCCGATCCGGCTAAGCCACGATCCGATTCCGATTCCTGTGGTCACGATCCGATTCCAGAATTGATTCTCGATTCCATAATCGAGAATCATTCTCAATTATGTAGTTTTATATTAACACACAAAGGTCAATCTGAGACAAAAACATTCAAATTTATTAATGCTGAACTTCAAATTCAACTTCTGAAGTTTTACAGTCAGGGCCTAAATTCATTTTGAAACTAGGGGGGAATTCCCCCCTTATGTTCTTCAGATAGAATGGATTTATAGACTGGGGGAGATCTGCAGACTTTGAGAAGGGTTGATAGACTTTGGGGGGAAGATATTAACCAGAGTTCTTATGTGCAAGAGGTGGTGGCACCGTGGCAGTACACAAATTCCAAGTAAAAGTCCAAATACTTAAAGAAAAAAACACTACTACTGACTGCCCCAGAGGGAATCCAAACTGCTCACACTGGCATTATTAGTGCCATGCTTTACCCACAGAACCACACACGAGAGCCAGGAGAGGTGAAGGAAGATAAAGGAGTTCTCTCATCTCTTGTGTGATTTTACCTTCCCTTTTTAATTCTTCTGTGCTTGTTTATAATTGTTTGGCCTTATTATTATTTGGTCTTTGGTGTGCTTATTCTGGTGTACAAGCACTTTGTAACCTTGTTAAGAAAGGTGCTATACAGTTTATTTTATATTATCATAATGCTGATGGAGGACATATCCCACAATGTAACATGGTAAGGCAGGCTGATGACAGTGGGCAGACACTGACAGTGTTCTGAATAAACACCTGCATCAGGTTAGACAAAAGTGCCCTGCTGCATGCATCCAGTGAAAATCACTGACCAAAGACTACTAAACGTTAGACACACTGGGTGTTGTTGAGTATATCCAGCTAACGTTAGCTACTATTTCGTCACATTTCGTCCAGATTCAAAAATCCCGGTCAAAAAGCTCCACAGTTCAACATGGTGTTCCCCAGGGATCAGTAATGGGTCCAATTCTTTTTATCACATATCTCCTCCCCCTTGGTAATATTTTCCGGCAACATGGCATCCATTTCCACTGCTATGCTGATGATACGCAGCTTTATGTGTCTACCAAGCCCACTAACACCCTTCCCCCCAACACTCTTACTGCCTGCCTTCAAGACGTACAGAAATGGATGACCAACAACTATCTACAATTGAACAATAACAAAACAGAACTACTTCTCATTGGCTCAAAATCGACACTCACCAAAACAAACATCTGCTCATTCCCCATTGCTGGGACCACCATAGCTGCCTCCACACAGGTCAAGAGCCTTGGTGTTATCCTGGACAGTACACTTTCTTTCTCCAAACACATAAATAACATTTCCCGGTCCGCCTACTTCCATCTACGAAACATCTCCAGATTACGCCCCACCTTATCACAACAGTCAACTGAAGTACTTGTCAATGCCCTGGTCACATCCCGTATTGACTATTGTAACGCCATTCTAACAGGCATCCCTGCCAAACTCACCCACCGTTTTCAACTCATCCAAAACTCTGCAGCACGGATCATTACCCGCTCAAAATCCACTGATCATATAACACCCCTGCTCATTCAATTACACTGGCTCCCTATCCCCCAACGAATCAAATTTAAAGTCCTACTGCTAACATTTAAAGCTCTCCATAATCTATCCCCCACTTACCTCACAGACCTCCTTCAGCCCTACACTCCCACCCGTTCCCTCCGGTCTTCATCAGCAGCTCTATTAGAAATACCCCCCGTCAAGCTCAGCACAATGGGTGCCAGGTCCTTCTCACATGCCGCACCTACACTCTGGAATTCCCTTCCCCCCCATATTCGCACACTAGACTCCATCACAGAATTTAAGACTGCTATAAAGACCCATCTATTTAAACTTTCTTACTCCCTCTAATTCCATTAATTTAACTCTGCCATAACCTCTGTCCGCCAAACTGTTATTATTATGTTTATTGTACTATATTTTAACTGTGTACTTATTGTGTTTTTGTTGTACGGTGACCTTGAGTGTCAGGAAAGGCGCCTTCAAATAAAATGTATTATTATTATTATTATTACTATTAGTTTGATAAATGAAGTGAGGTCTCCAGACCATAGTTCAAGCAGAAGGCCACTCACGCACAATCCGATCATCCCCTGACGACAGTCAAGTTCTAGCATAACGTGGTCAGTCAAAAGTCCTAGTATGACGTCTGCTATGACGTCAAATATGACGTCAGTTAATCCTCATATATATAGCAAGGGTTCTACGTCACCTCTCTCTCTCTGGCCGATCATAGCAGCAGCAGCTTCACGGCAGTCCATCTCCCTTGAAGCCGGCCTCCGAAGCGTTGTTTTGCCCCACCCACCTCCCCAGTCCGCCACCAACGAGTCTTGACTCCTGATCCCCCACGGGGGGGGGATCTCCTAGCCTATGCAGGTGCCCTCCTCTTGCCTCAAGAGCAGCGCCACTGGCCAATGGAGTCAAGCGCCAAAGTATTTGCCATGCATGCCGATTGCTAAATAAAGTTTGTCTAATCCTACCAACTGGCCTCTCCTGATTGAAGCAAAGATTGTTGAAACCATAGCCGCATATTCAGATAGCTGCTAACTTATAAATGGTCTATCAGACAGCACGCATAACGATAGCCAGATAGTCAACAGTCTTTTTGAAGATTGCGAGCGGCTAGCCGCTTTCACGACTGTGTTGTTGTCATCATAATACACTGTGACGTTGGTGTTGCTAATGCTAACATCGCTAGCTCTAGCCATCGACAGTAAAATACTAACTAGCGATCTCATTCATGCCAGCCAGCTAACGCTAGCTAGCACTATTGTCTGCTGCAACTGTAGCTTTGTCTCCCGTGTACAAAACCATCGTCTGAGACATTTTAATTCCATCTGTTTATGTGACTCTTCATAACAGCTAGTCTTGCAGTGCCAGCATAACAGCCAGCTAGGTTGGCTTGTGCCATGTTTACAGAATGGGAGAGCTCTTCCGCTCTTCCTATGACGAGTGGATCACATGCTTTTTTTCAACGGACACCATTGGTTCCGCGGCGCAGTGCTGCCTTCATGTGCAACTCGAAAAGACAAAAGGCAACCACAGCATTAAAAATTAGACATTGCCGCCTCCAATACAATACGAAGAAGAATCGATTCTTGGGAGTTTAAGAATCGCGATCCTTTCAAGAATCGATTTTTTGAAGCACCCCTATAACCCGCCCTCACCAATCAAATTCAATAGACCAAATCAGCGGGGATGTTTACATTTACTTCCGGGTACCCCTGGGTCCACACATTATAATGGCGGTGGACGGCACAAACTGACGTGTTGAAGACAAAAACAGACAAAGAATACAAAAATGGTTCGTCCCTGTTGTGTTGTTGTTTAATATCATTCATAACAACACTTTCACTAACGTTAGTGGAGACCAGACTAGCTAATTTACCTGTTGGACCAGACCAGAGTAGACTTGAAGCTAAATTAAATTAACGTGGTGTCAATAGCTCTGTCTGTAACGTTAACGAGTCTGCAAAAAAACAGCGAGTTTGACAGACAAACAAACGTTATTAGCATGCTAACACTACATAAAACAAACACAGAAGAAAGGCTAGATACGTCGGACAAGCATGTTTACCAACCGTTTAACCATTTAAATTGAAAGTAGTCGGCCGAAAACAACGAGAGGGTTTGACAGCATTTATTTGACAACACGCACATTTAAACCTGCCGCCTTCCCCAAGTGGTACCCGGAAGTAAATTTGTTTACATGGTGACGTCACGGTGATTTGGTCTATACCAAAGAATAGTTTATTCAACCTGATTGGATAGATTGCTAAGATTGACATTGTATTGTCCAATGCTGAATGGTCTGAAAATCTTGTGGAATCCAGCTCCATTGTCTACTAGGAAGTGATTACCTCCACTTTGCTGTGACCACCTGACAGTAGGCTAATACTGTAGATAGATTTACAGACAGTAGCACCTACACTTTCCCCTTTCTCTTTTCCTATTTTTTTATTATCAAGCAGTAAGTTAGCTCACAAGCCAGACAGTCGTTGCATTGTATTGCTCGCGCCCAACACGACTTTCCACGCGAGTTTAGAGAGAGAGCAGCGCGGTACACGGAGGCTGAAATCTCGACAAAGCAAACACTGGGATACTGCAACGTCATCGGCTGCACGCGCACCGGTTACAGACGGCATGGATGTGCAAGTAAGTCAATTAAGTTTGAGTTATCCGAGTCTTCTAGTAAATTTGGCATGCAAATGGTCCACCAAGCAGCGCTACTTTTTCATATTATATTGTTTTATGCTGAATAGCCTGCCATTTCCTAATAAAAATGGCGATCTTAAACTCCCACATTTTTAAACTGAATTTGGCAGCATGCAACTCGCCCGCTCCATGCAATGGAATGAAACGAAACGTGTAGCATATGTTGGAAGTAGTGAAGTGTTTTTGATTGATTTATTCATCCATCAAACCTTTTACTGACAGACTAACTGTAAATATCTTACTTTATTTTGAGGTGCATTACATTGCTCAGCCAGAAATTATTCCCACTTCAACTCTCTTTCTCCTGGGCCTAACGTTAAAATGCACCAGATGACATCCATCTTATTTGTCCTCAATCTGCATTGAAAATATGTGAAAATTCACCTTCTCGCAACAGTTGTAACCTAAGCTAGTGGTTTTCAAAGTGGGGTCCCCAGCAAAAAGGAGGGATAATCCATTTTCACTATAATTCCATGCCATCCATAAGTAACACAATCTAAGCTAGTGTAGAAGTGAGTAACTAGGCTAATTATAACCATAACAGCAGAAATAATTGACAAAAATCACAAAATAAATATACAGTATTTACTCTGAGAAATGAAATAATGATAAAAGGAACAATTATTAATGGTTAAAACTGAATAATGACATTACAACAGTCTAATCCTAATTAGTCTAATCCTAAAAAAAAAAAAAAAAAAAAAAAAAAAAAAAAAAATCCTAATGCTAAATTAAAATTTGATATTCCTCTAAATCTGTCTTAAAACTGCAAAAGGAAAAAAAAACGCCCAATTTTTTCCCCCTTGCTTTCAAGCTCACCAGCCGCCACTTATATGCACAAAGTACAGTAGTAGTAGTAGTAGTAGTACAGTAGTATAGGAGAGTAGAGTGTATACGGAGAACAGCGGAACATTATGGGGCTAGGGCTAGCTAACGTTACATAGCCTACTGCTGATGTTTGTTGCAACATGTAGGTTGACTATGGGAAAACGTTCTATCTACGGTATTTATGTGAAATGACTTTCTTTGTCAATTAGCGTTAAGAGTAATTTTCAGCCCCAGTCTGCCTAGTAATAGAAACTGCCGGAGTAACTTATAAACAGCCGCCGGTAACTTCTTACCTGTATCTGTCTTTTTCTCCTCCTCGCTGAGATTCAGACACTGACGTTTTAGAGGGACTTCATTCCTGCTTGTGTGCGTGACAGCAAAAAAATAAAATAACTTAACTAACTAACTTAAAATAAACTCACTGGTTAGATGGCATCTACCGTATTTAAAAAGCCTTTCAAAGTGATCTGCAGTCCGTCAAACTATGGCAGTGGATTGAAATAGTTTCCCTGCCGTGCGGCTCATTCATACCAGCCATAGATACCAGCCCAGCTACAAGATGTTTGTGTTTGCAGGTGCACTGCACATGCGTGAGCTAGCTACGGCAACACCACTTGGACAAAGAAGGGCGGGGAGAGGGAAAAAGGCAAAGAGCGGACCAAGGGTATGAGGGGTGGAAAGTGCCAGTGATGTACTCACTGAGCAGCCACTCGTGTCGATCGTCGCCACCCATAGGTTGAGGTGATGTCTCGTCATAGACGCTGGGATAGCTGGCTCAGCCTGGCTGGGGGCGTGGTCAGGGTGGGGTAAATCCCCCGTACTATCCATTCAGCAAAGTTAGAATTTAGCTGCTAGCCCAGCCCAGGCAGACACGATAGTGGATTTAACCACCGCAGTAAACGCACATCTGAACAGACGTCTCCCAGCAAACATCATCTTGACCGCGACGTCACCACACGATATAATTGTGGTTTGGCATCTACCCAGAAAGTCTGACGTTCTCTCCACGTTCTTCCAAAGTAACGTTTAGACTGTCACTTCAAAACAAAAAATATTGATCTCATATTGCTTTGAAAACACCACATGTAGGTGTCTTTTGTGTTTTTGTTGAATAAAATGACCTTTCATTGACAATTTACCTGTTGTGTGATCAGATAGTCACAGTGTGACATGCACTCCACGTGCAATGACGACTTTTATTGAACGCCCTTTTCTTTTTTTAATATGAAAACACGTTTATGTCATATAAGTGCCCATAGCAAGTGTCTCTTATTGTATTTATCACAAACTTCTTGAATCCTGTGGTGTATTGTCCCATTTCTCTTGCCGTAACTGAACGCAGTGTTGTGGGTCTTGGGTGTGCTGTATGCTGTCTGCAAAAAAATTGGTCAAGTCACGTTGGTTACATTATCGTAAATTATATAAATATACCTGTCTCATCGCTGGTTGGAAGCATGAAACAGAATTAGCGAGGCAGCTAGCCTAGCAATGCAAGTTCCAGTAGGGACCGTCAAAATGCTAAGTTCTCAATGTTAAGGATCTCTATATATGACCAAATCCGCACTCTTTCTAACAAAATCCGTAGCCTAATGGTTAAGACACAAGACTCCGAAGCGGGCGCCGCCCCGATGAGGTCATATTTTTTTTCTTTCGATGTAGCAAAAAAAATCATCTGGACATACAGTAGGCTATATGCAACGCTGCTGCATGCACACTGCATATTTGGATCTGTATATCTGAATATAGCCGTTGTGGGAGCGGCATATTTCAACGTTGTGAGGAAGTAGAGGAATTACGTCGCTACGATTTCCATTCCGGATATATAATTAGACCCTGACTAGATGTAGTGGTTTGACGTACAGCACACGGTCATTATAGGTGAAAATGTTTGCTGGGCTTGGGCCCTATCTTCCGACACGCGCTATCCCCTAATAGTGCTTGAGAGCGCACAGAGAGAGCTTATTGACAGATCGTCTGTGGTGACAACGACCCTCCGGGTTATGACGGTAAATAGCCTATGTCCATTGTCCAATGGCGGATTGCGAAATCATTCTACCAGGGACCTTTCAGAGCTGAATGTTGGAGATCACATAAGAATGAGGCCTTTTCCAGATGATCGCACATGGTGATGGCGACTGGGCCAATGCCTCCAGAAAGTCGCTCCTCGCTCGCTCGTGGTGGATGTGGATAGCACACTTTACAGATACAACCGGGTGGATCTGTGTGTTGCGGAGCGCTCAGCTCAAATACAACAGTCGGACACGCTGCAGCCTGAGTAGAGAACAGCCCTGATCAGGCTCATGTCACTGGAGAGACAGCCCCGTCCGAGACACGGATTGTCTCAGGTGAGACAAGCGACAACGAACATCCTCGCACACCGAGGGCACTGGTGCAGGGCTTGATGCCGGGGGGTTCAGGCACGGCAGGCCATGGCATCTACTGACAGAGTGGCCGCCTTTACAGGGGCAGGTGCTCAATGTTAAAAAGGGGCACATGCAGACCTTCCAAACTTGTGAAAATATTTTTGAGTACCACAATAGTGGAACGCTTAGTTCAAATGCTTTTGCACTACTTTGCTTAGTTTGCACACAGTCATTATCCCTGCCATATCATCAATTTATTCAACATATAAATAGGCTATGAAGAAAACAATACAATCATATATTTTAGAGAATAATGCCTTTAACCTCTTCTACTCCACCCCTCCCTACCAGACACCATTTTTAGTCTCTTTTGGGGGGGGGGGGGGGGACTGTCGAATTTAATGTAAGATAGCAGGTCAACAGTATAGGTCACATAGAAGTGGGACACATCATCTGAAAGCTGGGAACCTGAAGGTTAATTTGAGGTGCAACTCTGTGTGTCAAGGTTTTCTAGTCATACATCTGTAATAAACATTGTGTTTTGATTAGGCGTCTATTCAAATCCTGAATGTTTAGAGTATGGGCTTAGAGCATTATCATGAAATATGATGGCCATCCCCATGCCATACATTCCCTGAATGCCCTAGGTCTCTAGTTTGTGATTGTAAAGTTTCATGAGGCTGTGATTATCCTTGAGGTCACAATAGATCATTTCTGTCTAAAACTTGTGAGGTCAAGTTTCAACTACAATGAAATTGCTACCATGGGGACTAACATCATCACACATGAATACAATTGAGCTAATTGAATCCACAAGAGTCTCAGCTTTCCAGTCATACCCATTTTATGCAATTCAAAGATTGTTTGGGGACCCAATATAGGGCAATATTCAAATAGAATAGGTGAAAAAAACACATTTATATTGCATGAAAAAAACTGTTTTTTGTGTGTGATAAAGAAAATAATATTAATAATAATGATAATAATAAAAATGCATGGGATTAGCATAAAGTGGGCTTACCTGTAAAGGGAGACTTAGACATAGAACTCATTCGTATTCAGATATCTTGAGGTGAGAGGTCAAGGGACCCTTTTGGCCATGTCTGTTTTTCCCTCACCAATATTTAGCCTAATTTTTTTGCATTATTTAGCCCCCTTTCTGACAAGGTAGCATGTTATCCTTGATGGCAATGGATGCGTGAGCTAGAGAGCTGCGCGGGCCTGAAATCTCGGCCCGAGCGCTCCCCGGCCCGTGACATGCAGACCCGTGCCCGATCCGGCCCGGATGAGCTATGAAATTAATTGGCCCGAGCTCGTTGCGAGGCCTGAAGCCAATATTACGATACATCTCTCCCTCTCTCTCTGTTCCTCAGCTGCTTCTGCGCAGCCGTCCTGCAGCCTCTCTCTCTATTTGACTCTCTCTCTCTCTCTCTCTCTCTCTCTCTCTGTTCGGGAGCAGTCCGCTGTACATGGACGGACACGGCACACACGGCTTGTTTTTTTTTTTTTTTTACATACTGACACAGCACGCTGTCTGTCGCTGACTGAGCGGAAAGCTACATGTCATGACATGAGTATGACTGGCAGACTAACGTAACGTCATGTGAGGGCTCTGTGTGTGACTGTGTGGATGTGGCAGGGGGAGTGTCTGTGCACTCCTCCTCTTTGTCTGCCTGTGCTCTGCTGTGTAAAATCAAGCGAGTAATACAACGTTATTTAATTTAATTATTGAAACGGGCCCGACCCCGGCCCGGCCCAGACCTATTAATTTAAAAAAAAGTCAAAACAAGCCCGGCCTCTGCCCGTATTGGCAGACCCGTGGGCCCCGCGAGGGTACCTTTGGGTTTGCAGCTCTCTAGTGTGAGCTCTTCTAGTTTCAGCCTGTGTTACAGGGACACCTACTGGTGCCCTAAAATGGTACATGTTTGACCTCGATGTTGGTTGTGGCCATGCGCGGGGGAAACCTCAGTTCAATAAAAGCTATGTGGAAACATTACTGGCCCTTCCAGGGTTTTTGGGGAAATGATGGAAGGCATGTTGTTTGCTGTAAGAGTTTCTGCAGTTAATTGCAGTATATAGCTTAGTTTTCAACGTTAAATTCTCCTTCCCGGTCAAAATGCACTGTGCTGCTGTTGTTGTTGACGCAAGGCTGATTTTAAGGGCCAAGATGGCGGCAGCGCTGCTTTGGCATTACCGCAGCGCCTCTAGCAGCTGTTTTCAAAAATGCATCAAAGTGTCGAGACTTTCGTTCCCAGCTTTTCTTGACCGCGACCTCACCATACAGTTTAATTTCTGTCGGTCATCTACCCAGAAAGTCATGCCACCGCCTGCCACAAGGTGACATCGTCTCCAGTCCATGTTCCCCCAAAGTAACAGTCTAGAGACTCTAGACTGTCTCTTACAAAACAAGAGATGTTGATGATATTGCTCAGAAAACACTTGGTGTCTTTTGTGTTTTTGATTAATAAAACAACATTTGATTGACAATGTATTTGGTTGTGTGATTGGATAGTCACAGTGTGACTCCATGTACAATGACTACTATTATTGAACGCTAATTTTTGTAAATATGAAAACACGTTTATGTCATATAGTATAGTATAATTTTAACCTGTATTGTGTGTAAGTGCCTCTTTATGGTATTTTCACAAGCTTCATGTGGTGTATTGTCCCATTACTCTTGCCGTAAGAACGCAGTGTGTTCTGGGTAATCTGGCCATGGGATGTTGTGCTGCTGTCTGCTAAATAAATGGTCAACTCACATTGGTTACATTATTGTACATGATATAAAATATATACCTGTCTCATCGTTGGTTCATCAAACATCATCAAACTGATTAGCGTTAACAGGTGAGGCAGCTCCAGTTCCAGTATGAACATTCACCACTGAGGACAGTATATATTAGGGGTGGGGGAAATTGAGGACAGTAGGCTATATGGGGGGGGGGGGTCAATTCACTTAAATATCGTGATTTTTAGTGTCAAAATTTGTGTCAAACCCCGTTAAAGGAGCACAAATGCTAAATTACCGCTTTTGGGAAGATAGGACCCAATGAGTTTTGGCCTGTCAGAGGCCCCCCATCACAACTTTAGCAAAGAGATACCTGTGATGCTTGTCAAAGTGGATATACATTTTCTGATCATATTCAGCCAGACAGTGACATGGAGATTTAGAATGGTGAGCAATGGCCCCCCCATTAACTCCGCCCATGGCCGGAACGTAGGAACCAAAGTGCTGTACTCTTATGGATCTCTTATGGAAGTACTTCTTTGAATATTTTGTTTGGTATGGCCATGCTTCTTATTTTTTCTCTAACTCGTAGCGACTGGTTAGGCTGCCTACTGCTGCATTTCTATGGGGGAACGAAAACACTGGAACACAGGACACCAGAGCACAGGACTGGAACATGGGGCGGAACATCCTGCCTGTAGTAATACGTACCAGGCTCTTCTCCTCGGGAAGAGCCTGGTGACGCAAGTTTAGCCATTCTTCTGCCTGCAGAAACTCCATTGGGATGACGCATTTCACGTCACCGGCATCATATTTTCTATTGGATTACCCCCCCCTCATATGCATGGCTACACCTACGTTTTATAGGCCGCTCCCCACTTCCAGTCCTATAGAGCTCAACAGTCATCTGACGTTTCTTGCCCCAGAAGTGAATTCCCCATTCATTTTCGCCATAGACATTTAGAAAAATCCATATAAATTATAACGAGTTTTAAGGCTTTAACCAAGCCAACCAGTCTTCCAGAGAATTGTAAGTGACCATAAAACATTTCACTTTCAGCAAAAACAAAAAATAAAAGTGGGGGAGGGGGAATCACATTGTCTATCTTTTTTCCTGCATTCAAAAGAGTGACTTTTTTTTTTGCTCCCAAGTGAAATGTTTTATGGTCACTCCCAATTCAGTAGGTCACGGGCTGGCTTGGTTCTAGCCTTAAAACTATAAGGAATTTTTGAATATGTATGGAGAAAATGAATACGAAATGTACTTCCGGGGCAACAGATGTCACGTGACAGCTCTATTTCCCTCTATCTAAAGACAACTGAAAAGAATGATATCCCACTTGACAAAATTAAAAGGAGGCTGCATTCTTTGCAATATAATGTGTTTTTCAGTGGATATTAGCTTTAATGAGTTGGATATTGCCTGGCATGTGTTAGCATTTGAGCAAATGTTCATAATAGTAAGCTATTTTAGTTGGACTGGCATGGTTTGGATGCAGTTTACGATTTTACAAAATGTGTTACATTGATTTTTCCCTAAGTGGTGTTGTAATGATGTGAGATGGATTGCAACATTTCTCACCCTGTGTTTGAGACAGAATACCTATAACAGACATATGTCAAAAGTTTACATTAGATTTAGAAGAATCTAGCTCAAATGAGCAAGAAGATATGGAAAATAAATGGAAAAAGTCTTACAATCATCCCCAGTCACCACTACAACATTGCAAACACAATAATAAAATGTTCTAGGACCATAAGGCCTACTTTTATTCAGAAATGATCAAAACACACCAAACATTTCCCACCACCACGCATAATTACAGTACAGACATGATACAAAAAAGTGAATGAGATCTGAATAAAGATTGATAGACAAGGCAGTCAACACGATATATTCCGATTCAGATCAAATTTATTATCCCACATGGGGAAATTCATTTGGTCCAGTGCTCCAGACATAAAACATCCTAAAGAAAGTCCATGGTAAAGACAATGGGTAATCATAATAAAACATAGAACATATACACTCACAACCCCCAATAATAAGACAACAGTAAAGTATAAAAATAATAATACAATATTCAAGTATAAAAAAGAGCCCCTACAACAAATAAACAGCCCCTCATTAAATTATTAAAGTGCAAAGTGACCTGTTGCTTTAAGCCTGCATGTCATACAGGCTGACAGCCTGTGGAATAAAATAGTTATTGTATGTGGTTGTTTTGAGCTTCTTATGTAACAATCTCTTTCCCCGGCTGTGGTTGCTGCTGCGACTGAATTTAGAGTGTAGGGGATCATGTATATCATGAATGACGAGGATATGGGGGCAGTGGTGGTCCAATGTGGTGACCCAATGGTTGGAGAAGGGTTAGGGTTAGAAGCGAGCTTGCAACCGGAAGGTTGTGGGTTCAATCCCTGGGACCGGCAGGATAAATCTGGGTCCGGAAACTGAAAAGGCAGTGCTTGCCCCTCCCTCTTTACCACCACTGAGGTGCCCTTGAGCAAGGCTCTTAACCCCAACCGCTCCAGTGGAGCTGCTCAGTGGCCAGCAGATCAGACTGTGGTTTTACTGGGCAGCTTCCAGGTATGAATGTCCATCTGATCTTCTATGAATCACCTCATTGAATGGAAAGGAATTGTTTCAAAATGTCCCCATTCTCTGGGATGGAGTTGTACGCCCAGAAACCCAGTTTCCCTGGGGTTGTAGAGATTACTTGCAAAACCCCATTTAATGGGTAGGATTCAGGGGTTTCCCCAAACTGGGTTTGTACAACTCCACCCCAGATAATGGGGACATTTTGAAGCAATTCCTTTCCATTGAATGAGGTGATTCATAGTAGATCGGGTGGAATGTGTTTGTGAATGTGAACAGGGCACTCCTGCAAAAGAGAGCATTGCTCTCAGTGAGACTCCCTGAATAATTTAATGTAAAGAAAAGTGTGTTTTCCCCACAAACATAAACCCATGCTGCCAAATCCTTGGCACAGCCCCCCCCAGCCCTGCCCAGCGTCACATTGGTTTGAAGACACTGGTACAAGGATTGGGAGTGACCGGACCAAGATGGAGGCATGTAGGAGGGAAGGAGCACATAGTAACAATTCCCAAAACAATGTCACAATACCCACAATACCAGTAATCCTATAAAATAACTTTATATTTTCATTAATTTCCATGAATTATTCATGAAATCTCCTTAAACATGCCCTTAAACTTGATTCCTTACATTCTAATTTCATGAAAAATTCAAATCTTTATGTTAATTTCCACTTAATAACCCTGTAAAACCATGCACAAACACGACAAATCCCTAGTGTCTCTGTGAATCAACCCATGAATAAATCCAATACTTCTTTTTAAAGCTATGCTATTTTAATGCATAATTAATGTTTATGTAATGGAGAAATTAAGGACATTTCAAGGATAAAATTAAACAGAAAATAACATTTGGAACTTACAGCTGCAATTACAAATTGAAATAGCACACTATAACACAGGTCAACATTTTTGCTGGATTTTATTCCTGTATATGAACAATAAAACCCAACACATGAAACAAATTGACCAAATAAAATTCCAATATGTGTCATTTCAGAAGTCTCATTGCAAACATTTCAGTTCTCTCCTCCACTGGTGCTTGCATGAAGAGATGGAAAACATACACACATTCTTTACTTCTTAAGTATAGTTACGTGTGTATGAAAAAAGACTGATAAAGACTATACTTTGATTAATGATTTGTGTGATATGGTTTTTCCACATAAAAGGTGCACATAATGTGTGAAAGCTGGGAGAGGTCTAGACAAGAGAGACACATGTTATCATTTTTGTCTGTCGTGCATTAAAACTTTAGAAAGAAATAACTTGTAGGAAGTACAGCTATTTGTGTTAAAATGTAAAAGTAAAAAGTCACCAGAAAACATTCAGATACCTGAAAATCCTACTTAATTATAGTAACAAAGTATTTGTACTTATTAGTTACTTCCCATCTCTGTTTGCATGCTTACCTGCTGTGACATGAAGCCACGTCCTCCACCCGTGTCGATCGCTCTCTTACAACACTGCCTGCCCTGTCCTGTCCCCTGTCCCTCTCTCCATGTGGTGATTGGTCCCTCTATATCTAAATACCCTGTCCTGCCCCCACCCACCTAAATCACTGTTCCTCAGAGCCGGGGCCAATGGGGAGGCAGCAGGGTGAGGCACTTCCTCTGCGACAGGAAACAAACAACAGACACCCAGAGACCACAGAAAGGGAGAGATAAAGAGAGGCAGATGTTTGATAGCTCTAAAATCAACTTTCTAGAGGTCAGGCAAAGTGCAATGTTAAAATGTCACTAAACAGCAGTCCTGCTACTGTGTGAGCTGGTGACTTCTAAAGTAAAATGGATTAATAACCATAAAAATAAATGTTTTGAACGTTTTTCCTTAAAATCATGTTGTCTGGTAGCTCTTTAAAAAAATGACACCCAGCTGCTGAAGTAAGCGATGCAGACATACAGACACCACTTAACCAATTTTAACTAAAAAGAAGACAATTTGTGATGTCAATGATGACATCACAACTGCCTGATGACATCACTTCCAGTTGAGTGACATCACTCGCCAGTGACATCACTCGCACTAGATGGATTTGCATAGGTGACTCTGCCTAACAAACTCTCGTGCTCATAGGGACAAAGTCAAGCATAGAAGCGGTTGCACCGCTTAAAAATCCATGAAATGAAAGTGATCAATTTTACCTTTTGTTTGGGGATCAATAGTTTGTTTGGGTACTGCAGTAGTAGGGATGTCACAATATATCGTCCCACGATATATCGCGATATCAGTGACAATAAGTATCGTTGAGATGAAATCTCATATCGCGAGAAAAAGAAGCTGAACATGGTGGCACTGATCTGCATCTGATTGCATGCTCACTCTCCTTTTCACTGCTTTGTTTGAACAGACGAGGGACGTTACAGACACGGGGGATGAAAATGGTGAAATTACTCAAATTAGCGTGGAGGATGCCCGCTCAACTTACAAATCGATCACAAAAAAATATTGTTAAATAATATTGTTAAAATATTGTATCGTTATCGTGAACCTAATATCGTGTATCGTATTGTGAACTGAGTGTATCGTGGCACCCCTAATGAGCAGCGATAGCAACCATGGTGTCAGGTTTTGTAGAGATGGTATGATGTGTGGACCCATGTGCAGACAAAGGGAGACGCAGCAGGCAACGTAAGGCAAGCAAGGCAGGCAAGGTCTTTTACCAGGAGCAAAAGGAGACTTTAATAGAAACAAAACACAAAATAACAAAACCTACTAGCACACGGCTAGGCTAAAGTGGAAACAAGGCTGGAGATACTGGGATTAACAGAGAGCAACAATATACTATACCACGGTAGGCAGGGAGGGTAGACAATAGACAGCTAACTAATGAAACATGAGGGACAGCTGGGGAAGGCAGGAACACAGAGGGCAAAACGGGAGAACTGATTGGTGGGGAGAACTCAGGTAATGGGGCAGACTAACGAGACACATAGGCAACAGGTGGGAGGAATTAAGGCAGACTAACAAGGGAACATGAACAGGTGGGGAGAAGACAGAGACTACACAAGGAATAAACATAACACAACTAATTTCTGTACAGTAAATGACTGAATGTCCACTTAGCTCCTCAGGAAATATCACACATAACATAGCAGATAAACATAACAACTAATTTCTGTACAGTATATGACTGAATGTCCACTGAGTTTAGCTCAGGAAATATCACACACATAACATAGCAGAGCAGGCCACACTGTGGCCTGGGCGTGACACATGGCTGAACAGACGACAACACAAGGGAAAATCCAGCCCAGGACCAGAAGCGTTGTGTGGCAACTATGGGGGCAGGCATACCTGAGGCCTGTACTACAAAGCAAGATTAGTGGTTTAGCGAGGTAACTTCAGGTTTGAACCTGGTTTAGCCGTACTACAAAGCAAGTTAACTTCTTACCGACATATATTTCCATAGCAACTTATGCTTCACACTTAACCTGGTCCGCAGCAGGTTAAGTTGCAAGGATAAGATTAGACCTTAAATACACCACCCACGAACCAATCGAATCAGCAGTTTGGAAAAATGGCCAACCCCTTTCTGGATGAGTTTCCCATCTAGGAAGGAGCACGAATTGTAATGTTGAATTAATCAAGGACGAATAATTTAATTAAGCCCTACTTACCACTTTGGAATATGTTTTTATATATTCATTTTAATGCTCTCAAGTAGCCTAGATACATTGTTTGATCCCGCTGATCGATTGCAGCTGAATAGTGAGTGGAGAAATATCACTAAACCGGCATAAAAAGGTTACATAAACGTCTCCAAAGCGCATGGTGCCGTGTGCGCAACGGAGCTGAGACTGACGTTGGGTTGGAATTGAAATGGTCATAGCCTACATGCTAGAATAGCCTACTACATCTAAGCAATTTAATATGGGATCACCTGCACATATCATCATCATGATGATTAATCATCTTAATCATATTAAGATGATTCATATCTAGGCTACTCCTGCATTTTGCAGCTGCAACTGTGTTGCTTTTGGCCTGTATGATGTGATTGAACTTCATATTTCCAGCATCATTATATGAAATATGGAGATATGCGCTCTGCTGACAATAGCCTATATATGTGACCACAAAATAGGCTATTTTTTATAAATGAAATATATGCCCGCACGTGCCGATTCAGTTCAGAAGCATTTTTTTATTTTATTATCATTCTTTTTCTAATTGATTAACCTATAGGAATTATTCAATCAAACAATAATGATCATTATTATTCATTGAGCCTAAAATTTATGGTCTATACATATGGATTTTGGACTGAGATAGATTACACATTGCTTCCACAAAAGACTGTAGATAGAGAGCTGTAGATAGCCTACGAAACCGCTCTTCAAAGAAATTACTGGTGTGGATAAAAGTGGTCACTTTAGACAGTCATTCGGGAACAGTAATAATATCCAACGCAGATTTGTATTTGCGGTATCATTCAATGAGGAAATAGGCGTGTCTGGCGCTGTCAGAGTTGTAGCAGTCCATATTGCACTGTGATTGGCAGTTGTTAAAAACCACGCCTCTTTTGCGGGCACGAGCTCCAGTGCACGGGCATTTTCATGTGCACGAGCTGTCAGCTAGATTAGAAAAACCTGGTTCGCGTTAACGAGTGGCAATCGACGTTCGTAGTACAAGTTAACTACAATCGAGCTGATCTGGTTTAGACAAACCAGATCAAGGGACAGATCCTGGATCTTCTTATCCAACATTCGTAGTACAGGCCTCTGGCTTGTGGTTAGATGGGCTAAAGCCACAGATGGGAGTCATGCAAAATCATGGCAATTGTTATTCCATTCAATTTGTGGTACTACTTCTTGTATAGTGTCATGACGAAAGCAAAGATATAACAGCGTGAGATAAAGGACATCCCACCCAATATTAAAATATAATACTGTGCGTGCATGTGTGTATCATCCATCGGATCAGCACAATAATAATAATAATAATTATTATTATTATTATAGCTGCTGCGCAGCAATGGGTCGTGGCCGGGCAAGTCTCAAGGCTTTGAGCTATTATGACATCACAATTGCTCGAGTGACATCAGTGATGGCATTACAATTGCTTGACTGACTGATGACATCACAAATACAACCTAATTGCCATAGGTAATTAAAGCAATTAGGCTATACACGGGGCCAGAATTCAACGTTTTGATGCACTGTGGGCTCAATTTTTGACCGATCGAAAATCTGTTTTGATACTTTTGTGTAGGACAGTCTAACGATGCAGATGCTGACGTTTGGTGTCGTTTGAAGAAAAAATGTGGGAGGAGTAGGTTTTAATTAGTTTTACAGTTTTTGCAGTTTTGCAGTCTTTAGACTTCATAATTGGCCATAGGTTGCATTGTACAAAAGTTTCTCCTCATTTGGGCGCACTTTTCGGTGAACGTTGCAAAGCCGTAGCACGTATGCCTGATTTTTTATGAATTTTCAAAGTTTGAAACTTTAGACGGTCGCTGTAGTGCCACCTAGGACTATTGGCCCCAAATTTGCGTCAAAGACGTTTGTATGGGACTGGACCTTTGTGCAAAGTTTGGTTAGTTTTCATGCATGGGAAGTCGAACTTCCCGGGAGAATAATAATAATTATAGCTGCTGCGCAGCAATGGGTCGTGGCCGGGCAAGTCTCAAGGCTTTGAGCTAGAGGTCTTCGGGTATGCCCGACCCCCCGAATACCCGAGGTTCCGACCCGGACCCGGCCGGGTCTGGGTCCATTCAAAAGAAGTGCCAAACCGCTTGACCAAACGCTTAGAAAAGTCATAGCACACCTGTCCTCAATAAGCCGCATGTTTTGAGTTCGGACATGTCTATGTGGCGCAGAAATTGTGGGGGTTATTACGTGCCAAAAAAGTGGCTGCTGCGCAGCAATGGGTCGTGGCTGGGCAAGTCTCAAGGCTTTAAGGTATTATGACATCACAATTGCTCGAGTGACATCAGTGATGGCATCACAATTGCTTGACTGACTGATGACATCACAAATACAACCTAATTGCCAAAGGTAATTAAGGTAATTAGGCTATACACGGGGGCCATAATTCAACGTTTTGATGCACTGTGGGCTCAATTTTTGACCGATCGAAAATCTGGTTTGATACTTTTGTGTAGAACAGTCTAACGATGCAGATACTGAAGTTTGGTGTCCTTTGAAGAAAAAATGGGAGGAGTAGGGTTTAATTCGTTTTTGCAGTTTTGCGGTCTTTAGACTTCATAATTGGCCATAGGTTGCATTGTACAAAAGTTTCCCCTCATTTAGGCGCACATTTCGGTGAAAGTTGCAAAGCCGTAGCACGTATGCCTTCGCTGGCCCGACCACTAATAATAATAAAGGCAAATACAAGAAGTGGCCTGGCCGCTTCGCTGGCCCGGCCACTAATAAAGGCAAATACAAGAAGTGGCCTGGCCGCTTCGCTGGCCCGGCCACTACTAATAATACAATAAGTGGCGCTGCTGCTTCGCTGGCCCGGCCACTAATAATATTAAATAATAATAATAATAATAAATTGAAAGATGTGCTACTTTCACACTTTTTTCAATTGTTATTGGGAAAAAAACATTCAAATAGGCTATGCAAACAGTGCAGACTATGAATTTTCAATAAACAAATACATGTGATAATAATTATTTCCTAAAAAAAAATAAAGTCCATTAATCTGAAACTATTTTATACTTTGACTCTGATGCAGCTGCTCTCTGTCCATCTCTGTAGTCTTGCTCAGTGTTCTGCTCACAGCACTGGCAAAGAAGAGACAGGATTTCAGGCCTCAGCCCCGACAAAACCTACAAAATGTAAGTGAAAAACAGTGGTGCATGGAATCATGGAGGAAACATTATGTTCAACCTGGAAACCGTGGTGAAACAGTGCATACCATTTATCAGATTGAACACACCCCGGGAGCTGCTCTGAGCAAGCGAGCTGTGTGTTTTTCAAAGGGAAGGCAGACGAGACAGGCAGTATCGGTGTAAGTTGCATGAACTTCACAATCTTGTGATCTATTTTCAATGATGACATACATGCAGTTTCCCAGTTACTCCACTGAAAATGGCCGAAGTCAGAGCCTACGGGATGTCACTCGCTCGCACTTTTTTTCCTCTAAGGTAACACAGTTCAGAATCAGGCACAGCACGTCTTGTCTGTAGGCTATCTTTTCACTGCAACTCTCCATTGATGTAGGTAATAGTGTTAATTTTGTCAACGAAAAACTATGACGAAAAATGTTAGTCGACTACCTTTTCCCCAAGATGACTAAAATGTTCTGACTTTAGTGACTGAGGCGCATGCGCAGTCATCAGTAATTCCGGCTGTGTGTGTGTGTGTGTGTGTGTGTGTGTGTGTGTTTATGTATTTGTTTATTTGTTTATTAAAAGGATCCCCATTAGCCGCCGCCTAGACGACAGCTAGTCGTCCCGGGGTCCAGGACAAGACACACATCACATGACATGCAATAATTAAAATAGAAAAACACAAAGGAAAAGGACAGAACAAAGAATGAAAAGCAAATCTAAGCTAAAACAGACTGTATGGGGAATCTTCAAAACTGTAGGCATCTTCCAGAATGTGTGTAGCCTGCTCTCCCATCTCTGCTGTGCGATTATCATCTATGTGCATTCTAAAATGAAACTTATAGAAAGAAAGAAAGAAAGAAAGAAAGAAAGAAAGAAAGAAAGAAAGAAAGAAAGAAAAGACTGATTTATTTGAAGGAGCAGCAGACAGGGCAGGGTGATAGAGTGATAGTGCCAGGCTTGTGTTGAAGGTTGGTGGATAAACAACATGATAAGAGCTGGGTGGGGGCTGGCCTATGGGGGATAGCAGTTAGCTGTAGCATCCTCTATACTCACCACATCATTAACTCCACACTTCATTAGCAGCCTTCCTCCCCATAGCAGGCTATACCCAACAACTGGAATATATGACCATATATGGTCAGGAGGACTGAGACCGCTTGTGTGAACTGAAAGGTCAAGAGTATTGTGCACGCATGTGTCCACTTTCCTCTCCTCATCAAGCTTGTCATTTTTTATGCTGAAAATGTTGGTTGAGTGACTGTTGGGAATCTAAGAAATTCTTTACCGTTATTTTCTTTACGAAACATTCTCCATCCTGCTATAAATCAGTATTGTCAGTATTATTATATATAATTAGTATTATTATATGTTCGCTAAATTTTCTAGGTTTATAAGGACATTTGTTATGTCCTTATTTTTCATAAATGTGTAAAAATACCTGACTTTATGTCAGGTATTTTTATATATTTTCTCTCTCCTAGCTGTATATAAAATATTGTAAATATGGAGGTGTCAGATCTCATGTTCTTGTTAGTCAGAGCTTAATTTGCTGTGGGTGTGGCATTCTAGTCACAGGAAATCCACAGTCACATAGGCAGGAAATGCTGGGGTTCAGACAGTGAGAAACAAACAAGAGATCTAAAGGCAGGCAAACTGCAGCACTGAAAACGCTTTGCTTTCAAAGCAGGAGCACTTTGTAATTTGCAGTATGGGTGAGAATTACATTTTCAGCTCCAAACTCGCTGTACCACATTTCCTTACATGAAAACATGTAAGGAAACATTTTCAAAATTACCAATTGTTTTCATGAGCAATGATAACATTTAGCAAAATTAACCTAAAACCCAAAATTAACCCTAACCCTAACCCAAGTATTTTAAATGTGTAAAATCCTATTGAAATTAGGACTGTGAATCTTCACTGGCATCCCCGATCGGGGTACTAAAGTATAAGGGACAGTCCGTTATTTATGAGAGGGGGGGGTATGGTGCAGGGGCGACTTTGTTTTCGTTTTTTTCCTTCACCCTCCCCAGATCTATAAATATTTTCCCATGTCCCTCCCTGAGTGACTGGAGATAAATGCATGACCCTCCCTCCACCATAAATAACCACACTTTATCATACTCACACCAAAGGTAGTATTGAAGAAAATATGACCTTTTCCGATGATTTGGCTATGTTTGATAGCGCCCTATGACATCGGGGGAGAGAGGGGGCGGGGGGCATATAACGTTGAGTACCCAGCCCAATAACGGCCTCATCTCCTAGTTATAAAGCCTACAGTAGCCTAGCCAGGGCCAGCGCGTGCCATTCTGCCGCTCTAGGCGAGAACAAATTATGCCGCCCCCAATTGGCAACACCATACCAGCATCAAAGTATGCATGACGCAATATGCAGGCATTTTGCACATCCATATAGCCTACCTACAAAAATAACGCGCCACAGGTCTGCACAGGTCTGCATAATAACTCCAATAACCACAGCAGTCATGATAGAGCACAGCTATTTTCCAAATAATCACATTTTCAGACCCTCAAACTATGCAAATCTCTCTTTCTACCACTTTCTTATGTGCATAAAACACACACATGGAATGTGCGCACGGCGGCGCAAGCACAGTAATATAAGACTCACAATGTATTTAGCCTATAGCATATATCATCAGCAGATTCACAACTTAAACAAAGGCGAGTTGTTGTTACGAGCTGTTGGCAAATAAAGCTTGTTTACCTTTCAGAAGTGGACACCAGTGGGGGTTGCATCAGCAAAGGTCTTTAAATAAATCCAATCATCCTCTATTAGGATTCTCTCTGCCAGTTCATTTTATATGGAGATTGTTGCCAGTCCATTAAGTCTGTCTTGTTTCATTGTAGGCTACTACTGCAGAGGTACTTTTAACTTTGAGAAACTTATTGTATCTTGGAATTTTGGTCTCTCCAATGAATGGGCAGGCAAAGTGCGCACTGTGCACCGCACAGGGAAACATTGTTTTGGAACCCAGAAACAACGTTAGAAATATCGCGCTAATTTACTGATTACACTAATACTGGTACACACATATGAGCACATGGCCTAGGCTACCTTAACCGAAAGTTAATGATGTAAATTAGTCTACTTGTATGTCCCTTTTCCTCATTCAAGCGGGATTAGTCTGGGCACCTTCCACCCCGCTTTTTGTCATGGGGCGTAAACCACGGAACCAGAATGAACACCGGAAGGCAGTGCGCCAAAAAACATCTGTGTTGCTGTTAGCTTGATCTCTCTTCCCTCGATTAATTGTCTGATGCAAAGCTTCTGTATTGGCTTAAAAGATGTGAGATTGTGAATCCGCAATGTTTCTAAAATAACTTCGGTACGTCCATCTTTTGTTTTGTTGTTTGCCGTTCTGATACTTGGGTCAAATTGTCAAGTTAACGTGAAAGTTGACGAGCTAGAAACGCTGCCATCCGGTCTAGGGCGGGCTCTAGGCCGGAACCAGTAGGGTGACAAAATCAATTGTGGGCGGGAGCCAGGCTCTTTCTCGCCGAGAAGAGCCTGGTGACGCGAGGTTAAGCGGGATGGAGAAGACATGATGACCCGCCCTCCTCTGCCTCTGATTGGCTAGTAGTAGTGCTTGTTTAGGCATGAGGAGTGATGATTGGTTGGGTTAGGGTAAGAATATCAGGTTAAGCCAATCAGAGGCATAGTAGGGCGGGCGGTTCGTGTCGCGGACAGCAGGGAGAGAATGGATCTAGCGGGGAAGAGCATGGAAGAGGCAGAGTGCTGGAGAATATTTGGAAAGCTGCAAGTGAAAGCGCACAATTTGCCGCCCCTCCAAGTGCCGCCCTAGGCGGTCGCCTATGTCGCCTATATGTACGAACCGGCCCTGAGCCTAGCCAACTGCATATGTGTCAACAATTCCAGCTCTGAAACAATATAAAGCGATGATAAACGTTTCCAGTCAATGCACCAAGCAAACAGCAGGACCGAGTGAGGGCCTGTACACAGTGCATAGGAGCAGCGGTTTACGTGAAAGGAAGGAATGGGAGATACCTACCAAGTCCAGTCACATTACAGGTAAACCACAAAGAGATCATATAATTTATATCCACTTTGACAAGCATCACAGGTATCTCTTTTCTAAAGCTGTGACAGGGGGGCCTCTGACAGGGCCTTTGCTGCAGCCGCCCCCTCGCCCCGGAATGCCTTCCCCAGTCACATCTGATAGGTCAAAACTCATTGGCATTCATACTCATTATGTCATCTTTCCAAAAAAGCTGTGGATCTTTTACATTTAATAAGTTGAATGACATTATGACAAGCTCCACGTAGTGGTGGTGGAGCAGGAATTAAACGAGCCATCTGCATGCTTCCACCGCTCTATATGATCGACATATCCATCACCCCACCAGCTCCCCTTCTTACTCAAAGCTCATAGCTCAGCATGATGTAGTCTGGGCACCTTCCACCCCGCTTTTTGTCATGGGGGCGTAAACCCCGGACCCAGAATTAACACCGGATGGCAATGCGCCTAACAACGTCTTTGTTGCCGTTAGCTTGACGCGGTGATGTTACCTAAACTAGAGTCTGATCAAAACAAAGCTAGCGTTACATAAAACAAAACGTTTATGCAATATGGCATCTCCCCCACCACCGCCTGACACACCGGTCAAAACGGTGAAAGAGGATTCTGATACTTGGGTCAAATTGTCAAGTTAACGTGAAAGTTGACGAGCTAGAAACGCTGCCATCCGGTCTAGGGCGGGCTCTAGGCCGGAACCAGTAGGGTGACAAAATCAATTGTGGGCGGGAGCCAGGCTCTTTCTCGCCGAGAAGAGCCTGGTGACGCGAGGTTAAGCATGATGAGTCGCTGTGTCTCTGTCGCTATGTGAGGTGGGGTATTGGTTCGATTCACGATGGAGGAGACAGCATCCTCTCTTTAACATCACTAGCTCTTTACGCCTAGCAGCCAGTTTTAATATTAATTAATTAGAATTGTAATAAAAACTAAAAGAAGATTGTTATGCCTATTTCCACTTTTATGTCTGTGCGGGGTGCCTGGCTGCCGCTAGGCGGAAAAAAAACATTTTGAAAAACTGCTCTAGACTCAGTATATGACATGTCTGGATCTCTTTGCAGTCTGTCCACAGTGTCCATTTCTGTGGATCTGTAGGAGGCACTGTGTCGCTCTGTGTATCTGCCTGTAGGAGGCGCTACGCTGGTGATGTTAAAGAGAGGGCAGTGCTGTAATATGTCTCCTCCATCGGGAATTGAACCAACAGTCTACCTGTCAGACAGAGACAGTGATGCAGCCGCTCAGCCGACTGAGCTACGAGCTGTTGGGAGTTCACCTCCTGATTTCTATGTATGTGTTTTTATGTACTTTTTATGAATTATAAACAATAAAAAAATTAAATTAATATTCATAAATTAATACATTATAAATGTTAAGGTCCATCAGATGGACCAATGGTAAATCGGTAAAAATGCATTATCGGGGTACAAGGGTTAAGCGTATAATTATGGACAACGTGCTCATTGGAGAAGTGCAGTAAACGAATCACAATGTCCCTTTCATATTCCATTCCATGGAGCGATCCAATCCGGTCAGAAAAGCCCGACCAAAGCGCTCTGAGCTCCCCCCTCCCCCCTCCCTCTTTCATCCCCGTTTGTCTCCATATATATTATTCCATATTATTATGCTTCTCAAACCAATCTCACTGCAGTTTAAATACAGCAAGCATGTAAATACGCTAAACTATAGCAAGATCAAAGTGAAAAGAATGTTGTTAACGCATTGGCTAGAAAAATATAGCCTATCCCTGGATGTCATGATGAGATTAGATTGGTGAAAGTTTGGGCAGAATTATATCGTTTTCTCTCGCTATTAGCTACCTTTTCTTCTACCCCGCTGCACAGGTAGGATGATGCAACAGCCTCTGAATGACAGGGGCTCAAAACTACAGTATAACAACTTTCTTTTTCATCGGTCCTTGTGCCTGTCTGACGCGCGAGAGAGAGGGAGTGAGAGAGAGAGAGTGAGATGGCAGAGGAGAGCTGCGCATATTTACGCACATTAATAATCGCGGCGCACTGAATAAGGCCTGGTTTTGAAAAGCACTAAGTGCTAAATTAACGCCAGGGGGGAAGATAGCATTAGGCCGGTATTTAAGGCTGAAACGCCCATTCTGGTCTATTCTGGCACTGCGCCACACCTCTTCGGCATAAAGCGCATTTCGGGGCCTAAAAACATGATGCTATCTTGAGGTGCGCAAAGCGTTTTTTTTTCTTTTGCGTTTAATGCCAGTTTAGCGCCGAAGGCCAGTGGGAAGATAGGGACCGATATCTCAGTAACACCTTGACCAAATTTCTTCACATTTAGCTCAAACGTCAAAGTCTGGACAGACATGCATGTCGACTTATTTTATAAACGAAATCCATTCAGCTTTTTCCCCAACAACTTCACAAGTCAACGGCGAGTGGCTTCAGTTTCCCCCCTGCCCAGTGCCGTTTCTGGCCCTTTTGGGGCCCTATACGACATCTTACAGTGGGGCCCCCACACCACTGTCATCATAATATCCCTGAATGAACATGCAGGACGAGGCATAGTTCATCATCAATACACCTTCTAATTAATCAATTACACACAATATTAACAATAACTATGAATGAATTAATATTTAATTTTCATCTCAGGACAATTGACCATCCCACATTATTATCAGATACATCAACATTCAATAATTAAAACATTCCGGTGTGTTACCCAACCAGCAACACATAATACAGCCTACATATAAACAGCAGAGCATACATGTACACATGTATCTATGGGTCAGCATGGGGGAAATCACGGGCCTGGCGGAGGTCTGCACTCCACCGAGTGCACTTTTCTAGTTGGACAATGGGATACCGATAGCATCATTCCTTTTTCTGGTTGCCTCCCAGCCGAGACCTCAGGACCACAATGGAAATACGTTTAATGCTTTATTGTGATATCCTGATTAATTATTTTATACTGTATGCTTGTTGGTGTATTGTATATTTTTATTTGTCAAATAAATTTAATCAATGTGCACAACTGGTCATCATAGCGACGGCATATGAAACTATTGTTAATGATATGGGACGTCAGACTCACACTTACAAACTTGATCAGAGGGAAATCAATAATGTCTCGATTATCAAATTACACCAGATGAATTACAAATGTTGACCTCTTTGACCTATGAGATTGCCACTGTGTACTTGCATGTTGTTTTACTGTTTGTAACTCAACTCAGCATGAGCAGAGCTTGCATTAGGTGGCGCTGCTCAGCAGGCGACTTGCATGTGTGTCAATGTTTGTTTGTCTGATTTTGCAATCGGGAAACATGGAGGTACTGCTATCCCAAGCCTGGAAAACACTGAGGTATGCGGGCGTTCAAGTGTGGTGAAAAGTCTGCTGTTTATTAGTGTGACTCACTGGAAGCAGGCTGCGGGTATAAACTCTGCTTATAGCTAGATATGTCGGTGTGTGCACGTGCATGTGTGTAAAGTAAAGTAAGTAAAGTAAAGATCACACACATGCGTGCATGTGTGTGGTTGAAGTGAGGATGAATGGTTAAATGAGACGCTGTGAGTGATCTTCATTTATTAATTAATTATCAAAACACAACAGAGTAACAACAATAAAACACTGACAGATTACATGCAATGGGATTAAAGCAATCAGATTACACAATAGTAAGTGTACTCTGTTACTGTAGCAAAAATGATGATTTGGATTACAGTACATATATCAGTAAATCGTTAAGAAAACAGCTGATTTCCTGTTTCAAGATCAAACGTTTAAACTCATTACAGTCCTGGATCATCATTATCAATCATCATTCATATAAAAGGGAGTACTCTTTATCTTTATTGTTTATTTGACAGGGACAATTCACAATAAATATATTGCACCAGAAATAGCTAGTAGCTCATTTGCATCTGTTGTCCCTGGGCGGGAGAACACTGTGGTACTCCCGCCAACAGACACTCCCAGCAACAGAAACCACATCAACAACCCAGTGCACAACACTATGAAGAGAAGATACACATAACAGAGTAACAGTAGAATTACATATATCCGTACATCAGTACATTAGTCAAATTAATCAGAAACACACAATTTCCCTATACTAAAAGTAAAGGATTTTTTTTTCTCAATAGGTGAGAGAAGACTTCTAATGGCTACAGAACTGTCCTTCTCTTAGCCACTTTTTATTTGAGGGTTTAAAACCTTTCGTAACACTTTTTAATAATGTTCAGTCGTAGGTCATTTATAAGCCTTTAGTTAATGATGAACTAACCATTTACAAAACATGAATATACATTTGTAGATGATTAATAAATGTTATGTTAACATATACAAATGTGTCATCTATAAACCTTTAGTAAATGAAGTGTTCCTCACCTGTTGGAAATGATGTGTAAATAATTTACAATTCATTTACAAGGCTTTCTGCATCCCCTAAAATTTGTCAAAATTGAAGCCAATGCGGAAGTGTCCTCTTTGCCTGCATGGGGCGGTGTCCACCCGCTATGCCGACCACCCGCAATGCCGACCTTAGGTTTAGGCGTGGGGGGTGGGAGAGGTTAGGTTTTGGGTTAGGGTCTGGGGGAGGTTAGGTTTAGGCGTGGGGGTGGGAGAGGTTAGGTTTTGGGTTAGGGTCTGGGGGAGGTTAGGTTTAGGCATGGGTGCTGGGAGAGGGGAGGTCGGAACAGCGGGAGGTCGGAACAGCGACATGGAACCCATGGGGCGACCCATTGGTTTGTGGACTTCTGTTTTGAAGCCTCAAGTATGGCCTCAGGAAACACTTTCCTAATGTGTTTATGGTCTCAATCACTAGTTTCAGACTATGTTGTAGTTGCAGACTATGTTTTGGGGCATGATTGACAGGTCGGTTGTCCACTGATCACACAGCTTGCCGATCACGGACCAATAGCAGGCCGTGCTCTGTGGGAAACCCCCGGAAGTCCACAGACCAATGGGTCGCCACCCGCAGGCCATTCGAATGCAGGTTTAAGTGCACTTCCACATTGGCTTCAATTTTGACAGAGCTACCCCCTTGTATGTAACACATTTATGTGTGATGAATGGTTTACACTTTAGATTAGGGGATGCAGAAAGCCTTGTAAATTAATTGTAAATGATTTACACATCATTTATAACAGGTGAGGAACACTTCATTTACTAAAGGTTTATAAATGACTTACAACACATTTGTGATATGTTAACATAGCATTTATTAATCATCTACAAATGTATATTCATGTTTTGTAAGTGATTAGTTCATCATTAACTAAAGGCTTATAAATGACTTACAACTGAACGTTATTATAAAGTGTTACCAAACCGTTAACAGTACTGCAGCCTTTAACATCAGCTGGCAGGGTTTTCCACAACCTTGCTGCCTTGATTGTAAAAGCAATTTGACTGAATGTTGTGGATCGAAATTGGACACAACAGTCCCCTCTAGTGGAGGCTCTTGTAGTTCTAATACCACTGTTGCCAATCCCATTTAACCACAAATTGGTTAAATGGTGGTGGAGCAAGGTCATGGAGGATTCTGTATGGTAAACAGACATTTGCAATAAACAGAAAGTTTTCAAAAGTCAGAAAATTATACTTATATTATTATTAAACTAATAATGCTGCAGTGGTGATACTGTATGTGTTAAGTTTTTTATCCAGTACCTTTACTGTTTGTTTAAATAGTTTATGCAGTGGCTGCCTGCATGGCTGTTTTATTAGCCTGAGACCAAGTTGTAGCACAGCAAGATAGATGAGATAAAATCAGAGAATGCATATATAATTTTGCTGCATCTGTACTCAGCTGATTTTGAATTAATCTAAATAGTCGAAGGTTACGTTTGAGAGTCCCTGCAGTTTTTTTAATGTGTTTTTTGAAAATGCCTGGCAGCTTCAAGCGTCACGCTTGGAAAATAGGTGTGAATCCTGAACGATGGCTTGAGCAAGGCGTGAGCATTAAAGCATAAAGCTCATCTCTACTGTGCATGTGGTAGAAAAATCACACCCAGGTGTTGAAGTTAGCGGTGCAGGTGTGCAGGCCCCAGGTTTGCAGGTCCTACCCTTCTCCTCCACCCCTCTCCCCTCTGTCTGACACTAGCCGTCCTTGAAAGCCGGAAAATGCACGGAAAATGGGATCCGCGCCTCCGATGTGAAAGTTGTGAAAGCGGGTTGGTGGGTAATTGTTGTACACCTTTCGTTCCGCCAGTGGACCTAGTCTCAGCGCCGGGTTACCCTGCAACCCGCCTCCACCTGAAAGCGTAGGAGCGGCAACACGGAACGGTGCGAATGGTCAGCTCATTCATAAAAAAAAATACAGGGGAAACCACCTCATGCAGCAAGAAAGGCATAAGTGAAAGTAAAAAAAGTAGCCTATACAATCATGACTGCAGGGGCGCCAGGAGGAATGCTCCGTGCCTAGTAAGTAGATTAGGCTTTATGCTCAAACGATGTTGACATTAGTAGGTAAGATTAACGGATATAATAATAAGCTTCAGAGGACTATAGCCGTCTGTGGCGAGTTGGTCTGAGGATATTCCCTCTGGAAACCAGCTCCAGAACTGCAATCTGTCTAGCTAGCCAGTTATGCATTCCCTTACAAAAACTACTAACGTTATAGTCATGTGCATTTATAGCCTATACTATTCCCCCGACGAACGTTATGCAGACTGCAGCTGTTTGATATGCGGGCGTCGTCTTTCAGAACGGATGCTAATTAGGCTACTTCATGGGAATAATTTGCTTTACAAAAAACTGGAACCAAAAGATAAGAATTAGCCTTGTACCTAATAGGCTACATGATGGTGCCTCTGTGATCCATAAAGTCGATCAGATGAATATTGAAAGCCTTGTTACCATGCAGCATGTGGACAACACTTTTGTGTTTTATCACTTTGATCCTTAACGACCGCAGCTGCACGTCGTTGGCTGGCGTACATCGGCGATGTTTGGTTGTTGAATGAATTCGTTCATCATAGTCTAGGCTACACTAACCTATGAAAATATTCATTTGGGCTAGGAGGAGCTGGGTGGAAATGCCTCCGCTTGCCTTTCAATCCGGGAGGGGTGGATGTCACTTGAAAGCACACCCCAGGACAGGAATGTGGCGGTGCTGTTTGGCCGTGTGTGAAAGCAATTTCTGTGGCGAGGCTGCCGGCTTTGCAGGCCTTCTGAACTGCAATTTTGCGCGATCTGTGTGTGAAAGCTGCTACTGTGTGTGCGAATGTGTGTGTGAATGTGTTTGCATGTGTGTGTGCGTGTTTTACCGGACTTCAAACGCTATCGTCCTCAAGACAAGACACTCCCTCTCTCTCTATGCCTGTGTCTGTCTGTGCAGAGCTGGGGGTGGGGCCTAGGCAAAATCTCGTCCACACATCTTGCCCACAAACACACATACATATGTAGTCACTTATAGAAGCGGCTGCACCGCTTGAAAATAGTTAGCGCTAGTTAGCTTAGCACAATGAATGGTAGTCAATGGTAGAAAACAAAACAAAAAATGCTTCAATACTGCTCACCTGGTTAATTCAAGTCCTGAGATGCCAAGTTGGCTTGAAAAGACAGGGTGTAAATCATGTATTTTCAAGCCAACTTGGCATCTCAGGGCTTGTGGAGACTTGGATTACCCCAGGTGAGCAATATTGGAGCATTTTATGTTTTCTTTCCCCGTTTTCTTCTTCTTCTTCTTCTTCTTCTTCTTCGCTCAGGTTAAGGGGGTAGGCTAGTGTTAGAGAATGGAATTTTAACCACTCTTCATCCGCTAAATGTATATATAACAGCTGATATAGCCTAAACCTTCGAAAATGAGCAGGCTGAGAAAGAATTTGTTTATTTTTCCTCAGGGCAATTGTAGTCAAAACAATAGACAAAACATTAGCCAAGTGAAAACAATTTGGAATGCGACGCCAACCTATGGCGACATATCCAGGGCTGATTGTATCAACACACCCTGAGAGAACAAAGTGTATGAATGAAATGTTTTTGTTTGTTATAAATCGATAGAGTGAAGTAAGCTCTGCATTATTTAAAGTGCAGTAAGCAAATTTGAATCAACCAATTAGTAAAGACAATAAATAGACTGTTGATTATTATTATAAGACATCTTCCTGGGCTTCTGGTTTCGATTCATTTGGTTTAGGCTATATCAGCTGTTATATATACCAGTGGTGGCCGGTGAGCTTGGAAACAGGGGAGGAAGCTAGTGCGGCGACCGAAGGGCTTTTTTTTTTTTACGTGTGCGCGCGCGCGCGCATGTGTGTGTGTGTATTTGCCATGTTTCCCATGCTGTCAAGCCTCTTAGCTTTCCACCCAGTGAGGAGCATTGCATTAGCACCCAGTGAGAGGACTACAGGACGGAACAGCACCTGGCACCTGAGGCGGTCCCAGGGAAAATATGACATATGCTCTGCTGCTGATACTCTCACCCACAAGCAGTTTTTGCCCAAAACGCCCAAATCTCATTTTAAATTAGCATTAGGATTAGACTGTTGTGATGTCATTATTCAGTTTTAACCATCAATAATTGTTCCTTTTTTCATTATTTCATTTCTCAGAGTAAATACTGTATATTTATTTCGAGATTTTTGTCAATTATTTGTGCTGTTATGGTTATAATTAGCCTAGTTACTCACTTCTACACTATCTTAGATTGTGTTACTTATGGATGGCATGGAATTATAGTGAAAATAGATTATCCCCCCTTTTTGCTGGGAACCCCACTTTGAAAACCACTGGCTTAGGCTAGAACTGTTGCGAGAAGGTTTCAGGATTTATCTCTATGCATTAGGCTGTGATTACTATTTATATAAATCTATTTATTCACATAGATTCATGATATATTATGGTATACAGCCTACCTGTGACATCAATGTTTGTTGTATGTAGTCATCAATGTAGGTTGATATGCTTCATCCCAATCGATTCCTTATTTCTTCTACTTTCATATGATATAAAGATCACCACTCAAGCTTTAAAATTGAGCCCGCTGTCAGCTATCGATTTACACGCCAAATTCAGTAAAAAAAAGGTGTGAATTTAAGGTTCGCGGGTTTTAGTATAAGAAATTACAGGATGAAACTTCAATACGACAAAAATAGCGCTGCTCGGTGAACCATTTCCACGCCGAATTTAATAGAAGGTTCGGATAACTTGAAATCAATTGACTTACTTGAATATCCGTGCTGTCTGTAGGGGAAACGCTGCAGTCGAGACGTTGCAAATATTCCAGTTTTCTGACATTGCAAAAAGCCCGTATAGCGCAGCTCAATTCTCCCCGCAACTCGAAACTCGTTTTGGTGGTAATCCAATATCAACGACTGTCTGGCTTGTGAACACTTACTGATTGATAAAAAAGTAAATAAAAATAAGAGGGAAATATGATATGCTGCTAACTGTCTCAGTAAAAGACGTAAATCCTTCCTGTCAGGTCAGGCAGTGGATTTCACTTCCTAGTACTTGATTCAGCGTGAGAGACCACAGATCAGGCAGTGGAACAACCAATTAGATTTCACCTGGTTTCAAAGGGCGTGATGTGTTTTCCAACCAATCAGATTGAGCTGGAAGTAAGCACTTCCAGCTCAATCTGATTGGTTGGAAAACACATCACTCTCACGGTTCTCCGTGAATTGCAAGTGTTTTTCAACCAATCATATTTTTCATTAGATAAATTACCAAATAAATAAACGCCCACAGGGCGAATGTTTTTTTAATCTCCTCCTCCATGCCGGGACCAGGGCCAGAGTGACTCGTCTGCATGGGGAGCTATAATGAATGAAAAAATGAGCGTCTGCACATAAGAAAAAACACATTTGATTGATATTTTATTATTAAAAAAAATATGAAAAATGAAAAATGAAAAATATAAAAAAAAAATTTTTTATTTTATTTTATATATATATATATATATTTTTATATAAAATCCCCAATCTAATAGAGGAGGACCATCCTCCTATGCCTCACTGGAAAAACCTCCTCTGATATATACATTTAGTGGATGAAGAGTGGTTAAATTTCCATTCTCTAACAGCTAGCCAGTACCATTGCCTACCATTCATTGTGCTAAGCTAACTAGCGATCACTATTTTTGGGGCGGCTTTAGCTCAGGAGGTAGAGCGGGTCGGCCAGCTGCCGTCGTTGTGTCCTTGGGCAAGACACCTAACCCTCCTTCAAAATGTTTGATGCATTTTTGAAATTCCCACAACATGTATTTGTGGGTGTGTCAAAAATGACATGTGGATAATCAGTGGTAAAATTGTAGCCAGAACCAAGTTAGCCGATTGTAACTGGTAAAGCTATACCACTTTTGCAGCAGGACCAAGTTAGTCGATTGTAACTGGTAAAGCTCATTATGTTCAAAAGTAAGGTCCATGTTAGGCACATTGTAACAAGACCAAATTGGAGCAGAACCAAGTTAGCCGATTGTAACTGGTAAAGCTCAAAATGTTTGATGCATTTTTGAAATTCCCACAACATGTAACAAACAAACAACCAAAAATAAGACTGAAGAATGCCTTGTAACTTATTTAAAACAGAAATAATGTTTCATGTTTGTTAATTTGAGTATATATTCTAACTAAAACTGTCGGCTGTGTTTTTTATATATGCATTGCTTTGCTGCTTGTTTTTTCAATTATTTTTTTGTAAAGCACCTTGAATTGCCTTTGTGTATGAAAGGTGCTATATAAATAAATTTGACTTGACTTGACTTGACTCCTTGCCTCGTATGATTGGTATGAATGTAGACATGAATCATGGTGGTCGGAGGGGCTGATGTGTGGCTGCCACGCCTTCGAACCACTGGTACGAATGGTGTGAATGAATAATGATTCTGTGAAGCACTTGGAAAGGCGCTATATAAATCCAATCATTATTATTATTATTATTATTACTATTTTTCTACTACACGCACAGAGAAAAGAAAGGCATCTATCTTCTCGTCTTACTATCGGGAAGATGGCAAATAGGCGAATCTCCCAAAACATGAACATGCTAACGCTATGATTAGAAATACAGCAACGGAATAAAGCAGAGTGAGAACGTGTGATCCATAGAGAGTTCCTCAGGACACCTGGTAGATGTTCTTCCTCACTGCCTCATCTTCCTCCTGGGGCTCTGGTAGGAGAACAAGGAGGATTCATGACAGCATCATGACCACTTCATGTCATTACCTCACTGACATGACATGGCTTCCTGTCATTACCTCACCAACATGACATCACTTCCTGTCATTATCTCACTGACATGACATAACTTCCTATGATTACCTCGCTGACATGACATCACTTCCTGTCTTTACCTTGCTGGCTGCGCTCCTCTTCCTCTCCTCTCTTCAGCCTCTCCTCTCTGGACTCTTCTCTGCTCTCCAGGATGTTTCTGTAGCTTGTCTAGAAGAAGAAAAGCGGAGTAAGGACCTGTGTCAAAGACCTCATTAATCTCATTAATCAAACTGTGCGTAGGATCCCTACTAAGAGTTTACTAAAAGAACGATTGATTAACCTATCCAGTGACTGAGTGCACACCTGCATGCAATTTCCCTGTTCAATTGATAACCATCATGTGTTTATGTGTGGTAATTGGCATTGACCATTGGATTGGGGCAGAGCCACAGTCGAATGTCCCATTTGGAGTGTGATTGATAACGGGGTAATTGCCTGCAGCAGGTGTGGGTACTTGCCTCCTAAAATCTGCTTAAGCAAAGATCAGAATTGACTTAAATTATTGGCCTAAGTTGTCTTCTTTACTTTATAACCATTGAGTATTTATTTTACATCACTACTTTTGAATGGAATGCATTTGCAATACGACACCGATGGAGATAGGGACCGAGATGTCGGTCCTGGGACGCGGTTGAATTACCACTGTTGACCGGTCTGGGTGTAAGGCAGTCGGTCACCAGGGCCTGGCTGGTTGTAAGACAGCAGGGGTTCAGTTCGGGTCCGCATTTGGTTGTGCTAATGGTTGACATTATGAAGGAGTAAGAATACCTGAAGAAGTATGGAAGTCGAAGGAATCTCGAAGGAATCAAGCTGGAATCTCTCGGATGTGGTGTAGCGTCACGGAACACTTTGTTTATATGGTCGCGTTCCGTTGTATGACATCACGTCATTGGTGATGTCACAACGTTCGAGGTAGCTATGACATCATCGGTGTTATGTCTGACATCGCCGATGACCTCACAGGTGAACTCTATGCTATGACATCATTGTCATCGCTGATGATGTCATCATCATTACGTCGCTGACGTGTCAGCTGGTAGGCATCGACTGCCCCAAGAACAGGCCTGACGGTGGGCCATTATGGACCGTTTCTACAACTATGGTTCCCAGTTCCTGAAGTGCAGATACAACAAAAAGGGGGGAGTTTCTCCAACTGTTCTCAGACAGAACTATAAAGAAGTTCCTCCGGTCAGAAAACGATGGAAAAGGAATAGCGGCACGTTCAGCGCCTACAACCCTTAAACAGGAACCTGACCTGTTTTTTAGCACTGAGCACTGTGAGACTGGACCTGTTCTGGTCGTGATCTGGACCAGGACCTGTTCTTGAGTTTAGATTACTTCAACCTTTATGAAGTGCACCACTCATCAATGTCACTTCAGAGTTCTACCAACAAATGATGATCAACCAAGGGCGAGACCAAGAGCCGACATCCTGTCATTTAGTAGGTAATGTTAGCTAGGCAACAAGACAGGGGGCATGGTGGTGCAGTGGTAAGCGCTGTCGCCTCACAGCTAGAAGGTCCTGGGTTCGATTCCCACCTGGGACGCTGTGAGCGCTGAAGGAGTGCATGCCCGTCCGCATGTCCTCGAGTGCCGGGTGGGGTCGTCAAAAAGGGCCTTTCTGTGTGGAGTTTGCATGTTCTCCCCGTGCCCCCTGGGGGTTTCCTTCATATAGGAACCCCACACCAAAACATACAATATCCTGGTTGTTCTGGGCGCCTGTTCGGAGGGAGGGGAACTCGTTGGAATAGCGTGATCCTCCACATGCTATGTCCTACCGGTGAAGCTTCCCCTGTCAAGTGAAAAGAAGCCGCTGGCTACTGCCCATGTCTCCGAGGAAGCATGGAGCCAGTTTCGGCTCTCCCCAGATTGCCAGAGGGTGGAGCAGCAACCACGTTAAAAATAATTAAATTAGCACTAATGGGGGATAAAAATGGGATAAAAAACTGGGGGGGGGGGAAGCATAGCAACAAGACTGAGAGACTCAAAGCCAAAGTCAAAGTCAATGCAAAGACACAAACAGGCACAATTTCGGCGCGAATGATGCGAGGTGAATGACGCAAAGTTCACCTCAGTCACGTATTTGAGTTAAAAAATTTCAACTTGAGCAGAAAATTCACGTGATGCTGTGTTGCGATCAGCACAGAGATTCTCCCAATGTCGCCAACGTGACTAAGCTGATAGTAGCAATCAGTGGCATGGCTCTATTAAACCACCGATAGCTGGAATAAAGTAACAGACACATTATATTTTCCTAACCTACCAGCTAGTCCAACTTCCTCGTTGACTTTTCTCCAAGCCCTCTCATTTTTGTTAGGTCTCTGTATGCCAGGAGCTGTCATACAGCTCCGGTAGCCCTCTGAGTTAGCAACCTACCACAACTGGCTTTCTTGGCACGTTACTGGTCTGGCTTACTAGCGATTTAGATTAAATGAGTTTGCACGGGTTAGGCAAGTAAAACCATCATGCTGATCCTGATCCTGATCCTGCGGTCAAACTCAAGGAGTAATGCAAGGCGAAGATTGGCTTTGCTATTGTCTGTCTATACGTCTGTCCTCACCTGGTCATTGTGATGTGGCAGCATGTCATTGGTTGGGGGGAGGAGCCTCTTAATGAGCTGACCAATAGTGTTGAAAGTTGGTCTCTCTGTCGGCTCTAAACTCCAACAGTGAATCATCAACTGATACCTGAAGAGGAGAGGAGAGATGTTTTGAGTCTAAGGGTGCTTTCAGACCTGATAGTCTGCTTTAGTCCGCTTCCTTGGTTCACACCAAATGCAAAAATTATACATTGTTTTGTTTTCCAGCTGGTTCGGTTCGCTTTCACACGAGCCAAAAAGCAAGTGGACCAAATAGGGCTGCCAACCCTCCCAGATCGAACAGGAGACTCTGGTAGTCTCCCGGGATGGAAAATATAACTTCCCAGAGATTTTTTGACGGCTGAGATTCTAATGTGTGTGTGTGCTGCTGTAGTCTACTTAATTTCATCTCCCCACAGACCCCCCCATGCATTTGGGTCGGATCGAGTTCGGATCACGTTCACACCACAAACGAACCGTACTAGAGTTTGTTTGGAACCCCACCGAGACCACCTCTTTCAACAGGTCTCAGGTCACTTGTTTGGTGCGCACCAGAGTTCGATTGCTACTTTCACACCTGCCCAAACAAACCACACCAAGGGGGGAAACAAACTCTAGTGCGATTCAACCGAAGCAAACGAGGTAGGTGTGAAGGCGCCCTAAACCACACCCGAATTGCATCCAATTGCAGCCACTGTATCCAATTCCGTTTGTTCACGTAATTCTCTGTTTATATGGAGTTTCCAACCGAACGCTAACTGATGTAAATTCATACACTAGCTAGGTAGCTAGGTATTACATTTCATAATACACATTTAAGCATATAAAACTAAGTTACGAACAAAAAGCAGGCAAGACATAAATCCCACTTTGGCCACCACAGTTACTTCATGTAGAGTGGTGGTTCCCAAAGTAGGGTATGCATACCCCCAGTGGTATGCACAGTTACATCAGGGGTTAAAAAAAGTACCCTATTGCAAAAATAAACCCACACCTAAACTAGAAAAGTGCACTCTTTGGAGTGGAGTGCAGATCTCCGGACCGCGTTTTCCCCCAAGCTGACCGATAGACCATGTGAGTGATGAGATATCGCCTGAATGCAATGTGTTAGTGAGTGTTGTCATACTGAGATGCTATTGTAAATCATATATTGATTATATGATTAGATATGTATTATATATTATATGTTATATATATGATTATAACAACACTGGACTCCATCTGGTTCCGAGCAGAGCACTCCCAATGTTTGAGGTCAATCGGACGAATGTTTCTCGAGATAAACTGCTTTTTGTGTTGCCAGTAGATGGCGCTGTGCCGAATTGCATAGAATCCAGCTTCCCGCACTCCGTTGCGTCCCCCTAAGCGCACTCCCCGAGTTTGAAGTTGATGGGACGAACGGTTCTCAAGATAAACCACTTTTTGTGTTGCCAGTAGGTGGCGCCGTGCTGAATTGCACTAAATTTGGCACTGCACTGTGTCAAGTTCCCATCAGCGCACTCCCCAAATTTGAAGTCGATCGGACGAACGGTTGTTGAGATAAGTTGTTGAGACAAACATCTTTTTTTGTGCAATGCCAAATTGCACAAAAACAGGTCACACGTACCCCTTGGCTTAGCACACTCCCAAAGTTTGAAGTCGATCCGACCAACGGTTCTCAATATACGCAAAGGCAAAGCTAGAGGAGAGGAGGAACAGAGGAACAGACAGACGCACAGACAGACAGACGCACAGACAGACAGACAGATGCACAGACAGACAGACAGACAGACGCACAGACAGACAGACAGACAGACAGACAGACAGACAGACGCACAGACAGACAGACAGACGCACAGACAGACAGACAGATGCACAGACAGACAGACAGACAGACAGATGCACAGACAGACAGACGCACAGACGCGGCCGAAAACATGAGCTCCCGGCGGAGATAAAAAACACTACACAGGTGTTTAGTGTTTTCAGAGGCAGAGTAGAGGGGCGACCATACCGAGAAGCATCACTACAGGCACAGCCGTGTCAAAGTCAGACTGTGTCAGGGGAAGACAGATAGGTAGGTTAGTGTACAGTATGTACTGTAAGAAAAAGAAGTAGGCCAGCACTCCAGAATGTCCTTTTAAGATTTGATGGTCATCTGGGACAGACAGAACACAACAAACATTTCAGCGTAAAGCCTTCCATCAGCATAATTATATAAAAAGTAAGCGGTGCACTGGTGTCGACACCAGCTGCTCTGGGGCCTCGCATACCTGTCTGATACAAAGCTAGCAATAGCGGTGTTAGCCTCGCAGCTAGTGTCAACAGTGTTTAATCCAGTGATGAATCCGAAATGCTAAATTGAGGCGCAAATATGATGAGAACTGACTACATTACTTTGGACCTTTACTTTGTACTTTTGACCAAAACAGTTTTTTGAACTAGACTGGTAGACATGTTTAATTCTGCTGTAAAGTTGTGGCATTTTAACATGGAGAACTATAGGGATTTACTCCCTTTTGGAGCTGGCCTCAAGTGGCCCTTCTAGGAACTGCGGTTTTTAATACTTCCGTGTTGGCTTCATTTCTCAGAACCCGATGGGACTAAAGTGAAGCCAACATATCTGGTTTCTGTGAGCTGCCATCTTGCTTATGTGACATAATTTGGAGGCAAAGTCTGCACAGTAGAGTCATGTGACACACCCACGCAACTGTCCCAACATCTGAAGGAGGTTTGAGAGTGGCTGTCACAGCTGTCAATCATGATGTCATACCCCCTTTGTATATGGACTATTATGTTTGATCTGATGGTCTCACATCTCTGCAGGAGCAAAGTCCGGCTGAGACATGTGGCGGCCATCTTTGATCATCTTGTAGAAATTGGTATCCACAGCAACGTTGGGATAAGGGCTTTTTCCTGGATGGACAGACAGACAGGTAGAGAGTCAGTCAAAGAGGTAGACAAACAGACAGACATACCGGTAGATAGATAGTAGAATTAATCTCTAGTAGATTGCCCTGGTCAATTGTCCTGGTCAGTTGTAAATTGCCCTGGTCAGTTGTCAGCTGCCCTCATCGGTTGTCCTGGTCAGTTGTCAGTTGCCCTGCCCAGTTGTCCTGGTCAGTTGACCTGGTAAGTTGTCAGCTGCCCTGGTCAGTTGTCAGTTGCCGTCTTCAGTTGTCAGTTTCCCTGATCAGTTGTCCTGGTAAGTTGTCAGCTGCCCTGGTCAGTTGTCAGTTGCCCTCGTTAGTTGTCACTGCTCAGTTCTCGTGGTCAGTTGTCATTGTTACCCAGAGAGAAGATCTCCCACAGTAAAACTCCATAGGACCAGACGTCGCTCTGTACGGTGTAAACACACTGGAAGATGCTTTCTGGAGCCATCCACTTCACTGGCAGACGGGCCTGTACATATCAATATTAAGATTAGTAATACCAATATTAATAGTAACACAATTAATATTGATAATACTACTAAAGATACTTTCTAGAACTATCCACTTTACTGTTGCCAGTATTGCTACTGCTCCTCATAAACATCAAAGCACCCTGAGCTGCCCTAAAGAAAGGGAGTCACACACAATTCTCCTCTGCTGTGTTTAATATCATTCCAACACATTTCGGCAGAATATACCTTTGTCAGCCCTGACAACAATAAGACTAACTGATACTAACTGTAGTACTACTAATATAAACAGACCCCGGAGTGACTGATATACCTCAACTGAGCCTACTGTGATAAACTGTAACCATGGTGATAGCTGTAACCATGGCGATAGCTGTAACCATAGTAAGCAGACTGACGTTGCCCTGGACGATGTAGCTGTCATCATGAGCGATGTCCCTGGCCAGGCCGAAGTCACAGATCTTAGCCACACGACGGTCAGTCAGAAGGACGTTCCTCGCTGCTACATCTCTATGGATACACTGACAGACAGAGAGACAGACAGACAGACAAACAGACAGACAGAGAGACAGGCAAACAGACAGACAGAGAGACAGACAGACAGAGAGGCAGACAGACAGGCAGACAGAGAGACAGACAGAGAGACAGACAAACAGACAGACAGACAGACAGACAGAGAGACAGACAGACAGACAGACAGACAGACAGGCAAACAGACAGACAGACAGACAGACAGAGAGGCAGACAGACAGGCAGACAGAGAGACAGACAGACAGACAGACAGAGAGACAGACAGACAGACAGACAGACAGACAGACAGACAGACAGGCAAACAGACAGACAGACAGACAGACAGAGAGGCAGACAGACAGACAGACAGACAGACAGACAGAGAGACAGACAGACAGACAGAGAGGCAGACAGACAGACTCTGTTAAGGGGGTGGGGTGTTAAGGGGGCGGGGTGTTAAGGGGGCGGGGTGTTAAGGGGGTGGGGTGTTAAGGGGGCGGGAAGAGATGGAACCCTCTAGTTCTGCATTTTGACTGCTGCCATCTTGGCTCGCGGCCCCGTTCCAATACCCATACTTCCATACTATTTAGTAGGCAAAAAAAGAATTAGTATGTCCCAATACATAGTATGTCAGATGCAGTATGCCAAGAGTACCAGGATGTTGTACTACATCAGCTCCTGTTTCGGAGTATGCATCGATGCATGCTGCGCCAGCCAAACTTCCCCACAATCCTTTGCGCAGCGGAAGTTCTTCTTCTTCTAATGTTTTATGGCGGTTGGCAAACAACTTTTTGTGCATTACCGCCACCTACTGGAGTTACGTCGCACTGAGTGAGCTGCGTGTATAATCCACGCCCACCTCCATGACGCCGTGAACACGTCAATAACTATGATAAAAACACTGACAGAAATATGCACGTTATTATACTGTTAAGAATGAGACTGCATGTATCATCACATCAGTTTATTAGAAACAACAACATACATTACAATATAACATCAATTTGTTTGTTTGATTGTCTGTTCCAATTTTGTAAATGCTTAGTCTGATTTTTTTGTATAATGTACTGTTTGTTATTGCCAGACTTTGTTTATTGGAAAAAAAAAAAATCAAATGTGGCGGCGCGGACGTTGGCGCAAGTGAGCAAGAGGTCGGAGTTCAGGAAGCTCACGTGATGACAGATGTAGTGTGTCCCAATAGTATGCATTTTGCATGCATGCTACACACTACAATCCATACTTTGTGAGGGCAGCGGCAGTACATACTACAAGAAAGAAGTACAAGTATGGGTATTGGAACGGGGCCCCAGGGGTTTTCCACTGAGCCACCTGGTCCAAGATCGGCAAACTGCACAATCATTGGACAGGCAACCTGTCAATCACGCCCCAAAACATAGGTTGCTTTATTGTCTATTTTACTCTAAATAGAGTACCACAGGGATGACATATTTTTGTAGGCTTACCCAGAAATCACCACCATGCTGGTTCGTAAGGGGAAAAGGCAATGGGATTTTTGTATGGGGATTTCAGTTACTCTAAATGCACAAAATAAGATCTGTGGTTAACAAAAGTTCATGAAACAACGAAGTTTGTGTTCAGCAAGATAATCTTCACAAATGAAGACCACTTTTATGACTTTTGAAGGGTTTTCTGAAAATCGCATAGAAAAATACATTTACGCTTCAAAAGCTTAAAGTGGTCCTCGTTTATGAAGATTGTATCTTGTTGAACACAAACTTCAGTTTGAACATAAACTTTTGTTGCAGTCCATTTTGTTAACCACAGACCTTATTTCCTGCATTTAACCGAAATCCCCATACGAAAATCCCATTCACTTTTCCCCTACTCATTCAGTTATATTAAGATTCACGTCCTTGAAAGGTATGAGAGGTGAAATTAGCTTTAGAGACCAAAACCATTTCTTCTACCAGGTTTATTTCTGCTGTGAAGTTGGGCAGAGTTCAATGTGAAGATAATTCAAACCAGTGATTGTCCAGTGAACGGGTAGATCAAGTGAACGGGTAGATCAAGTGAACGGGTAGATCAAGTGAACGGGTAGATCAAGTGTAGATCAATTGTGCCTTTTTTAACCTTTTATGACCTGGAAAAACTTATTCATGCTTTTATCTCGAGCTGACTCGACTACTGCAACGCCCTTTATGTTGGGGTGAGCCAGGCCTGCCTCTCACGCTTACAGCTGGTCCAGAACGCTGCAGCTCGCCTTTTAACAGGAACTCACAAGCGTGAACACATCACCCCTGTACTGGCCTCCCTCCACTGGCTGCCTGTTCGTTTTAGAATCCATTTTAAGATTTTATTGTTTGCTTTTAAATCGCTAAATGGACTAGCCCCAACCTATCTCTCTGAGCTTTTAATTCCGTGTGCCCCGACTAGGTCACTCAGGTCCGCTGACCAGTCTCTTCTGGCCGTCCAAAAGGCAAGGCTCAAGCTCAGGGGAGATCAGCCCCCAAACTGTGGAACGAGCTCCCGCTGCATGTTAGGCTGGCCCCTACACTGCCCATCTTTAAATCTCGCCTCAAAACACATTTTTACGACTTGGCGTTTAATTAGAACCTAGTATGGGAGGCGCGTTTTTTCTACTTTCTGTTTTTTGTCACTATTTTAACTTCTGTCTTATTTGTCTGTGTTGAGTATTTTCTTTTGTCACTGCTATTTTTGTTTGAGTGTACAGCACTTTGGTCAACTCTGTTGTTTTAAATGTGCTTTATAAATAAAGTGGATTGGATTGGATTGGAAGTGAACGGAGTGTCTATTCGTACCCAGGTGCAATTAGCATCTGCCATGTTGCTATGCTATTTACACCCCTGTTTACAAGCACACCTTTTACAGCGGAGGCTCGGAGCTCGGACCTTGTCTTTTTCAAGGGTTTGAGAGTGCAGTGCTGCATGGAATGCCCCCCACCCTCTCTCTCTCTTTCTCCCCCTCTCTCTAATTCTCTCTCTTTCTCCCCCTCTCTCTAGTTCTCTCTCTTTCTCCCCCTCTCTCTAGTTCTCTCTCTTTCTCCCCCTCTCTCTAGTTCTCTCTCTTAGCATATAAGGGGGGAATACCGCTCCTTGTAAAAAAAAACGCAAAAAACGGGCTTGGTGTGCCAAGACCTTTACTCTTACATTCTTGGAGGACAGGAAGTCAAGGCCCTGGGCGACCTGGTAGGAGAACATGATGAGGTCACCAAAGCACCACCTGTCTGTCTGCCCACCTGAGAGAGACAGAGAGGGAGAGAGAGACAAATAAAGAGGGGGAGAGTGACAGAGAGAAAAAGAGGGAGGGAGGGAGAGACAGAGAGAAAGAGGGGGAGAGAGACAGAGAGAAAAAGAGGGAGGGAGGGAGAGACAGAGAGAAAGAGGGGGAGAGAGACAGAGAGAAAAAGAGGGAGGGAGGGAGGGAGGGAGAGAAAGAGGGGGAGAGACAGAGAGAAAAAGAGGGAGGGAGGGAGAGACAGAGAGAAAGAGGGGGAGAGAGACAGAGAGAAAAAGAGGGAGGGAGGGAGGGAGAGAAAGAGGGGGAGAGACAGAGAGAAAAAGAGAGGGAGGGAGAGAGTGGAACAATTAAGGGCTGCACGAATCACACAGAACGGAAATATAAAAGTAGGAAGTAGAGTGTGTTTGTTTTCTCACCCTGGTTTGTCAGAGAGAGAGGGGGGCATTCCATTTGTATTGGGAACTAGGAATATCCCAGTTGAGTGACGTCACATCCGAGTTGACCGCGTTCCAGAAAACCAGCCAGGCTAGCTATTGTTAGCAATAAGAGTTCATTCAAGAAGATTTAGATTTAACCATTAAATGGTTAAATGGAAATACAGTTATGTTTGGCGTTGAAGGCTCCGCTCTTTATAAAAGATGCCCTGAATCGGCCGGCAGCAAGGCGCAAGCTATGCTGAGCAGGGAGTGCAGCAAAATCCCCACATGGGGATACGAGATAAGCCATAGTGAGGGAGCCTAAGCAAGACATGGAATACATGTTCAACTTTTTGAGCCATGCAGGCTCTTGAGCTAGAATACATGATTAGCCTTGGAGCCATGCAGACTCTGAGCTAGAAAGGTGGAGGCTGGGGTGGTGGAGGCAAAGCATTGCCAGCAGCAGTGGTGTGAAGCAGCATGGGTGGAGCAGATCAGAGTGAGAGGAGGCTGTATTTAAACGGACCGCCTTATTGTGAGAATGGCTGTGATTGGTGAATGAACAATGATCCAACCAGCGGCTGACAGCTGGGCGTAGCATATGACTTGCGCATCGCAAATTAACTCACATGAGGCTTCCTTTGGTAACAACTTCATGCATTATGCTGTATTTTGTGCATACAAACACTGTAGCAACATGTCCACAGAAGTTAGACACTACTGTGTGTATGACTAATTTAATGAGACACAAATAAGACAGATGTCACGGCGAGTGGTATAGACTCTACACCACTCACCATGTACACTGTAGGACCCAATTGCAGGAGGCGGATGATGAGTAAACCCATCACTGGGTAGATTTAATGAAACAACAGGTAACATATAAAGACAGGTAACATGGACAGAACACACGTGAACTTGCTGATGACCAGACAAAGACTGAGAGGGGAACAGGAACATAAATGCACATAGGGAAGTGATTTAGACATGGGAAACAACTGGGTGATTACTAACAAGACACAGACTGGAGACTAACATAGGTAAAAGGAGTGGACTTATGGAACAACTGTAGCAAAGAAATGAGGACGTGCAAATCACTAATCAACAAATCTTTAAAGATAACATTGAAAGGATAAAGCAACGAGTTACAAATATGATGACTTGAATCGTGTGGAGTCATGCTGTCTCTTTGGTTGTAACCGTTTCCATGCATTTGGTATTTCCTGTTCATTTGTTAGTTCTTGAATTTACTTGATGTCTTTTTCAAAGTTATTTGATTGATAATGTATTAAGAAGGGGTAGGACTAAAAAAGTTTTACACTTCATCCTACGCCCTTTTCGAGCATATTTGTGTTGAAACAGAAAGTTTGGTGGTTTGTCCATTGCAGTTTCTAATTTGTTTTGTTTTCTTATTTTTTTCTTTTATTTGTATTATTATTTTATGTATTTTTTTTTTATGATTTTAACATTGTTCGAAATAAATAATGGTCTGTATTTATGTATTACTAGTGCAGTACCCGTTCCCCCAAAAGCACGCCCCCCGCACACGCACATACACTGCGCTCCATCAGGTCCCCCCTGAAGCACACTCCCCAAGTCGATCCAACAAATGGTTCTCGAGATACGCGAAGACAGACATAGTGAAAGTCCTGAAATTATTGTATGAAGAAGATATATATAGTGCAGTGCCCCTTCCCTCTTTAAACACCCCATGGGCGTCGTGCCCAATTCCACGGAGCGATCCAGTCCGGTCAGAAAAAGCCAAGCGCTCTGCTCCCCCCCTCCCTTTCATCCCTGTCTGTCTGTCTCCATATATAGGCTATTATTCCATATTATTATGCTTCTCAAACCAAGCTAACTGCAGTTTAAATACTGCAAGCATGTAAATACGCTACACATATAGCAAGATCAAAGTGAAAAGAATGTTCTGAACGCATTGGCTAGAAAAATATAGCCTATCCCTATGTCATGATGAGATTAGATTGGTGAAAGTTTGTCCAGAATGATATAGTTTTCTCTCCCCTGCTGCACAGGTAGGATGATGCACATAAATATAGCCTACATTATGTAAAGTCATTGCATAAATGTGTTTTTATTGTAAAAGAAAATGTGAAGTAAGTCGTCTTATTGGAGCGACATCACAGTAGGAAGTCACAGTAGAGCCGTGTTACGGCTGTCACTCATCTCCTAAATTACGTTATATCTGCGAGGGATATATATACCACCAGGATGACATATATGTTTCACATAGGGTTGTGTTTTGATTTCGAGATTTTATTTTGTCCAATATTGAAATGTTCTACAATTGCATGTTGTGTTAACATTACACATTATTTCTATCTACCTTTCTCTCTATTTAGGCTCATTTGGTTGCTATTTATTATCGAAATGTATTAGCCCAATGCATGCTGGGAGATTTCACATTTGTGGCTTTGGTAGGGAAGCCAGGCAGTGAACATTTGTTTGGGCAGAATGATCTCGTTTTCTCTTGCCTTTTCTTCTCCCCCACTGCACAGGTAGGATGATGCAACAGCCTCTGAATGTCACGGGCTCAAAACTGTCATGTTAGAAAAAACTGGCATGTTGTTATACTACGTACGGTATAACAAGTTCTTTTTCATCGGTCTTTGTGCCTGTCTGAGCGTGAGAGAGAGGGAGGGGGAGAGAGTGTGAGATGGGCAGAGGAGACCTGTGCATAAATACGCAGAGGAATATCCGCGGCGCACTGAATAAGGCCTGGTTTTCAAAAGCGCAAAGCGCTAAATTAACACCAGGAGGGAAGATATCGTTAGGCCGGTATTTAAGGCCAAAACGCCCATTCTGGCCTATTGTGGCACTGCGCCACGCCTCTTTGGCGTAAAGCGCATTTCGGGGCCTAAAACCATGTTGCTATCTTCCCGAGGCAGGCGCAAGGCAAGTTTTTTTTGCGTTTAACGCCAGTTTTTGCACCTAAGGCCTGTGGGAGAATAGGGCCCACTATCTCCTGGCGGAGATAAAAAATAAAATAAACATAAAAACATAGTGAAAGTCTGACAAAGTCACAATCGTGACAACAGAAGTGCTAATAAACAGTATTAAAACGTACACTACTGTGTACGCTGCCATCTTGGATTTTGAGGTTGGGGCTGGTGAGGCTCCCCCAAGATCAGGGTATGAAATTAAATATTTACCAAACATGCATATTTATCTTCAAAATTCTGAACTGTAAGCAAACTCTTCCAGTGTCATTACTCAACCTCTTTAACCTCTCTTCTGACTTTCATTCATACCAAACCAGACATCGAGACAATTTTTATTTACCATACTGCAGAACATCTAAACATCAATGTTGCATCACTTTCAGAGGTCCCCAGCTCTGGAATAACCTGTCCCTGCCACTCAAAACAACTAGCCTGGGTAAACCCATCCCCCACGTGACCTGCTCTCAGACCTGTTCTCAGTCACTATGGTCTGGAGAATGAGCCATTCAAACCGGTTTCTGCCGTCGGGGAGGGGCGGGTGTACCTCCTTTGATAGACCACTCCATCAGCCAACCAGCTTAGCACACAGAGCACATGCGCAGTGCAACAGATGGCGTCATCACTCTGCGACCTTTGTTGTTAGCACGGGAGCTAACACTTTTCATTTCAGTACTGCTAGCACGCAATGGCTACAACCATGCAGCCCCTCCGCCCGAAATGTAAACAGACTCAGAGCTGGCCTACGGATCGATGTGTGATTTCCAGGTAAGAATATGTTATTCACAGGTATATGCCACACTATATATTATCTCAGAAACTAGCGTAATTGTGTTTGGTAAGAAAGACATTCGATAAATGACTGACTTTTCCTCATCGGCTGTGGTAACGTTAGCTAGATTACGGGAGCATTTTACGATCTAATGAATTCTAGAAAAACATGTCAGAAGCTAGCTAACGTTAGCCACGTGTAACATACAGTAACTGCTACGTTTTATATTATTAGAGCTTCCAAGAAGAGAGAACATCGCCTCTGCCAATGACTCCTGTGACGGTGGTCAGGGAATGAAAGAGGAACAGGACAACTGTCTACACGGACCCAAACCTCGATCCCTGCTGCAGATGGCCGCAGATCTGGAGAGATATTTGTGGCTGTGAAGAACAGTCATCATCTATACAGTGATATGATCTAGTTATCAGGGACACACTGTCTTATCTGCATAAATCATATTGAATAGTACCAGACAAAACCTTCAAAACAAATCAAGCTCATGCAGGGTGTCGGGCAGGCAGCAGTGCATCGCGCACGCTCCAGGCTGCCTCCGGGGCTCGACTCTGCTGCAGCCCGAGGTCGGGTGCAGGGTGTCGGGCAGGCAGCAGTGCATCGCGCACCCCTCTGGAGCTCACAGAGCTCCAGGCTGCCTCCGGGGCTCGACTCTGCTGCAGCCCGGAAATGATCGTGGACTTAATGTTAATCAAAAACGGCCACACTCATAACGGTAAGGTGTGTTTGACCTAGCTAGAAATAACGTTAATGCACTCGCATTTCAGCGTGGTTACAGATGTAGCTGACGCTAGCTAGCTACAGTAGATTTTTGAAGGCTATAGCGTTAACGTGAATGTCATGACATAGTGAGCGTAGTGTTATACTGTATATTATACATAATCCAGATCATATTCCAGATGCAACCTAGCTAGATGTTAAGCTCCACACTGCTGTATGAGTATCAAGCCTTGATATCATATTCCAACGTGAATTCAGCTGAGGGGTTCGCTCCAGAACGAGACTGTTGCATTCAATATTTGTACACGATACTGTGCAGTAGTTAGTGCAGGCTAGTTAATTGTTGGAAGTAAGGTTTTTGAATTCTAAAAGGCTCACAGCACATGTTGTTTCTGACTTGGATTGATTAATCAAAATTTTCAAAATCTTTACTACTGTACTGTCCATTAATAATGACATCAGGTGACAAGCTGAAATGTCAATTCTTATAGCAAATCTAGGTAAATTTCAGACTTTAACATAGTGTCTTGTCTGAAGTGAATACAAGTGACCTATATTTTTCTATCCTGTCTTTGAATAAAAGTTGTACATTGTGTTATATTTGAAAACCATGTCTTTGCTCCCTTTGTGTTCACAATTACAACAAATCTGGTGATCTGCAGATGATGTAAACTTTTGTAATAAATGTTATCTCTTGTACTTCAACCTCTGTCTAGTCAATTATAGGACAAGATACACTTAGCCTACTGTAACACAGTCTTGGGTTTTGTCTTCATTGCCTAGAATTATTATTATTATTATTAAAACGATTATGAATTATATTCGCTAAATATTATCTTAACAGACTTACCAGCTTAGGCTTCATTCTGTGATGCGTTTGTTATGGTTTGTTGTTGTTCACTTCCTCCCAGCATGCATTGTGCTACTGTATTTCGCTACTAAATAGCAACCAAATGAGCCGAAATAGATATGAAGGTAGATCTCAATTTTGTGTAATGGTAACACAACCTGCAATTGTATAACATTTCAATATTGGACCAAATAAAACATCAAATGAAAACACCACCCTATGTGAAACATATATGTAATCCTGGGTCTATATATACCCCTCCCCTCGTCGATTTAACGTGATTTAGGTAAGTGACAGCGTAACGCGCTTCTACCGGCATCTCCTACTGTGATGTCCGCTCCAATAAATTGGCTCTACTTCACATTTAAGTTTTACAATAAAAACACATTTATGCAATGACTTTACATAATGTAGGCGATATTTATGTGCATCATCCTACCTGCAGCAGGAGAGAGAAAACTTTATAATAGCCTATTACTGTATAGCCTGGATGACGTTAGCTAATGCTACCCAGCCTTACATTGGCATATGCTGCATTTAGCTTGTGGTAATATGTAGGCTACAGTAATATTGTATAGCTGGCTAGACAGAGGAGTTTATCTGGAATCAGTGTGACAAGATCTCTGCTGCTAGCTTGTCTGCCTTTCTGTGTCAGAGTATCTAGCTACATTATCTGCATTACATGCTACACCATGCAAATATATTTCGATATAATTCAAACAATTAGCCCACTGTACTACTGGACTGTGTATTGCTGTGAATAAGTTAGATTTGATTGTGTCAAGTGTTACATGTCATATTTTTAACTGAGCTTTGCAGAATTACCTCAACACAATTGTGTTGTGTATCAGCTTTAAATATCCAATATATACAGCATTAAACAAACGACCAGCAGCATTCAAATGTGCAAAAACGTTATATTTATTGAAATGTGGTGATCTCATGTCACATTACATAATGTTATGCCCAAATGCTCTACTGCCCAGAAGCGTCACTTTACATGTTTGGTAGGGAATTATTTTAATTATGTTAAACCAGCGTTTATCTTCCATAATGCATTAAATCATAATCACAATGCTATGAAGACATTAGCTGATCACCACAGAGCCACACAGACCAGTTTATCAGATAATTTCGCCGTAAAATGTGTCCAGGTGATCAGCTCTGAAGCCCCGGCTTGTATGGTCCGCTAAAATCCGATTTCGATAACGCTAGGTGTTATTTTGATCAACAGACCTCAACCTCAACAGCTGTTTTCACTTGAATTTCCTCACGTAGTTGCATAGCCATATAGCTAGCCAGCTAGTAGCTAGCTCGGGAGCTATGCTTTAGAGAGGCCAAATGCTAACGGCTAGGTAGTGCTAAGCCGCTGCAGCTGTTACACGTCATTGACAAAGACGCACTCTCTGATTGGCCGATCACGGCAGGACTGATGTTGGCAGTCATGCCGTCACTCATTGGCTGCGGGTCTGCGCGGGTCTTTCAATCGCCCCAGAAATCGATTTGAATGGCCCGGAGTCTAGACGCTAGTGACTGGGAACTGAGAGAGCAGGTCACGTAGGGGCTGGGTTTACCTAGGCTACAAAACAACTACATCCTTGACATCCTTTAAGAAACTCCTTAACACATTGAGTGCCACAGCGCTTCAGTAAAATTGTCTGGAGCCTGTGCCAGATTCACTTCCATTCAGTTGAAAACAGCTATAGAATTTTTTCTATTATGGCTATATTAACGGGGCTGGACTTTAATGAAACATTGAACACTCCTGCTTCTTCCAAAGAAGAAATTTTGTTTCTAGACAGTTCCATTATGAAATTACAGCCTCTCAAAAAAGTGCACTTTCAAGGGTTTTCTGTCGTTTTTTTTTACTTTCCAAGATATAGGCCCTTTTATGAATACCTTTTGCACTCTAATTTCGAGCACATTCACTGACTCTGGCTGGTGTTTTCTGATGTGGTGGCGTGTGGTGTGGTTTCTGTGCAGCCTGTGTGTCACACACCCCTCTCCCCTCTCCCCCCCCCCCCCCCCCCTCCCCCCTCCCCCCTCTCCCCTCTCCACCTCTGAGCTGCGGGCTCCTCCCACACGCACAGAGTTTGTTTTCTCGTTTTTGCCCCGGACAGATCCCAGCGCGCATCATTTCCTTGATGGGCAAACGCGACTGAACGAAAAGGCATGGCCGTTCGGCTTCGGATGCTGGCTTTCTAGGAAATCGTGTGGAGATAGATAGAAGCATAAGAGCTCAGTTGTGAGCGCGGATGCAGCCGAGCCCACTCTCCGCTGTAGGCAGAGCAATATATACGGCGCTGGCAGAAAGCATGCATCGGTTTCCACTTTCTCCGCTGTCTCCTGTACAAAGTAAAGGATCTGAGGTGGGTGGAGCAGCTCCTGTGACGATGTTTAAGGTGGCGCCGTGTGATCCCTTGAAGGGATTCATGCTCACTGGCTAGTTACGACCTTAAACAGCAGAATTATGGAATAATATGAATTATGATTTTAGGACGTCCACAGACGTCCTTGGCACTCCTCGTTACTTTTTTTTAGGACGTCCACAGACGTCCTTGGCACTGAATGTGTTAAAGAGCATCTCATATTGTCCTGACCATCTATATGTTTCTCCTTTCATATTTTATTTTCTATTTAACCGTAACCTTAATTGTCAATGTAATTATTGAATTGGTTATGTAACATTGAATTATCCTGAATCCTTGCGTTTGTTTTGATTATACATCTTTCTTTTTTTTCTTTTCTTTTCTTTTCTTGTTTAATTGTCTTTCCTATAAACTGTAGAAATTAATGTTTTATCATGGGAGAGGGCTCTGAATAAGCCCACTGGGCTTCCTTTCTCTCCCTGCACTGTCTTTTATTTATTTTTGTGTTCTCGCTTGCCTTTTTTTGTATGGTGCTAATAAAATAAAATAAAAATAAAAAAAATCCGAGGTCAGGTGACATCACATATTTGACCTGGGAAATTCCTAATTCCAAAATGGAATGCGCCAAGAGATAGAGAGAGAGAGAGAGAGAGAGAGGGTTCTCACCCTGGTCTGCCTGGCTGGGGGAGAGGACCGGCTGCAACTCCTGAAACTCTGACCAGCATGAAATTCCACTGTCACTGCCCCGGACGGACGGACGGACGGACGCACGCACGCACACACACACACACACACACACACAAACACACACACACACACACACACACACACACACACACACACACACACACACACACACACACACACACACACACACACACACACACACACAGTATTTAGTGTGATGGTAGTCTCACTTGCCAGACTATCTCGTGCTGTAACCGCGCAGGAGAGAGTCTGGCTCATCTTACTCTCACTCTGGTCTAGCAGGGAAAAAGGCTCTGTTATCTTCACAACCATCCACCGAAAGTACCAAGCAGCCCTGCTTTGCATAATCCAAATCTTCGTCAAAACTCATTTTCAGCATGTACTGTAGCAATGCTAGATTGATAGCTAGCATTGTTGTTGTTTCACAGTGGCGAAGGCATTTGAGGGGGGGAGCAGAAAGAGATTTCCCTTCGCTCTGACTGAAATGGTCAGCTTTTGCCTGTTTCCAGTGAGTCAGAATAGTGTGACGTGTGGTGAGAAAGTTTGCAATTTAAGACTCTTTTAGCCTCCAGTCTGTAGATGTCGCTACAGCTGGTGTTGTAAGCTTCCCATGTTCCATGCTCCACCCCTAGGATATAAACACTGTTAGCGGCTCTCCCCAAGGGAGACTGAGCAAGCAACGCTGTTGGTAAGATCTTGTGCCTCAATCTGTTCTCTGGAATAAATACCATTTCAACTTTATAACTTTGTAATTATTTATAAGATAAATGGTATGATAGCTTAGTCTCATGACAGACGGTAATCCAGGAGCTAGTCACCGTGGTAACGATAGTTCTCTAGACCAGAGGTTCTCAAATGTTTTTCAGCCAAGGACCCTTACAAGATAGAAAATATACTGGGGACCCCCCCTCATTCTGATTTGTGATTTTGGGCTAAGCTTAATTGTTTCCACGGTCATAGATTAGAATGTAATCCATGAACCATTTAAATTTAAAGCATAAAATATTTTCGTGGAACAATGAAGCTTTTGCAAAAAAAGAAAAGTTTTTATTTTTATTTTCCTGAAGACTTTTCGCGGACCCCCTTGCAAAGTGCCAGGGACCCCTGGGGGTCCCCGGACCCCCATTTGAGAACCAATGCTCTAGACACATCGCCATAATGAACGTATGAAATGTTTAAACGATTTCATGCATAATCCTACAAACATGAGCGATCGGTGTGCCTGTGCAAAAAACGTTCAATTACGTGCCAAATGTTGGTTGGTACGGTTATGTTTAGGCAAGTAAAACAACTTGGTTAGGGGTAGGGTCATGTTTAACGGTTGCTGTTCTATTTCAAACATTCTCTAATGTTCTATGAGCACCTGCTAGGGCTGTCACTTTTTCCCAAAATAAAATTCGAACAAACTTTAATTGCCCGAAATTCGTTCGAATATATTCGAAGTTTTTTGGTTAATTTAATTTAATTTTTTTTTTTTCAGTCCAGCAGCCTGTTGCACCAGCTGAACGTAAGTTCTGTCTTAAGTTAGGGTGTAAAGTCCACACTAACTGCTACTTCAAACTAGTTAGTTTGACACTAAAGTTGTGTCTTTGTTTGGTTGCACCACAGAGACGTAAAGTACATCTTACCTAGTAGACCCTAAAGTCCATACTAACCAAAATAGTGTCGCAGACAATGACGTGTACAGTATCTGTGACCAATCAGTGAAAAGCACGGTGGAAACGGTGTTTATTTACGGTTGTTTAAGTAAGTGGAGTGAAAACAGGACATGTTGCCCACCGCAAATTAGTGCTTTCATATTTCATCAACACTAATCAAATGAGAACGTTATTGAGTAACGTTCGTTTAGGTTCATATTACTGTTAACGTTTATCTGTGAGCTCTTCATCAGTATTGAAGGCTATACCACCATCCTGCCTCACTAAATTGTTGCGGTTATTTTAATTTGTATGCAGTGCTGCAGCTTGTGGGAAACAAAAGCGTGAGTCATAAATATCAAAGGGTGTAATTTATCACGGAGAGCGCGTTGCGGACGCAAAACAACGATGCGCCACGGTGCCAAGTTGCAATCCGTGCCAACTGCTATTTTACGGAGGACTTTACACCTAGTAAGACGTAGGTGTATTTAAGTTCTAACTTATGCCTACGTTGTAACTATTTCACTTGGTGCAACCCAAATATTTTTAGTAGTGCGTAAACTCGGACTTAGTGAGACTTTACGTTCAAACTAGCTTACGTTTCAACTTACGCACAGCTGGTGCAACCCACTGCAGGCCACCGGGCATCAGCCCGACGTGTTAGCTTGGACGCTCACAGTCACAACACTGCCTCACAAACTTGGCTGCATCCAACTCGAGACAACTTTTCAGACTCTGGTGACAATCTTTCTCAGAAGAGACTAACGCGACAAATCTGGAGACTTTTTCTGACATGGGATTAACATTACCAGCAAGCAGCAGTTGGTTAATTTTGGTTCATAAAAAAATAAAAAAATAAAAAAAAATCGAATAGTCAATTTACATATCGAACACGAACCCCTCCCCCACATTTGAAGTTGCATTCGAATTTCGAATGAAAAGTGACAGCCCTAGCACCTGCTGTATAGTCGCACGTCATCTGAACCGAACGCTAATAACTTATTCCACTGCAACATCATGGCGGCTGCGCTGTTGTAAAAAAAGCACAAGAGCTTTGCCTTCAATACTCTTCGTCTGCACTACAGCCGAGAACAGCACAGATGTAATGTTAGCTTAGCAAGCCACATTATTTCTTTATTATCAACAAGCCAAGGGATTTCAAAGTTGGTTGGAAAGAGCGTGACTCAAACTGGTTAACAAGCAACACTTTTGGTCACTCAGTGGCATTTTGAGCCTGGCAGTGGGTTTAGTTAACATAGCTAACAGCTACCTAGCTAGTTAACATACTAGCTTGTCCTCAGTCAGAATTGACATGTATCACTATAGCATTAAAAAAAATCTCAATATTTTATTTAAACATTTTCCTTAACTCATTGAGTGCCAATGACGACTATAGTCGTCAATTCAAATAGTAACGTTCAGTGCCAATGACGACTAAAGTCGTCAATTGTGTTTTTTGACGGTGGGACGTGGATCAAAGCCAGATCCATCTCCTGTGAAAGTATGGTGGATGTTGAATGTGTAAAAGCTATTTTACAGACCCATTAGGTGGCGACAGTGCTCTCCAGATTACAGAAAGGCGAGGAAAAAACAGAGAAGAAGTCATGGGGAAACGGAAATCGCATCCGTATGCATCGATATGCATGAAGCATAACGTTAGCTGTGCCTGCAGCAGCCAATCTGCTGCCACAATTGAGCCCCTCCGTGTCCGCTGCGATAGCCCATCCGCATGATTAGTTGTGGAGTTGTTATTATTCTCAACTGGAAGCATGGGAGCCGGTGACAAATACACGCGGAACGCTGTAAAAAAGCTGGATGTAGCGCGCTTTTCAGTACAGAGCAAACGCAGCAGAGAGCCACCAGAGCCACACCCACGGAGGTGGGGTTTGCAGTTGAGCGGGGTGGGGCACGCAGGGCAGCATACAACACTGACCCAGACAGACCCAGACAGCAGGACAGGATTGGCAAACGCAAGCTAGAATATCTGATGCCCACCAGCATTAAATCAAGACCAGCAAGAAGCTGCAACCAGCAGCGCACGCAGGGGCCAGCGCTGCTGGTTGCAGCTAAAAAATATTATTTTGCCAAACAAATTCCTTTGTTTTCACTGTTTTATTGAAGGAAATTATTTTTGAGGTGTGACTACATCAGAAAATATTAGCTTCAGAGTCAGTCATGTGCTTGAAATGCTTCATTTCACAAAAGGCTAATTATCTCAGCTTCTAATTTGAAACGTCTCTTTTTGCTCAAAACAACCTATCTTCTCCGCCTCATAACTAAAGAAGGGCAAAATTATATCAATAAACTTTTTTTTGCTGATGATAGAAGAGAGTCTCCTCGTTCTTTGTGCGTGTTCGGTGTTTACATAGTAATATCACACAATATTCTGTGGGCCTCGAGAAATCACTGAAAACGCTCTGAAACTCTGGCACTGGGAGCGTCCATTCTCCAAAAGTGGCTGGCACTCAATGAGTTAAACCACAAACAAGATCAGACAGTAAAAGAAAGAAAAGAAGAATGCATAAAATGCATACATATATACATGCATGTGTATGCATGCATGAAAAATCTGCTAGTCACTTGTCATTCTTAACCTCGTCAAAGTAAGCCAAAAACGGGTCCCAGATAGTTGAGAATCGTTTAAGTGAGTTGGCTCTCAGGAACCTGAGTCTCTCATATAACAGAGATAATGGAGTATAACAGTATAACAGAGATCATGTCCGTCAGCCACAACTGAAAAGAAGGTGAAGAGGAGGACTTCCATTCCTTCAGAATTAGTCTTTTGGCAACAGTTGTCCCCTGTGTTAGAGATTGTTGATTGTCGCAGCCGAAGATGGCGAGTTCTGCCTGAAGGGTTATTTTGTAGGCCTTGGAGTACCAGTCAAATATTTTGGCCCAAAATCCCGTTAATGAAGGGCAGAAGCAAAAGGCATGAGATAGTGTACCCTCTGGCACCTGCCACCTGTCACACAGTGGCGAGACAGAAGGGAAGTTCTTGTCTAATTTATGCTCTGAATAGTGAAGACGGTGAGCAACTTTAAATTGGATCAGCTGGTGTCTGAGCAGAGTTGTACCACAGACAGACTCCTTTCCCATTATAATGTCAGAGTTCCCCCTGCCACATCTCTCTAATCTTCTCAGTAGAGGCCGTGGTGAACTTGTCAAACAGACAGAAATCTAGACATAAGAAGATGCTTGGAGTGAGGAGGGCTCAGCAAAACAGAAAGAAACATGTTCATTTGGGAGCGCTTCAAAGGTATGAATCTTGGATTGAACATAATCTCTGATTTGCAGGTATCTGAACCAGTGTGTGCCGGGCAATTCAAACTTTCTCTTCAGTAGATCAAAGAATGTAAATTGACCATCTACTGTATCTATAGGTCTCTGATGGAAACTAGCCCCTTCTCACTCCAGGCATGGTCGTTTTTGTCTGACCGTGAAGGCAACAAAGAGTGATTGAAACAAATTGGTGTGTGGATGGAAACATCTGGTAGACTCGAAACACTCCTAACATAAAAAAAAAAAAAAAATCTAAGGTCCCAGGTTTCTCTAGCTTAGAAAATAGTATGGCTGATGGCTGGCAGGGGAGACTTGGCAATAGATCTGGCCTCCATTTTCAGCCAGAGGGAGTTAAGAGTCCCTTGCCGCCAGTACATCAGAGCCCTAACATTGACAGCCCAGTAGTAGTGCCTAAATACTGGTAAGGCCAGCCCTCCCTCAGACTTGGGTTTTTGCAAGTGAATCTTCGAAATTCTATGGTTCTTATAATTCCAGATGGAGGACAGAATCACGGAGTCTAGTTTAAAAAAAAGCTGATGTGAGAAAGATGGGAAGATTTTGACAAAGATAAAGGAAGGAGTTGAAATGCCAAGAGTAAGTTTGTTTGGGAAGAGAAAGACTTAGGGACATTGTCAAGGAGCTATGGTCAATCAATATGTTGTGGTATTTTGTCTGGTGCCTGGTGCCTCGGTTAAAGCTGTTTACCCCCGGCATCTGCGCGTTGTCACACGGGCTTGTGACAGTCACTCAACGCTGGAGGATTTATTTCACTAGAAGCATGGTATACACACACCAATCACTTCTCCTGTCACTTAAGCCACTTTCAGACATGAACTCCGGGTCAGCTCAGGGTTGCTTGCCCTGAGCTGACCCAGGCGATACGTGAAGTGAACCCTTTCAGACATGAGGCATGTTGTTTTCATACATGTGGAGCACCTCCGAGTGTAGAGTAGAGAGGGGGCGGGGGTGGAGGAGGAGCACCTCCGAGTGTAGAGTAGAGAGGGGGCGGGGGTGGGGGGAATTTGGGCATATCCACACAATGGGGAGTTGTGAAAACTGACCACACAGCTGCACTTCACTGTCTGAGCATAGCCTTAAGTGAATCGCATTGACATTCAACAAACTATCATGACATGCAGAGTCTGAAAACAAGTTGCTAAAAATACATAATGGGCGATAACTGCCTAATGTTCACGGCATATAATCGTTTGCACATAACATTAGTAATTAATTAAACAACCCTACAACTCACGCCCAACTGCATCGATTTCCTCGAGTCTCAAGCGCTACAAAGAGAAACAGGTCTTTGCTATGTTCAGTCCTAAAATGCATCATTCCTACTACAATTATACAGAATACAGGAAGCTAGACGTTTTTACCTTCAAAATAAAATCAATGTTGTATTAACAAAAACTCAGAACGGTCGACTCACTACGGGTTAAAATTGACTTTTCGAAGGGAGCAGATATTCTTCCAGTTTATCTCCGTTCTGTATCTTTCGAAACACACAAAAAAACATTACACGTGCATTTACTTTATTTAATTGCCACTATTGCGAAGGTTATACCCGGAAGTTTCCGTTTTATACTGCCTGACTTGTCGCTACTTGGAATTTGCGGTTCTGCACGTGAATCTTCACAAACGCTGTGTAAACGTTAAATCAAAGACATGAACGCAACCAGATCCAGATACCCTACCTAGCGATGTCCAATACTGGGAAGCAAGACGACCCTCGCGACAAATGCTCTATTTTAAATGTGTGTGCTGTGCGAAGCTCGCTCATTCACATCGACTATTTAATAATAATCTGTCACGCTGGCTTTCTGTCTCTCTCCCTTGCCTCATCCCACTCACTGAGCTGGCTACTTCACGGAGCTCTGGAGGGGAGGGGGAACAATCTGCCCCTGATAATAGGGTAGGAGCTTGTCTTAGAGCTGGATCATAGGAGGGTCGCAGGAGCGAGCATAGCTCACCAAAATGTGTTCATACATACACCGCCACCCGGGTCCCCTCTAGATAACTCCCGAGTTCCAAGGCATGTCTGAAAGCGGCTTTAGATTAGTAATCCACTTTGTGAACCCTCACAGACTGTAAATTTCAGCAATCAAATATGCCCCCAGACCTCCATACATCAAGTACCAGGAAGCATCAGCCCCCCGGAGAACATGAGAGTGCGACCCGCTTTAAGCACTCAAGCATCCTGGAGTTCAGGCTTCAATTTTGTAATTTTTACTGTTTTACTATTTTCCACCATTTTCCCACTTTTGGCATACATTTATTTACATTTCATGTAAACTGCATGGAATTGATCGATGCTGTATTCCAAACATGATAATAAATAAGATAATACAACACAGTAAAATCTATCAATTTGAAGCCTTAACTGAATGAATGCCTAACATCAGAGACTTCATGATTTTATGCAAAAATATCTGGAAGTTGAAAAATGTCACTTTTGATCATCAAATGTATCATTAAAAACTGATGAAACGATGGAAATTAAGATTCACGTGGTGGCGCTTGGTTAAGGTTATAATTCCAAGGTCTCTGGTCCAGGATAGGAGCATGCTTTTTGGCAATGCAGCTTTATTTATTTTTAGAAGGCCCAAAAATTTAACTTTCAATGGGAGTCAATGAGGACAGAAAATGTCCTCTAACGAAAAGTGGGATTTTTTTCCAGGGTGACAGAAAATGTAACATTTTTGAAAAAACAAAAAACAAATATATACATGTGGGTCAAATGTCATACCGTTCGGACTAACAATGTAAAAATGTGCGCAATACGAATACTGTATTAAAAAGGACATTTGTTGTCCCCAACCACTACGAACAGTGAATGAGAACATTATGACTCAACGGAAGCTAAAGCTCTGCCATTGGCTCTGAACAGTCGGGGGGAAGGGAAATCCCTTTCCACTCCCTGCGTGTCCACTGACCTCAAATGCCTTCGCTGCTGTGAGACAACAACAACACTACCTAGCAAGCTACCAACCTACACGCTGAAATAGCACGTTTTGGTGAAGATTTGGATTGTGCAATAAAGCAGGCCTGCTTGGTAGACTGCTTTCGGTGGATGGTTGTACAGTTAACTGAGCATTTTTTCCCGCTATACCAGAATGAGAGTGAGGTGAGCCTGGCACAGCACGAAGACAAAGTGTGGAGATAGTCTTGCAAATGAGAATGAGAACATAACTGTGTCCCAGGGTTCGAGTTATAGTCAGATAGCTATGGGGTCCCCCTAAATAAAGAAACAAAATTGGGCAGTTTTTTCCTCAAATTGTGGCCGTTTGAAGCCAGATTTAGAGGAATATCTAATTTTAAATTAACCTTAGGTTTAGACTGTTGTGTGATGTTATTATTCAGTCTTACTCTTAACCATCAATTTGTTCCTTTTCTCACTCACCTCCACTCCGATAGCGATATAATGCCATGATATTTACTTATTTGCATCTGATAAAATACAACAATTTAATTTTACAAATGAGACAAAATTGCTGAACTTATATGAACATTTATTTAACTCTGTCTCTGCACAAAAACTACAAAAATAAATACATAATGCTTATACGAGGGATCAGCCGAGCAGCATTTTGGTAAACAAACCACGTCACTCGGTGGCAACGGCAATGGAACCCTATGGAGCCCAAGTGGCGCGAGGCTTGTGTGTCTGACTCTTGCGTCTAACTCTGTTTACATTTTTAAAACTGCGACAGTTCAAACAACTTTAACACGACATGTATATATTATACATCAAACTCTTGAGCTACTTCTGCTCTCACTCAGAATGTCAAAATACAAGCGATGTGATAGTTTTTGAGATATTAACAACTCATACTATTAACTGCCGCGGGGTGTCAAGTGACGTCCCGCTGATTCGTCCTATACATTACATATAATGCAAATACAATTTGCTGCTTTCCGAGCAGTTCTCTGCACTCCGCAAGAAACGCTATCTAAAAACAACAACAACAACAAGAAAACAGACGAATGGGGCAGCCATCCCCTACGCTACCGTTGACGCTACGTTGCATAGCAACAACAGACCGGAAGTAACGAGAGTAACCTTACAAACAAACTAATGGGCACAGGTAATCAAGAACTTATGAATGAAAAACAAATTGCACTTTACAAACAGCAGCATATTTCAGCAGATACAGTAGCAGCCTCTTGTTAGAACAAAAAACTGTAGGCTAAATACTTACAAAATGAAAAGCAGTCTCCTCTCCTCTCAGCCTTACGTTAGCTTAGCTACTAGCTAGTAGCAACCTAGCTGTTGCGCTAACAGGTTGTTTTCTGTTGTCTGAAGCTGTTCTTTGTTTCTTTCTGAAACCAGGCTTGTACACCCCATTGGCAGCTTCAGCTTTTCTTCGGTGGCATGGTAACGCTATAGACCAAATCACCGTGACGTCACCATGTAAACAAATTTACTTCCGGGTACCACTTGGGGAAGGCGGCAGGTTTAAATGTGCGTGTTGTCAAATAAATGCTGTCAAACCCTCTCGCTGTTTTCGGCCGACTACTTTCAATTTAAATGGTTAAACGGTTGGTAAACATGCTTGTCCGACGTATCTAGCCTTTCTTCTGTGTTTGTTTTATGTAGTGTTAGCTAGCTAATAACGTTTGTTAGTCTGTCAAACTCGCAGTTTTTTTTGCAGACTCGTGAGAAGAGCCTGGTGACGCGAGGTTATTACAGACAGAGCTACTGACGCCAAGTTAATTTAATTTAGCTTCAAGTCTACTCTGGTCTGGTCCAACAGGTAAATTAGCTAGTCTGGTCTCCACTAACGTTAGTGAAAGTGTTGTTATGAATGATATTAAACAACAACACAACACGGACGAACCATTTTTGTCTTCTTTGTCTGTTTTTGTCTTCAACACGTCAGTTTGTGCCGTCCACCGCCATTATAATGTGTGGACCTCAGGGGTACCCGGAAGTAAATGTAAACATCCCGCTGATTTGGTCTATACTAAAGATTAATAATATCTTGTTGTCTCAGGCGGCTGTTTACATCACGTGATGGTTGCATCTTGTGGCTTCTTCGCCCCGCAACTCGGTTGTAGTAGAACACGCGCTCATGGGCGGCGCATGGTGGCTTGGAGGTGAAATGCAGCCTATTTCAATTCACAATTGAAATAATTCACAATTCACACAGTTGTTTTGGGAAAACTGAAAACATGTTTCTTATTTAGCCTATTTATCTAGTTAACATAAATAATACTAATTCTTACATCGAAGAATTAGTTATTTGGAGGGGGGGAAAAAACGTTATTTGTGGGGGTCCCACAGGTGTGCTGGACTATTCAATTCAATTCAATTCAATTCAATTCAAAAAACTTTATTAGTCCCGCAAGGGGCAATTTAAGGCATGAATACTGCAATGCTATGGGGTCCCAGACTCTATCTATGGGGTCCAAGACCCCATAGGTCCCCCCATAACTCGAACCCACCTCTTTGTAAGTTACTGAGAAAAAACAATCTCGTAATCCATAAAGAACACCAATGTTAATGAGATTTAAACATTTTAACACTAAAACTGCCTGTGGTGTAAAACATATCTGACATACTTTATACTTGTAGCACATGTAATACAAATCCTAAACAAATCATACAATAGAATATTCCTGTTGGGCGTTGACTAAAGAGATCGTACGTTCTGATTCGCGCCTGCTGGGTGGCCATGTTTTTATAGAGCTCCTCTCCCTCCACTTCCTCTCCATTCAAAATGGCTGCCAGGAAGTCCTGGGCTCGCCCCCTCAGGACATTGAGCAGGTCGCCATGGCTACAGTACTCTGTGATCATCAGCATGGGCCCTGTGGAGAAAGGATAAACTGATAGAATAAGTTCTGATGTAGTTCTGTATTATTGTTCTATTACAATATGCTAATAATAATAATAATAATTCATTTATTTTATATAGCGCTTTTCAAGACTCAAAGACGCTTAACAGTAAAACAAAAGACAAGCAACAGGCAGCAGACACAGGCAACAGGCAACAGAAACAGGTAACAGGTACAAATAACAGTGGCGGTTCAGGGCAAGGTTGTATGGAGAAGCAGAGGAGAGGAAGAGAACAGGAGGGAGGGGCAGGTGGGGGGGTGGAGGGTGATGGTTTGGAGGAGGTGGTCAGGGGTAGGGGAGGTTGTAAGCTTGGGAGAACAGATAGGTTTTTAGTCGGGTTTTGAAAGTGGGGAGTGAGGGAGAGTCTCAGACGGTCTGGGGGAGGGAGTTCCAAAGTCGGGGTGCGGCGCGGGAGAAAGCACGGTCACCAAAGGTTTTGAGTCTGGATGAGGGGATGATGAGGGTGGCAGTAGAAGAGGATCGGAGTGTACAGGAGGGGCGATGGGGGATGAGGTCAGTCAGGTAGGGGGGGGGCTAGGCTGTGGAGGGCTTTGAAGGTGAGGAGGAGTAGTTTGAAGTCAATGCGTTGCTTGACGGGGAGCCAGTGGAGAGAGTGGAGGACAGGGGTGATGTGATCGCGGGACCGGGTGTGAGTGAAAAAACTAAAACTGCTAAAACTTCAGTTGACAGCCTAGGCTTTTATTTGCTTCAATCACTGAACTCAACTGGCCTACTGGTTGATTTATTGATTTACTTATTTATTTACTTATTTATGTATTATGGCCTAGTCGACTACATTTTGCCTACATCATTTTTAATAAAGAAGTTTTTGTCACGCCTGATGTTCCTGCCGTTGCGAAAACCAGACTGATAGGCTACCCAAGTGTGTGCATTATGGAGGACATAGGCTGCATGTAAGCTGTGACACCTATGTTGTTGTGATTAATTCTGCCTGAACAGATCTCCTTACTTAGCCTACATATTCAATTATGTTGTTTGCTTAGCATACCTTGCTTGCAGACGGTCTTTAGCAATTGATGGTTTAAATCCAAGGCAGGTGGTGCATTTTTGTCCAGAGGGGCTATTGCATGCCATACTACCAAAAATTGGGCTGGGTGATATGGTTTAAATCAATATAATGATAATCATAAGGATTTTTCTCAATATCAATGTTGTTCATGCTAATGTAGGTTATTTAGGATGCTGTATTTAAACTCACTTTATGGAAATAAACAAACCCTCAACAACAAGGATTCTCTGACAGGGATCATTTCCATAGTGTGTGTAACACATATCACTTTTCAGAGGTTCCACTTCCTCACACCATAGGCTATAGCCTATTGGTTTTACTACTATAGTGTGTTGGTCATGTTTAACAACAAGTAGGCTACAATAATGTACCGGTAACTGCTTTGTGGTCAATTCTTAATGTAGGCTAAACATTAATATTTTTAGAGGTTATATAACATAAGTTCCTTGTACAATTTACAGCATTAATTTATATGCACAGCCTGTGAAGTCCTGTGCAGCTGTGCTTATCACTAAAAAATAAAATAAGAAAGGTAACTACATAATTCAATGGAATTAAACAATTCTTTTTTACTACATTCATGTCATATAACTGAATTGCATAGAAACTCACCAAAATGGACTATTGCACAACTAATTTCACAAAATTTTCCCATGAAGTGCCTTCACCCCCCCTACCGCGTACCTTGCCATACCTTCGGTTTTGCTGAAATGACGCCACTGCACGGTAGGCTAGAAAGGAGCTTGCGCGGCGCGCTTTATTTCTTGTTTACCGCAACTCTACAGGTGTTCTAAAAGTCTGGGTCGGGACCCACAGGGTATATTATGTGGGTGACTAATGTGTTTGCAAAACTTCTGCCACAGTATTTTATTTAAAATGTGTATATTGTTTTACTTCGTTTCAAACTCGGATTATCACATATGCTGAAGCCCATATAGTGGCGCTTCACCTGAATGCATCTCTTTCTTATTTAAAAAATACAACCAAAATACAACCTTTCTACAACCACCCAGGTGCCTGTGAAGGCATCCTGGCCCGCCCTCAGCTAGTGATTGGTGCGGCCGCTGCGCCCACCCATGTGTCATAGACACATCCCATGCACACTGGCTAGCACACTGTGTAGCATTCAGCGCTCGCTGAACACCTGTTTTGCTACCGTCTTAACTGCCCCCGTTTAGAAAGACCAGTGGATGGGAGACGCTGCCGTTGAGTTGTGACTCCGACCAGCTTCACTTCCTTCGCTTGGGCGGCGGAGTAATAAGTTACTTTACAATATTACTGTCTGTGTAGAGTAAGTCGTTACTTATTACAATACTTTTGCATTACTTTTACCAAAACAGCAGCAGCAGAATGACATCGCTGCCCCGGAACCATCTCGAAAAATAATATATATAAGTCAGTGTAAACAATCCAAAATTCTAAATGTTATTTTTTTCCTTTGTTATATTCATCTATAGTGGTTATTTTCATAAAAACACAGTTTGATTAGGAAATGATTGTATTTTTTTTAAATATGTGCTTTGATTTAAAAGCCAAGTCAAGTCAAGTTTATTTATATAGCCCTAATTCACAAGCATGTCTCAGAGGGCTTCACAGAGAATATGTGTAGCTAATTCTAGCTGACACAACAGTAGCAAATTACAGAATAAAGATAACACATTGAACAATTGATAGAGAAATATAGAAAATATAGAAATATAGGATAGAGCAGAGGGCAGGGGGAATGTGAGAGAGTGATGGGGTGGGGAGGGAATGGGAAATGTTGGAGAGTATAGGAGGTGGGGAAGGAGCAAGAGGAGAGGGGAGGGGGGAGGGAGAGCGGGGGGTATGGGGGAGAAGAGAGCAGGGAGAGGGAGGAGGTGGGGAGATAATGGGAAATGTGGGGGAGGAGAGAGCGGAGAAGGAGAGGTGGGGAAAGTAGCAGGGGAAGGGGGAAAGAAAGAGAATGGGTGCCATGCTTTAAAATGGAATGGATGCCATGCTTTAGAAAAGTGGAGGGGGGGGGGGGTTCGGGAACGGGAGGAGGTGGAGAGGGAGAGCAGGGGGAGTATGGGAGACTATATGGAGAGAACAGGGAAAGGAGGGCTAGCTGACACAACAGTAACAAATTACAGTAGTAATAATAACACATCGAACAATTATATGATAGAGAAATATAGACACACATTTTGCAAACGGACATATGTCGATTTCTTAGCAACCAAACTATGCTTAATTTAATTGGCTGCAAGCCTTTAGTAGTGAATCCCTTTGCCAAATAAACACATGTTCACATATAGAGCTTATGGGTGCCTCGCTTTAGGGTAGAATGGGTGCCATGCTTTAAATAGTGGCGGAATAGTGGGAGGGGATAGAATGGGTGCCATGCTTTGGAGTAGAATGGGTACTATGCTTTAGAATAGTGGAGGAAGGGGGGAAGAGGAGAGAGCAGGAGAGGGGAGGAGGGAGGGAGAGCGGGGGGATGTGGGGGAGGAGAGGGCAGGGAGAGGGAGGAGGTGGGGAGAGAATGGGAAATGTGGGGGAGGAGAGAACGGAGAAGGAGAGGTGGGAGGGTGCAGGGGAGGGAGAGCAGGGGGAATGTGAGAGAGGAGAGAGCAGGAAGTGGCAGGGAATGGGGAAAATTGGGGAGGAGAGGAGGGGAAGGAGCAGAGGAGGGGAGAAAGAGGAGAGAGCAGGAGAAGGGAGGGGGGGAGCGGTGGGATGTGGGGGAGGAGAGAGCATGGAAAGAGAGGAGGTGGGGAGGGAATGGGAAATGTGGGAGAGGAGAGAACAGGAAGGGGGAAGTTGGGAAGGAGCAGGGGAAGGGGGAAAGAGAAAGAGGGGGGGGGGGGATCAGACAAACTGACTACTCTAGACATTAACCAGAACTAACTAGGACACAGGGGATCTAGCTAATCTACAGCCTAGTCTGGCCTGTCCTATTCTGCTCTAGTCTGATTTTAGCCTGAACACTATAACAGGTCTACAGCCTATAGTTAGGCTGTACATTAAAAAAAATTAACTCAATTTGTAACTTGATTTACTTGACAAAGTAACTGGTATAATATTACTGAAATCCTATAAGTAACAAGTTATATTACTGAGTTACTGATAAAAGTAATATATTACATGAAAATATGTTACTTTTGTAATGAGTTACCCCCAACACTGGCCACAATATAGGTATTGTGCCGCTTTGTCCCACTCGTCGCTATCGTGCCTCCATTTTCCGCGAGAATTTGCCTGCTAACGCTGCCTAGCGTGGCTGCTGGCTACCCCCATGAGCCGGAGCGCTCTACTCCCCCCGCTTTGGGGCTGAGTGAAGCCTGGATTATGCTTGACGCTTTGGCCGGCCGCACGGAAATGAGAGACACGGAATCCTGACGAGGAAACGTGTGGAGCTTTTATACTCTGTGTGGGTTTCTGCTCGCAGAATTGAGCGCGAGTCTTGAAAACTCCACTTTGTCCGCCCAGCCGCGTTACAAAATTCGGGGTGCACACGGCCAGGCGAAAACCGTCCGCACGGAGCCTTGCGGAGGGGCGTGTCTGCTGATTTGACGTCACTTTTCCGTGCGGACACTCGCGTTCCTCGCTGATGCGGAAAGCATAATGAGACCTTGAGTCGGCTACTCATCAGAGGTTGGTGGAGTTTCTAGGGATTCCGTTAGCTGCAATTGCTGGCTGTTGGCCAGTATCACGTGCAGTGAGCCGGTAGATTGAAATGTCAACGGCCACAGTGGCCAGTTGGAAACAGGCCACTGTGAAGCTGATTCAGGACATGCACCAGCCTAACCACCCGCTCCACCACATCCTCCCTCCTAGTAAGGAAGAAAGGACTGGCCGTGTTCTGCGCAGAGGCAATCAGTTGTCTTTGCCAAAAACCAGAACAAATAGACTGAGAAACTCCACCATCTCCTGTGGCGTCAGGCTTTTTAATAGGCTGTAGCGTTGATTGTATTTTTGATGTTGGGGTCTGTTTTAATAATGCATAATGTATGTGTATTTTTTTGTTGTTTTTTTCGAGTGTACATTCTGCATAATTCAATCATGTATTGCAAGTCAGAATGATTAAACTCAAACTCAAACTCAAACTCAAACTCAAACTCAAATAATTAAAGGTCCCATTCCGTGCAAAAGCTGTTTTTACTTGTAAATGCATATATACTGCTGTCATCCCTCCCTGTAATGAGTGGTCACAACCTCAGAACTGCCACAGTTGGATTTGTCCCTATACAGCTTCCCCCTGCAGTCTCCTTCAAGCCACGCCCCTTACACTCTGTTTCCCCAGACGGGGTATTGGGACGTCACGATGGTCCTCAAGCATACTGCGCGGGTCTCTCTCACACAAGCTACCTGCACCATTTTGTCTATAGCCACAAAATTAACACTTCTAGCTGGAGCGACGCCAACTGTACGTGATCCAACAACTACGGAGGTGCATTCGGTAAGTCTAGGCATTTTGAGATGTCCTCTTTAGCGTAGCAACCGTTAAGTTAGCGATAACGTTAGTTGTGGACACAACCTAGCGTGCTGGTCCACAGACGCTAATCTGATTGGCCGCTGGGAACCTGGGGCGGGCTCTCCCTCAGCGGCCAATGGGAACTGTTAGTTCTGAATATATTATAGAAACAGACCATTCTTGGGATGCAACGAGATGAGGAAGTGAGAACTCCGTCAGAACAAACGGGGTTGCTATATTTTCGACAAATTAATCCAGAATCATGTTTTATGGACCAGAGACACACGTTTTTAAGAGGTTACAGCTGCACGAATTGGGACCTTTAAATAAATTCATTAACAGCATATTAAATAGCCTGATCCTGTGTGACCTAAATGCAATCATTAATTAGCGTATTAAATAGGCTATCCTAATATTGCCTAATATAGGCTGTTGCCAGGCCCACCGCAGAGTCAAGCTGATTAGGCTACCGCTTCACAAACGAGTATTAGATTAATTAGAATTGCAACAGCGCTAAATACAAGGGCCAAGTAATCCACACAGCTTAGTGGCAACTAAAGTGCATGTCTCTCCCGTATAGGCTACCAAACGTGACTGGAATTAAATGCAGTCGGGCAACAAGCCACTTTTTACCTCCGCTAAATTGACAGCCTACCTCGGGCAAATCAATCAATCAATCGCTTGCGCTTGTTGCAGACACTTGTATGATATGAGGAGATGAATCAAAAGCTTACCACAAATAAAGCCAAATGGGAGCCGAGAGTTCAAGATGTGCGTTGTCTGCACTGACACTGTCGCAGTTATTACTTTTAACTGTATTGTTTTTTCATCAAGGCAATGTCCAGAAGATATTGGTGCATGAGTGTCTGCAAATGCAGATAGATAGGCTACAGTAGGAGTATGCATGTTGTCTGTGTTTCAATAACGAACGCATCCTTACCGAGAATGACGTGCCTGTTGAATGCCGACCAATTAAATATTCTTGCTGCAAAATCGGCCTCTTAACAACACTGGAATAAAGATCGACTAGAGACTATAAATAATAGACTATAGTAATGGATTCAAAACGTTTATTTAGGAAACAATTATTTTATAACGTCCTTTTTTAATAGTGGCCGGTAAATATTCTATATGGCCGGAATTCTGAAACGTTATCGGCTGCATTGGCCGTCTGAAAAAATGTCTAGCGGAGTTTCACTCCCAACAGTGGTCTGAGAGCCAGGAGGCAGTCTCCGCGGGGCGCGGTTTGGCTCTTAGCATGGAGGATGTCGTTGATCTCCACCCGGATTTCAGCGATGACGAAGCGAGTGGGTTACAGGACGAGCATGAGGCGGATGAGGGGGAGCCTGGAGAGGCATCCCCACCCACCCTCGGGGGCGAGCCATATCAGAGGCAGTTCAGGGAGGTGTTGGCCAGGACCGTAGCTAAGCTGGGCATCGAGTAGCTCCGTGCTTTGGGGATGCTTTTTCCAGCCCCCTGCAGCCCCCCCCCACAGTGCCGCATGCCCTTATGCAATGACATACGGGTCTCCGTGCAGGGCTCGTGGCAGAGCCCCCACCAGGCTAGGTCCCCCACCCAGGCGTTCGCCTGTTGTTCTGAGGTGGACGGGGATCCTGGGCTGGATGTTGCGGCTATTGGAGGACGCTCTGGCAGCCTACCTGGCCCCTGCCTCCAGTGGGCCCCAGCTCCCCCTCAAAGGCCTGTCAGACTACGGGCAAGCTGGCCGATAAGTCCTATAGGGCAGCGGGCCAGATGGATGACATGGCTAACAATTTAGCTATCCTCCAGGGGTACCAGGCGGCTCTCCTTGCTGATCTGCAGGGCGCCGCCTCCCAGGAGACATACACTGAGCAATGGATGGTGACTGACTACGCCCTCCGCATGGTGGAGTGCGTAGCTCAGGATGCCGGGAAGGGCATGGCCTTGTGAATTGGGAACCATTGTACTATAGTTACACAGTAACAGTTGTATACATACAGTATCAGTTGTATAACAGTTGTATAATTACACAGTAGCCTAACAGTTGTACAGTTGTATAGTTATACAGTAACAGTTGTATAGTTACATATTTATGGTAATTATTCAAATGAGCATACCTCCACGAGTGCATGCGCCCAGCAGGTTAACAATGTTGTCATGGTAACCAAGATGGCTGAGAATCTTCAGCTCAGACATCAAAGCTTCCCTTTCCTCTGAATGAGCACTGCCTGTTCACACACACACACACACACACACACACACACACACACACACACACACACACACACACACACACACACACACACACACACACACACCCACACACACACACACACACACACACACACACACACACACACACACACACACACACACACACACACACACACACACAGAGAGAGACACAATCATTTACCAGGTTTGTCTGGTGTGATATTTTCCCATGTTATTATTATTAACTAGGCATCTCGTGCACTAGGCGCGCTCGATTCCTATTGTAGGCTCACCCATCCTGCAGCTCACCGTGTGTGACTTTGTGTGTGTGTGTGTGTGTGTGTGAGTGAATTTATGACATCACTGATGATGTCATCAATGGGACAGACAGAGAAAAAACAAACAGAGCCCCAGCTCCCTTTTATAAATAATAATAATATAGACAGATAGATACCTGTACTACTACTACTTCTACTACTACCACAGTAGTACTATACTACTAATCTACACTATAATGCCAAGAATGTTTGTTTGTCTGTCTGTCTGTCTGTCTGTCTGTCCGTCTGTGTCTCTCTCTCTTCGCAACTATTATGCCTTGGAGTACACCAGTGGTTCTCAAACCTTTTCTGTCATGCCCCACTTTGGAGGAGGAAAAATGTTCATGCCCCACCACCCCAACAAAATTGTAACAAAATGGGCCAAGTTTAACTTTTATTTTATTGAAATAACATCAAGATCATGACCATTCCTTTCTATTTTCTTTCATTAATGTTGTCCAAATAAAAAACAACTTCCATTTCAACTTTATACAACATTTTGTGACTGCTACATCTGTGCTTTTTGAGCAGAAATTGCAATTGCAATCACTTTGCTAGAACGAACAAAGTTCTACGCTTAACTACGCTTCATTAAGAGGAATGAAAATACAATGAGATCTGATTCTCTTGCAAGGAAGCTACAAAACAATAGTCCTAATGACTTCTGGAAAGAAATTAAACAAATGAATAATTGTAAAACCTCTCTACCAACCAATATGGATGGTGTCAGCGGCCCAGAGGAAATTTCTCAGTTATGGAGGGAAACATTATTATGAGCTGTTCAACTGTGTCAAAAGCAACACCTTCACAGTGGGCAACATTGATACTAAAGAAGATGTGATCGTTTCCCCACAAGAAATACATGATGCAATTATGATGCTAAAAAACAATAAAGGATGTGGTATGGATAAGATATCTGCGGAGCACTTCAAATTTGCGAGCAGAAAACTCTGTCCCCTAATCGGTATCTGCTTTACAGGATTTTTAGTTCATGGTATTTTACCCGACTCTATTTTATCTGTTTTATTAAAGCCTATCATTAAAGACAAATCTGGTCAAATCAACAGTTCGGACAACTACCGGCCTATAGCCCTGGCCAGTATCTTATCCAAGGTTTTGGAGAGGACTATACTGAACAGGCTGGAACAGTTTGTCCTGACCGCTGACAATCAATTTGGTTTCAAACCCAAACATGGCACAGATATGTGTATTTTTGCTTTAAAAGAGATTTTAGATTTGTATAACAGACATAATTCCACAATGTTTATGTGTTTTATTGATGCCTCTAAGGCCTTTGATCGTGTAAACCGTGGAAAATTATTTCATAAATTGCAAAGCAGAGGGGTTCCCACATCTCTTGTAAGAATCCTGTTTTTTTGGTATTCACACCAGTCAATGTATGTGAAATGGGGTGACTCTACATCTGCTCCATTCAATGTGTGCAATGGAGTAAAACGGGAGCATTTTATCTCCCTTTCTCTATAATATTTACATGGACGAGTTATCCAACCAGCTAAACAGCTGCAGAACAGGCTGCATGGTTGGTGACACCATTATAAACCACCTGATGTACGCAGATGATCTTGTTATTCTGTGTCCATATAGTGCTGGCCTTTGGCCAACAGTTACTAAGAATATGCTCTCAATATGGCTCTGACTTTGATATTAAATTTAATGGGAAAAAGAGTAATGTTATGATAGTCAGAAGCAAGGAAGATAATAAATTGTCATTCCCTGCCTTCTCTCTCTCTGGTACTGTCCTCAAAACATGTGAAGAGGTTAAATATTTAGGACATTATCTAACTCATGACCTGTCTGATGATAGGGACATTCAAATACAATACCGAATGATGTACGCACAGGCTAATATGTTGAAATGTAAATTCAGTATGTGCCCATTGTCTGTGAAGATCACTCTTTTTGAAACTTTTTGCACCCCAATGTATACTGCCCACTTGTGGCGGCGCTACAAAAGTAGCAGTATGCAGAAACTCAAGGTGGCATATAATGATGGCATGAGGATGCTGCTTAAAGTGCCAAGAAGGAGCAGTGCAAGTCAAATGTTTGTTAGTGTTGGTGTATCTACATGTCCTGCTGTACTCAGTAACCTCATGTACAGTTTTATATGTAGGATATCTAAGTCATCAAACAGCATAATTTCAGCTCTTGTAAATCCTGCCATGAGTACAGTTAGGTTCACCTCAAGGCTTTGGAACCTTTGGCGTTTTAGCTTGTATGTAAATATCTGATACTTTTTGTATCCGTCTGTCTTTTATTGTGTTTTGTAGTTTTCTATTTGTATTGTACTGTATGGACCGCCTCTGTGTCCGGAATAAAGTGTTAAAGTGTTGAATAACCAGATGCTCCATCAGATAAAAATCTAATGAAATGTGCAATCACTTTGTTATAACGATATCAATAAAGTTCTATCTGTGCAAAAAATAACAAATATTTGGCAAGAAAAATTTGCATTAAGTCTTATTATCACTGTATTAGTGGCTGCAATGAACCTGTTTTGCACTGCACATATTTTCAAACTAATAACAATAAAGTGCAACCTGTGCAAAACTAAACAAAACAAGTACAAATATTTGGCAATATGAATGAACCATCCATGGAAGGAATGCGAAGTCACTACAGAAGCGGGGTTCATTTATTGCTCGCCGGGAAAGAAGTCCGACGTCAAAATGGTCAAAACATTGGGTCCGGGCTGCATTTCCGCATTTCCCCCTGCACCTGTAATGCCACTGCGCCCCACAGGGGGGGCCCGCCCCACACTTTGAGAAACACTGGAGTACACTTACCTTACACTTACCTAATTAGTGCAATTATGGAGTGCCTATGTGTTACTTTGTTGTTGACTGTTTGTATGTGGTCTGTTTGTCAAGCCGGGATGTGGCTATATGCACTTTTTGCCCAAGACAAATTTCCCCCAGGGGACAATAACGTTTATCTCATCTCATCTAAGTTACTGTAACTAAGTTAACTGTTAACTAAGTTACTGTAACTAAGTTACTGCCCAACACTGAATATTAGTAGTAGTAATAGTTGTAGTAGTAGTAGTGGTAGTACATTGGATACTTGCATACTGCATATTGCAATTGCATACTGTTTTACCGGATAATAATAATCCACGCACTGCATGCTTGGACCCCTAATAATGTTGATGAACAGAGGGTACTAACGTTTGAGCATCTTGACAGCGACTCGGGTGGCGTTGTCGTTGGTTCCCAGACCATAAGCTGTCGCCTCCACGACCTTCCCGAACGCTCCGGACCCCACCACAGCACCTAGCAGGGAGAGGGAGAGGTCAAAGGTCAAACCACACCACAGCACCTTGCAGAGAGAGGTCAAAGGTCAAACACCACCACAGCACCAGGTTCAAATACCTGGGTATTCAGTGCACCTATTTAATAATGTATGCCAAAAAAATCACAAAAATCTAATTTCTTTAGTTTTTCACACTTTTTCACATCAAAAGTTCCTTTTTCAAGATTTCATTCATAACAGTAATCTACAGTTTGCTGACGTCACCTAGTACTATCAAATTTCTACCCCATTTCAACCAATCATATCACGACATGGCAGCTGTCAATCAAATCTTCATTTCAGGATAATTTTCTCTTCCAAATGAAGGGGAAAATGGCGCCTAGTGCCTGTCATCTGGCAGAATTTCTAGTCCATAAACTAACTGCTAACTTGACCAATTATGCAAACTAAATCAAACGGCAATGTCTAAGAATGCAAAGAAATGTAATTGGCTCGTTAAAACTCGCATTCCAGGAATATTATTTACTGCAATAGCGATAATGGCGCGCGCCTCAGAGAGCCTAGCGGTCGCACCTCGGAGATTCCAGGCCAACGGGCTGCACTCTCCACTCGGCAACACGAGCTCAGCAAGCCGCTGCGTGTGGCTTGCTGAGCTCCACTCAGCCACTAACCTCGCGTCAGCAGGCTCTTCCCGAGGAGAGCGCCACAGCACGCTGAATCCCACTCGATTTAGAGGCGGAACACCCCAGGATTGGCCAAAGCCCAATCCAGTCCCCAGAATTGTCAAATAAAATCATCGACATACTACTATGACCCGCCTCTCAACCTGTGATCTCAGACAAGTTATGTTTTCAGTCTGAAACGGACTCCGACGCACGTGATGAACGGGTTCAGTTCGACTTTAAGCCCCTGTACAAAGAAGACAGTCCAAGGGAGGTTTTGCGATAAGGCACTTTGCAATTCCCTGCAACACCACCCCTAGTGGTTGTGCCAGAAACCCCAAGAGGTTTCACCATATCACTGAGAACACGAGGAGCCTGATTATGAATACATTTATGGATACGTTTTATGTTAGCGAATTTAATAAAATTATCAAAACCTAAAACCTTTAATTTCTCAATGACACGGCAGTGGTGAAGCCTAATTGGCTTCTTGTCAAGAATTTTTATTGCATGATTGTATATCATCTTAAGAGGTATGATTACAGTCGGACTAGCTTGAAACCATGCAATTACAATAATGACTCGGGTGTGAGAAAATCATTGAGTGCTCGTAGATATTTTCAGCGTAAAATGGTAGACAGTTCCTAATCATTCTAAACATAATGGGTTTGCTTTTGCTACTCTGCTCACCACCTTTATGTTTCTCAAATTTTAGATGAGTGTCTATCATCAGGCCAATATATTTAACCTCATATACTTGCTCAATAGATTGAAGAGTCTAGATGCAGCTATGTGTGATCCCCCCCCTCCTCTAAATCATTGCTATATACTCCTCCCACATATTGATGCAATGTGGCCTCCAACCTGCACCATGCCCTTTAAGTGGGTTGAAACTGAACTGAGAGGGGAGGTAGGAGAGTATGGTCAGCTCCTACCAAGGCGAAGTTTGTCTCTGGGAAACTCCCACTTCTGGTTGTATGGCAACTGGGTGGGGTCAATAAAGGTATAGTTGTTGCCATGGTTACTCTCAATGATCTTCCAGCGGATCTCATACTTTGGTTTCTGAAAGAGAAACATGGTATTACTAAAAAAAACTAAAATAAATCTCCATTACTAGATCATGGAAATGTCATGCAGTGATTCCCAAACAGTGGTAGGTGTACCACTGGTGGTCCGCAAGCCCCCACCTGGTGGTACTGAAGAGCCTTGCTGACTGTCAGCAGCCTAAAGATAGCAAATAAAGATATTTATCTATTGTGTCGCATCGATTTTGTGCTGGCTAAATGTTGTGTTGGTTATTGTCTTGGAGACAAATCAGCTATATGTTTGTAAGACATGTTCTAGTGACAATTCAAGTGGAGGTAACTGACTACAAGCAGATCAAATCTTACCAATTGTTAAGAAGTGTAACCTACAACGATTACCTGAAAGCCGATAAAACACAGAGAAATGGACAAATAACTGACAATTAACCATTAACATTGTGATGCATTCAAGTGCGCCTAGGGAATTTGGTGTCGTCATGGTGTGTTTAATGTACCATTCAGGCTAGGAAATTCCAGTATTTGGTGAGCTAACTACAGCATAGCTTTTTATTTGTATATATTTATTTAGATTTTCAGTAGTGACAGATAAATAATATTCTGATTTGTTTTTCTTGATAAAAGAGGAGCATTTGTTTCTTACTTAATTCTAAAAACAAGCCAATCAGTGGTAGAACCTGTTCTTGCTTTAGCCCAAGCCAAGTTACGCTCATGAATAGTGTCTGCTAGTGTAGAAGAAAATGGATGGTTACGATGTAACCCAGGTTTCCTGAGGGAGACTTCTCTGCCTGCAAGAAGCCGCTCCGAAACAGGCTTCCAATCAGATTAAGCAAGAGCGCCGCACCTGAGAGTAGAGCCGAGTCCGGCCAATCAGCTTGCAGGCGCAATTGCACCCAGGTGGTGCTAGTTACTGTCTTAAAGAGTAATCCACGACAGCTGCGCTGGATCAGATAATCTCATCATGAATGGAATTCATGAGGGCGAGAAGTAGACTAATAGGAAACCAGGGGTTATCTCGCCCCTTTAGTCTGTAGCTCCTGAAAAGAGCATGTTTATTTACAGCAAACAAAAAGGCTATCAGATAAATTGTTACTTTAAACATCGATATCGGCCCAGAATTTCACCATCGGTGCATCTGTTGTTATTTATCCTTTCTACCCTGCTACTACATGGTTAAATCAGTGAATTTTATTTTATGGGGGGTGGGGGGGGGGGGGGGGGATTTGTTTGCAGTGGGAAGTGGTACTTGGGAAATTTGGTTTCGTACATAGTGCTATGGTCTGAAAAGTTTTGAAACCATTTTGGTTTTGTCAAACTGTGACGTCACAAGACAAGGTAACCAATGTTGGACTCAACATGGTTTAGTTACATGGGATTGACAAGTGGAAGACTATTATTAAATTAATCCATGCAAACTGATTTATAAGAGAAAACACATTACTTCAAATCATGTAAACAATGTAAATTAAGTGTTGGCTTAAACTGATTACTCCCAGGAATCAAGGTATCAATGTGCATCTAATAAATCGCACATTTAATATTTTGGATCTATAGTTAGAAATCATTAACAGACAAGCTTACCTGTTTGTATTTATAGAGGGCGACCAATAGGAACAGGAAGAAGACAGCAGCAGTGCCCAATGCTCCAATTAAAGTTGGGGTGAAAACCGTAGGAGGTAACTTTGTAGTAGCCAGAGGTACAGCTGCTGAATGCAACCATAACATGTTTATAATAATAATACAACATACAACAATATTTGACATGATGTGAAAGGAATCTATATTTTCCTTGATGAACGGACATGCTTTTATTCTCAGACTCACGGGGGGAAAAGACACTGCATCATACTCTAATTTGCATATCCAATTATGCTGCTGTGATATCAAGTGCTGACTCCGCCCGCCCGGGCCAGATTAGGCATATGGCGTTATACATTGCAAGCAAAGGGTATGTGCTGTATGTCTATCTGTGCGAAGCACTGACAGGAAGAGAGAAAGAGAAAGAAATCCCGGCAGCAACTGCACCAATTTTTTTTACAAATGCACTGGATTCAACACATTAACATTGCTTCCCAATGGTCACTTTTGAGAAATAAAGTCACTAGGGGTGCTCCAAAAAATAGATTCTTGAAAGGATCGCGATTCTTAATCCCACGATTCCTGGATCAATTCCCAACTCCCAATAATCGATTATTGTTCTTTTTACCACGTGCGAAGCACGGGTCTAGAGACTATTAATTCAGTGTCAGTCAGTCATATGGAACGGAAAGGACGCTTTCCACTTTCAGGGACGTTGGATGACTTTCACTCTCGTTTCCCGAAGGGGTGGTGTGTTTCAATATGCCTGACGCCGCCCACTTGGGACGCTGCCTTCATTTCGACGAGCACACACTGACTCACAGTCACACACACACCTCCACACTGACACACACAAACACATCTTCCTCCCAATGCAAATACCCTCGGCCCGTTTTACACACTCGAGTCGCTATTTTGTTATTATTTTGCTTCGGCCCGTGCTGAAACGGGAAGTGGCGAACTACATTTTACAGAACATTTTACAGACATGAACTCTGTGTAAGTGGCTCCTCGCATTATGGGCTCTATATTCACACTGGCCTTAGGCGCTAAACTGGCGTTAAACGCAGAAAAATGCGCTTTGCGCCTGACTCGGGAAGATAGCATCATGTTTTTAGGCCCCGAAATGCGCTTTACGCCGAAGAGGCGTGGCGCAGTGCCAGAATAGGCCAGAATGGGTGTTTCGGCCTTAAATACTGGCCTATATTTAAAAAAGGTCTGTCTTCTTGTCTTGAGTCGGCGTGCTCCTGTTTCCATTGATATATAGCAACTGTTTTTATATATACATATGTTTATATATATTGCGTAGTATAGGACCATTGTGTGGTGCATAAATGTGAATGTATAAATGAGCAAGTTCGTATATGTGGCATAATGTGTAGAGGAGTAAATAAGCATATGTCTATGTACATATGGATTATGTGTATGGATGTATGTCTATGCATACAGTATATATGTATATATGTGCGTGCATGAGTGGATGCATGTATGGTGTATGTATATATACACATATGCGGTGTGTATGTATGTGTGTTTGTATCTATTATACATATATGCGGTGTGTATATATGTGTTTGTATGTTTATGTATATATAGGTCCCTATCGTTGCATCGGCGCTGTTTCTAGGCCGAGCGCCTGGCCCAGCCCAAATCAGTGGGCGTGGACCAGCGCACTTGATATCGTCGTGCTGGCGCTACACGCAGCCTAAAGCATTACAACCACGCCTTTTAAGCGTAAAATTATGCACCTTCATGCTCATTGGATAACTGCAATAAACGAATCGCACGCTTGCCTTTTTAGCTCCAATTCCAGTGATCCCGCAAAACCAGACGAAAGCCAAACGCTCTGCCCCCCCCCCCTCCCTTCATCCAGTCTGTCTGTCTGCATTATAGGCTATTATTCCATATTATTATGCTTCTCAAACCAATCTAACTGCAGTTTCAATACTGCAAGCATGTAAATACGCTACACTATAGCAAGATCAAAGTGAAAATAATGTTCTAAAGGCATCAGCTACAAAAATATAGCCTATCCCTATATGATGAGATTAATTTTATATTGGTGAAAGTTTGTTCAGAACGATATCGTTTTCTCTCCCCTGCTGCAGGTTGAATGATGCACATAAATATACCCTACATTATGTAAAGTCATTGCATAAATGTGTTTTTATTGTAAAACTAAATGTGAAGTTGGCCAAGTTATTGGAGCGGACATCACAGTATAGCACATGACAGTAGAAGCGCGTTCTGAAGCGCGTTCTGCTGACACTTATCTAAATGACGTTAAATCGACAAAGGATATATATAGGCCCAGGAGGACATATATGTTTCACTTAGGGTGGTGTTTTAATTTCGATGATTTATTTGGTCCAATATTGAAATGTTCTACAATTGCAGGCTGTGTTACCATTACACATTATTTTAGATCGACCTTTTATATCTATTTCGCCTCATTTGGTTGCTATTTAGTAGCGAAATTGAGTACCCAATTGCATGCTGGGGCATTCACAGGCAGTCAGAGAGAGACAGTCGTATTGTGCCTGTCAGACTGCCTGCAGCCTCAAAGCGGTACACGGAGTTGTTTTACCCAGGCTGGACGCGTTGTCACACAGGCTTGTGACAGTAACTCAACGCGGAAGGATTTATTTCAAAATAAACTGGTAAACGCACACCAATGCCTGCTCCTGTCAGTAGGAGAGAGGGAGAGAGTGACACAGAGAAGGGTGACAGAGGAGAGAGGGGAGGGACTGGCCCACTGAATAGGCCTGCTTTTCAAAGGCGCAAGGCGCTAAATTAACGCCAGCTCGGAAGATAGCAGTACGCCGGTATTTAGCGCCGACACGCCCACTTTGGCCCATTCTGGGACTGCGCCACGCTCATTCGGCCTAAAGCGCATTTGGCAGCGTAAAGCCATATTGATATCGTCCCAAAACAGGCGCAAGGCACGTTTTTTTGCGTTTAAGGCCCGTTTTAGCGCCGAAGGCTTGTGGGAGAATAGGGCCCATACTGTATGTATGTGGTATGTATATTTATGTGTGTATGTACGTGATGTATATGTATGTGCTTGAGTAGGCTATGTATGTTTATATGTATATGTATATATATGTATATATATATATATATATATATATATGGTATTGTACATGTTCTGTACAGTTCACTGAAAATACGATACGTATTACTGATTATTATTTTGGTTTATTTTTATTTTATTTTTTATTTTATTTCTTTTGCAATATTATCTAACTGATATTTGGGTGTTAATTGCCGTAGTTGTAGTGTTCTTGTCTCTTTTGTCTTGTTTGTCTTGTCTCTTCTGATTTAAATCGTAACTTCCTTGAATCTTGTTTTTGCATGTTAGGACCCCTTCGAAAACGAGATGATTCATCTCAAGGTTTTTTTTCCCTAAATGAATAAACTTGAATATATATATTTATGTCGCATCATTTAGCCTGTGCTGTGATGTGCAGGAGCAACAGGTAGCCTACAAGTTATAAAACTAAGCCTGTCCTGAATGAGCCGAGTGGGGGTGCTTGTTCACTATTGTGAAAGTTATGTGTTTACAACATAAAGATCATGGAATTGGATGCTATCAGGAATGTCACCGATAGTTAACGTTCTATATTGTAGGCGGTTACATGCTTCCACTCCGACGTGCTGCCACTCCGACGTTCTGCCACTCCGAAATATCGGCACTCAGAAAGGGATCATGTCTATGTTCCCCGGGTTCTATATTCCCCGTTTTTCACGCCAAACCTAACCTCCCCCAGACCCTAACCCAAAACCTAACCTCTCCCACCCCCACGCCTAAACCTAAGGTCGGCATTGCGGCTTCTAAGGTGAACGACCGCCAGTCCGAATAATGGAAGTTAACGTTCGGAGTGGCAGGGCTTCGGAAAGACAGTAGCCATTGTAGGCTACAGGGAGACCGCATCAGCCCTGCTGAACAGATCTGCATTTGCCTGGCTGTAGGTTGAATTGTTTTATTCAGGCTATGATCTGTGATGTGCTGAGATATCCAAATTGGTATGAAGAGATGACAGCATGCAGCCAAAACCCGGACATGGATCGAGTGGATAGGAGCTTCGAAAGGAAGAATGTCATTGCGTAATTGCAGTTCACCGATGACCAGAGTTGTGCATAATTCTACGCTTAAAAGGTGTGGTTAAGTGGTTAACGCCGGGTGTAGCGCAGAGTGGAAAATATGGAATGCGCTGACCACGCCCACTAAATAGCGCTTGGCCTGGCGCTAAACGCTATTTTAAGGCCAGTGGGAAGATAGAGCCCTGAGTCCCCTCACGTTACAGCCAATGTTTTTATCAGTCAATTTGGTTGTCACTGCAATTTGAAGTCCTTTATGCGCGTCCACGAGAGGGAGGGATTGAGAGACAGAGAAAGACATCACACGTCAATTAATTTGGTTGCCGCTAAAGACTATTAATTCAGTGTCAGTCATATGGAACCGAAAGGACGCTTTCCACTTTCGTGGACGTGCTGCACTGTATTCACTTCACAGTCAGCAGCGCCGAGGCGTGCCTCCATCTCATCCCCTCCTCTCGCCCCTGTGCCAAATGCGCACAGACGCAGCTATAGGCCTGCTTGTCACCAAGGATTCTCTATTTACTTTTTCTGTCATTAAAAATGCTCAGGAATCTGTCATCTGCTCGCTAATTATGTGTGTCAATTAGGTTCTTCTCACCATTCAATCTAAGAGTACAACTTGAAGTGTGAATGTCGCATTTTGGCACAATTGCATTATCTCGTCCGACACCTGACATCACCAACATGTTCTTTGATAGCCTATTGGAGATTTCTTTCTTCTTTTTATTAGATTGACATTATCATGCAGTTTTGAGGATAAAGCAGCATCTCCCTACAAGCAGTGGCGTCGTTAGGCCTGGGATTTTGGGGCTACAGCTCTGGATCTTTTATGAAAAGCCCCGGATCTCAAATATGACTTATTTTTCTTCTTTTAATTTTTTTGACAAAAAAATGGTATTGGTGATCAGAAACTTTTAAAATACGGTTAGGTCTAGAGCAGACCTGGGCGAGCGCCCGTTGTGTGGCCCACGCTGGAATTGCAAAAAAAACCCTGAACACCTGAGCACCTGAACGCAACATGCAAGATACCCGCTGAATAAGTGTCCAAATGTTCATGTGATTCTGGCCAATACTCCACTTCTGTTATAACATTTCAGTCTGGAATATGGAATATCTTTCAATAATCTTTATGTCTAAAAGGCTAAAAGTAATCTCATGTGTAAGAAATGACTGTTCTACATTGAAGTAAAAATGTAAATTATTAACTTGTTGGTTTTGGATTTATTTAGCTTCAAGAGTGCATTTTTGTTCATGTGACCCTCAGGCTTTGAGAATCCTGCACCAGTTACTGATACTTATCCTTAAATTAACCCACTCATATTCTGGTTTATTTCAAGAAAAACATTTTGGCTAGTGGAAATTCTAATTGGCTGGTAACTTTAAAATCTCGCAGCCATATTGGCAGGGGGTCAGAAAAGTTAATTTCAAGCCTTGCAGGGAGAGCAGGTGGTGACATAGGAGTGACTGAGAAAAGGATCAAATATTGGTGTTAGACTGAATAATGACATCACAACTGTTAATTTAAAATTAGTTATTCCTCTAAACCGACTTCAAATGCCCCAAATGTTTTCGGGCTGGCGCCAACCCTCAGCAAAATCTGGCCCTCTGGTAGCGAGGACATTTTTTTGTGGTCCTCTCTATCATCGGATTTCCTGGGTTACGGCATGACAATATTTGTTCGAACCCCGGTAACAATCTGCGTTTCTCATGTGGCCCCCCATGAAAAATAATTGCCCACCCCTGGTCTAGAGGAAGTTACTCACACACACACGCACGCACGCACGCGCGCACACACACACACACACACACACACACACACACACACACACACACACACACACACACACACACACACAGTATTATAGGCTACTTCAATATTGGGGGATGTATTCTTTATCTCACCCTCTTGTATCTTTGTTTTCGTCATGACACTATACAAGAAGTAACGGATGGTTACGATGTAACCATGGATTGTGATGTAACCCAGGTTTCCTGAGGGAGACTTCTCTCCCTCATGAATTCCATTCATGATGAGATTATCTGATCCAGCGCAGCTGCCGTGGATTACTCTTTAAGACAGTGGTTCTCAACTGGTGTAGCCTCAGGACCCACTATTTTCCTTGTCATGAAGTCGCGACCCAAATTTCAGATTGCTTTTTAAACCACTCAAATTTATTGCACAAAAAATAGCGCATTCATTTAATACACAATGCCTTCATGCACTGTTATAAACCTCAAATGAACAAAAAAGTGCAACAGAAGTGCAACTAGGGCTAAAAACCAATTGAAATAAGGCAGACTTGAATTACAGGCCTATATGTTTTTAAATTTAAACAAGTCAAACTGGTCATGCTCAGAAAGTCTTATTTGAACTGTATGAAATATGAAATAAAAGGCAGATTTATCTTGAATTACATGCCTATATGTTTTTAAACAAGTTAATAATAATAATAATAAAACAAGTTAACCTGGTCATGCTAATCCAGTTTCAATAGTCTGAATTTAACTAATATGACATAAAAAGGAATCACAGGCAGGCTATATGCTTTTTAGTTAAACTGGTCATAACTTTTAATTAAACTGGGGCCATGCTAATCCAGTTTCAATCATCTGAATTGCAAGGCAGACTTGGCTTGAATTACAGGCAGAGCATATGCTTCAGCTTGTTAAACAAGTAAAACTGGTCAGGCTAATCCAGTTTCAATAATCTGAATTTAACTCAAATGAAATATGAAAAAAAAAAAAAAAAAAAAATTGGCCAATGTCCGCGACCCAATCAAAACGGCCCCGCGACCCACCAGTTGAGAAACGCTGCTTTAAGACACTACCTAGCACCACCTGGGTGCAATTGCGCCTGCATGCTAATTGGCCGGACTTGGCTATATAATCTACTCTCAGGTGCGATTAAGCTCTTGCTTAATCTGATTGGAAGCCTGTTTTGGAGCGGCTTCTTGCAGGGAGGGAAGTCTCCCTCAGGAAACGTGTAAGACACACCGTGAGGCAGACATATCTGCTCCTCCGGGAGCCTGAAGTGGCCATTGTGCTCGAATGAGACGCACCACCACCAGAGCTACTTCTGTGCACAAACAATGACAAAATATGCCATATGCACACACCCCTAGCCCAGGCACAAGGTGCCACCAGGGCTTAGCGGACCTCGCCAATGCTAAGGTCATCTGTAATTGGGTGGAGAGCCAGGTAACAAGGCTTGCTTCACAGAAGACCTCCCACGGGACCCTGGTATGTTCTCGTAAGATTCATGACGCCAGAGGCATTAGTGACTTAGTAATTCATCAATAAGGAAACTTTGAGGAGGGTGAAGGCTGCAGTTCCATAGACTGACTGACACGGGACTTAGATCAGGTCTTAGGGTGGAAATGTAGGGCATGGGCGCAGCACCACTCCAGCATCACCCAGCAGTAAGCGGCAACAGTCCTATGCACCGAAGGGCATGGAGCTCACAATTCCTCTTTTTCCTTCTTTGGTCGATACAATGGCGTTGCCCTTGTCGATACAATGGCATTGGTCCCACCGAGAGCTAGCGCAGCCCATATACCTGCAGATCCCTCTGCGGACAAATCCAAGCTTGGGAGGCAACGCCACCCTGAGCGTGCCTCCAAAAAACGTGGGCACCAGTGCGCTGTGGATGCCATCAACCCCAAGAGGCAGAGGCACCATCCTCCAAATTAAACTGGGACAAGCAAAGCATGAGGGCGGCTTGTCTTCCCCTTTTTTCCCTCTTTGTCTCTTCAGTCAGTGAAAAATTCATGCTCCACCCATGAGCTTGTCGGATTGTATGAGAGAGCCCAGTCTTGGCGACAGGTTGCTTAACACAGCTTGGTCTGTAACCAATGGAGGGATTCTGTTGCCCTGCGGGCATATGTCCAATGGAGCACTGTCAGGGCTCTGACGGGCATTACGACCCACACAGCGCTGTCTCACCATGAGGGTGGAAGGGCCAGTCTGACAGACTGACTGGTTTGAGCCTCGGACCAGACCTAAAGCGGGGAGCAGGCAATACGCAGCAACAGTCCCCATGTTCTGAAAGGCCAGGAGCACTGTGCTGCATGTTCAAAAGAGCCAGGGGCACAATGCACCATGGAAGAGCTCAGCCCTAAGGCAGGGGCACGATCTCACGGTCACGCTGGTCCTCAACCAGACTGGAACAAGCAAGGCCCAAAGGCAGCTTGTGACCGGAAGGTCGTCGGTTCAATACCCGGGATCGGCAGGATAAATCTGGCTGGGGAAAGTGAAAAGGCAGCGCTTGCCCTTCCCTCATTACCACCACTGAGGTGCCCTTGAGTAAGGCCCTTAACCCCAACTGCTCAGTATGAGCGCAGACCCTCTGCCAATTAAATCACAAGGGCGGAGTGCACCATCGGAAGCGACGGGCCGTTTCCCGCCTGGCAGCGGGGGGCCTGGCAAAACTCGGCATAACACCTGGACAATAGTGCAAGGTGGACTGCTATCTTCCCTGCCTTAAGGCAAACAGGTGCGCAAGCGCAAATAGGGGAAATCGCCTGTACCACGATAGGGCCCAGAGTTTCTTATGGTAAACTCGGCGGTCACTGTTCTGGTTAGAGTTGGAGTTTCCTACTGTAAACTCGGATAGATGTTCTGGTTAGAGTTAGAGTTTCTTATGGTAAATTCAGAGTTTGATGTTCTGGTTAGAGTCAGAGTTTCTTACGGTAAACTCGGAGGTCGATATTCTGGTTAGAGTTAGAGTTTCTTACTGTAAACTCGGAGGTCGATATTCTGGTTAGAGTTAGAGTTTCTTATGGTAAATTCAGAGTTTGATGTTCTGGTTAGAATTAGAGTTTCATTCAGAGTTTGATGTTCTGGTTAGAGTTAGAGTTTCTTACTGTAAACTCGGAGGTAGATGTTCTGGTTATAGTTAGAGTTTCTTATTGTAAATTCGGAGGTATGTTGTGGTTATAGTTAGAGTTTCTTACTGTAAACTCGGAGGTAGATGTTCTGGTTATAGTTAGAGTTTCTTACTGTAAACTCGGAGGTAGATGTGCTTGTTAGAGTTAGAGTTTCTTACTGTAAACTCAGAGGTAGATGTGCTTGTTAGAGTTAGAGTTTCTTACTGTAAACTCGGAGGTAGATGTGCTGGTTAGAGTTAGAGTTTCTTATGGTAAACTTGGAGGTAGAAGTTCTGGTTAGAGTTAGAGTTTCTTACGGTAAACTCGGAGGTCGATGTTCTGGGAGTCACTGAGGAGCGAGGAGGAGACATGTAGGGAGTATCGACCTCTGTCCTCCTGCCTAACGCGCCGCACCAAGAGGCTCGCCTTGGACCTGCAACACCATCAATACCACCTTAACAGATATCGGCTTAATGGACAGCCAAAACCACCAATACCACCTTAACAGATACTGCCTTAATGCACAGCCAACACCACCTATACCACCTTAACAGATACAGAGCCATTCACTCATTCCCCATTCTCTGCAGTGATTGGAGGGGAGCAGATGGGTGGATCTCTGATTGAGGTCAGATAAATAACTTAATACAGCAGTTGAAGAATTCCACGACAGCATCCAGGAGGCTTAGAAACAGGCAGTAGAGTGACATTAAGCAGCTCAGTGCACAGTCGGTGTTTAGTTATGGATAGGCAAATTAATTTGATTTCAATGCCGGAGACCAAAGTTCAATTCCCAGCTTGTACAATGGAAATCCATGTGGTAATTTTATTTTTATTGTTTTATTGTTGGGAACATTTTTCTTATTTAACCATGAAGCCGTTCCCACACCTTAACCATGTTGTTTATCTGCAATACAATGGGGTCACAGCCAGACTGTACAGAATGTCCTGTACGTTCTGCGAGCAGCGAATGTCATTTTCACATAATTTTGTGCTTTAATAATAACAATATGAATAATATGAATAACTTATTAGAAGAATATTGACCTGTAGTTGTTTGCAGTGTAGCTCTCCTGGTATGTTGTGCTGTTGTTGTTGTTGTTGTTGTTGTGTGTTGGTGTGGTCCAGCGCTGGGAGATGATTGGAGGATATGCATCTATCACAATGCTAAGCTTCACATCCTGACCTTCATACACCTCCACTCTGCTAACACTGCTAACATTAGCCCCAGTCACAGACAGGTCCCCAGTGACTTCTGTTGTCTTGGTGCTAATGTTAGCGACCAGTTCCCCATTTACTTCTGTTGTCTTGGTGCTAATTTTAGTGTGCTGCACAGGCTCCATGTAGACATTCAGGTAGGGACCATCTGATGAGTAATAGAAAAGCAATTCAATATCTAACACTCTTGAATATCATTAGCCTCCTTCCCACCCCTCCTTACCCACTACTCTGAGTCTTGCGGTTGCCGTGACGACCCCGGCCTCATTAACGGAAGTACAGGTGTAGGATCCGCTGTGTGTGTGATTGACAGCGGCGACAGTCACTGTGCTGTTGATGTAATACAGTCGCTGGTACCTATAGCGCCTGTAGCTGACTTCCAACACCTGGAAAACACCAGGACACATGCAAGACAGCAAATATTGGTGTCAAATCAGAATTCTGATTTTCTCATAAATTTTTCAACAAACTCAACAGTCGTTTGGTAACTATTAATGGGGATACAAATAAACAAGAAACCTGTATGTGTGTGTGTTTCCAGGTGATGTTGTAGAAGTTGGAGGGGTTACTGGTGAGACAGCTGAGCTCCAGCTTCTCTCCTTCCAGACGGACAATTTCATCCTGACTGATGGACACAGAGGGAGGAGACCGTAACCCTGGAAGACAGACAGACAGACAAAGATGTGTTACTGTCCTCTATGGGGCGCACGCTGAAGATAAAAGCAAGATTTCACCCCATTTAGCTCCAAACAACTGTGGTGTGAAAGAAAGTGGTATGAAGTTACCTTTTTCCAGATTTACAGCAATATTTGTGAACTTTGTCATATTTGTTATATCAATGTTTGAATTATATTTTCTTTCTGCTCCTTTTCAGTCATGAAAAGCATTGATTTCAAACATGTATTGTGATGTAATGTGTGACCAAATTGATATTGTACTATTGTGCATTTTCATGACAGGAACAAATACAAAAATAAAATGAAATTAAATGTGAAATATTAAATGTGAAACCTCAATATTTATTTAAATGTTAAATGTATAGTTAACTAATAAACATGACAAACCTAAATGTTTCATCTAAATCTAAGTTAAATGTTAAACCTAAATGCTGTAGTAGTAGTAGTGGGCTTAGCACCAGATCTTTTCATCACGCTTGCACATCTAGCTTTGTCCAGGCCAATTTGCCGAATTGGGTCCCACTTATGTTGAGTGATGTCAGCTGCACGTCAATTCGAGGAAGCCTTTGGTACGGTACTGTGGTACTCAGCCAATCAGAGATGCAGACTGGAACAAGGACATGTGAGATTATATGCGGACTGGAACAAGGAAACAAAGAAATTAACAAGGAACAAGGAAATGTGGCTCCTTCCCAGAGCATTTTGCGAACTTTTTCCAGCTTATACCTCGATGGTTTGAATGTATGTGTGTTTATTTGTGCTTTTAGAACATAACCACACCAGCAGCAGTCTTGCCTGCGAGAGATCACAGTAAACACCCATTTCCTACCGCATATCATTGTTTAAGCTACCAGTGAAGAGAGTGGGGGCCCTATCGTCGTACAGCGATATCGTTTGCTCACCTCTTATGCTATCTTCCCTGCATCTTAAGCTATCGTCTGCCTCCACCATCCAGTTTTGCGCTGGAATCTAAGCACAGACACCAGTGTAGGCGTGGCCCAGGCGTGTCCTTGCGCCTGTTCCGAGTGTAAACACAGGTTTGGGCGTTGCCCATGCCAAAATAGGCGTTCCAGCACAATGTGTCGACACACCCACAATTAGGCCTTTGCGCGGCGCTATTCCAGCGCAAACGGGCGCTAACGCAAAATGACCGCCTTTGCGACGATAGAACCCTGGATGTCCTCTGGAAAACTGCCAAAGTGATGGTGAAACTAGCGTTAAGTTGTCTGTTTAACCTTATAGACCAGTAACGTTAGCTTAGCTGTCCAGTTAGCTTAGTCAGCACCGAGTAAATACCATGTAAGTGTTTGTGTACATGACAGCCACCGAGACAGTGTCAAGCTACTGCTTGCAGCCAGTCACCTATGTGCAGCTAGTGAATATAAGACTTCCGGTGGATGATTTTCAAAGTAAAAGAATGATTCTGCACAAGTAGAGCACACACAGAAGCCACTGAGAAATCATTATTTTGCACATTAAAGACAATAAACTAAGCATTTAAACAAAGCTATACAATTCAAACTGTATGGGCTGGGCTCGCTGGGCTCAGGACAAGACTTCCTGTCAATGTTTTTTCAAAATAAGATGAATGTAGTCTGACAATTGCCAGTTGTGGCACTTTTGACAGTAATCTATCTGTGTATTTTAAGTTCTTTGAAGTAGAACTAGAAATCAGCAGCACACAAAAAAGAGAAAAGGGAACATCTCTAATTATATAGCAAAATGTTTAAGGGGACAGCGTCAGCTATTTCATGATGATCTTATGATTTTGGGATAGTGCTAACTGGGAGAGATGTAATTAGAACAATAGAAGTTGAAGAAAAGGCACCGAGGCTATAGAGAGGGTGGGGTCATTTTAATGTGACAAATATACACATCTTTTAGATAATTAGAATACACACACACACACCTCAAAAAGTTATTATGTATGAAGTTATTATAATCAAATGTTTTAGTAAATTCATGTACATAATTAAATTTATGTTTTCTATTAATTAATTATAATTTTCTAGGGCTTTCTTACCATACTGATTTTCCATTATATCCTTCATACTTTTGCCACTGAGAGCCCTCCACATTAACAATGCCTGCTACAACAAACAGGCTTGTCAAGGTTTTTCCGCGCGGGCCACATGCTACGTTTCGATCTAGCCTTGTTTAAACATTGTTTGGAGCTAGATGTTGCCTTTTTTCAGCAGCAGCAGCAGGTACAGTACCACGTCATAATTGGCGCCCATAGTTCTCTGCCCATTCAGCTTTACACATTCTGAATTAGACCCAAACAACATTATTAGACAGACAGACATATAGACAGACAGGTAGGTCTTACTGGGCACCACCAACAGGTGGAGAGTATCAGAGGTGAACTCGTTGCCATCTCTCCAGGCTGAGCAGACATATTTTCCGCTGTAAGATGTTTTCAGTTCTCGCACCAGCGCTCCTCTCCGGGGGTCAAAGGTCACGTTCATGCCCCTTGGCAGGCCACGCCCACTGCCCATTGCTGCGTCCAATCGGAATTCCGGGTCTGTGCCGGACGGGTCAGTCAGCAGACACTCGAACAGGAAGTCCCTCCCCTCCTTCATTTCCAGGGTGCTGCGCGGTGTCACGAACAGGCTGGAGGGCTCTGGAGGTGATTTGTTTATTTGGGAGTAGCATTGTGATGAATTGACAACACGTTCTCACTCTCAACTCATCAAATATGTTTGGTCAGGATCCCTTGGTGTCACTTTGTAAAGCACTGGGCATCCTTTTCCCTAATTTTTCAAGGTTTTCATGTATATATATATATATGTATATGTATATATATTAGGGCTGTCAAGCGATTCATTTTCTTAATCGCGATTAATCTTGCGATTAACTATAGTTAATCGCGATTAATCACATCTTTGTATCGCATGTTTGAAATGCCATTATTTTTGCATTTTAAAGCATTTTTAATTCGATATTAATAATTCTTACCCGTGTGAGAGTTATTGGGAATCAAATGAATGCAAATAAATGTACTTTGTGATCTTGAATTTTAGATTTATTTTCAATTCAATAGAAATGCAATGTAGACCAGGCCCGATTTTAGCCTGCTACATTAGGGTGGGCTGGTAGGGGGCAACTTTGGCAGTAGGTTGCCAGAGGTTGTGGGTTCGGGGATGGGGATTAAGTTGCATTATATTCTAATGAGTTAAGTGTAATGGGTACACCAAATTGTTCCAGTAGGAGTCAGCCACCTACTTGTGACAGGTTGACAGATATGGGAAGATGTCATTATAATGTTTATGTTTACTATGGGGGACCAACAACTTATTTTATTTACCTTATTGCACTGACAGATAATTTTATAATTTTACTAGTTTCAAATATTTGGGTTTTCAGGATGATATAACTTGTCGCAGAACATCAATTTTGGCTTATTTGGTAGAAGTGGAACTGTATTCCTTCTGGTTTTCTTCATTGTTCATGATTTTGTGGAAAGCATTCACTATAGAGTCTATAGTGAATGCTGCTATTAACTTGTGTTTACTTTTGCTACTAAACCAACATCAATCAGGACATCCAAGCAAGTTCTGACAGAGAGCAATGCCATTGGACCGCATTGGACAAATACATTTGCATATTTCCCCCAGCATGCATTGTTCTTTCTTGGTATACAAGAAAGTAACCACATTCAGTGGTGGGTGGAAATAATCATTAGCCTATATACCCTTGTACCCCCCTAACTTTTTTCCTACGTTAACCTTCAGAGGGTCCAGCAGCTGGATATTGATATTCATACTTATTTTTGATATTCATAATTATTTTTATTTTTTTATTGATTCTTATCCATTGGTAACTTCATCCCTCATACCTCATATCAACATTTACTTTGAAAATGACTGTTTCTCATACTTTGGAATATTATTTGATGATCGCATGGTGAGTACACAAGTCACAACATGTACTGTATGTGATTGTTTCTAGCAGTGTTGTGTGTGTTTTCGGGCAAATGAACGGCGGTAGCATAGACTGCTTACCCCGCTAGCCGGGCGCTTCTCGCTCATACTGAGCATTAGCGCCCGGCGAACGTCAACGCATTTCCCTTCAAACAATCGTGCCGCTCTCACGTCTAGGTATAAAAAGAAACCCTTACCTGAAGTGAAGACGCTATCCGATGGCCAACATCCTCTTCTTTTAAATACATATAGTTTCCTCTTCCAAATTGTTGCATACAATCCACTTTTCTGTCTTTGAAAAACTGAAAATGTAGGTGCAATACCATTCCGGAAGTGTGGGGGGCATTAGTGAGTATACAGTGAGTAAACAGTGAGTCGTTGTTCCGGGTTGCTCCAGATGAATGATTTTCGGTTTTTCAAAGACAGAAAAGTGGATTTTATGCAACAATTTGGAAGAGGCCACTATATGTATTTAAAAGAAGAGGATGTTGGCCATCGGATAGCGTCTTCACTTCACGTTTTTGGCTCAGGTAAGGGTTCCTTTTTATACCTAGACGTGAGAGCGGCACGATTGTTTGATGGGAAATGCGTTGACGTTCGCCGGGCGCGAATGCTCAGTATGAGCGAGAAGCACCCGGCTAGCGGGGTAAAGAGACTGCCACTGTACTGCTATCTAACTAGCGTTAACAGTAGCAGCCCTCATGTTTCACTGTGAAACACACATTCTAATGCACGCACAGTGAAGATGTTGACGACGTATCCCTTGCCTTAACGTTAGCCACATGGCTTTTCAATCAGCAAGAAGAATAACAGAAATAGTGGATTTATTTTTATTACTAATTTCTTGGCAAGGATAAATGGATATGCATTACATCACGGTCAGGCAGTGTCCCGCAGCATCAACCAGGGGAGAATGATATAACGTTAATTAATAAAGATGCTCACAAAGTTTCATTTAATATACAACTTGTAGCAGTTCGCAAGCAACTTTGACGTCGGCACCGTTAGTCTCTGCCTCGGTATTTCTCGGATCTGAACGGGGCCAGGGTGTTCTGGATTAATCGTGCATTCCTTTATAACTGGGGACTGGTAATCTTACGACTTCAAAGGTCATGAGCTGGGCGGGGACGTCATCAGAGCTGGTATGTCCCATTCCAAACTCGTAGGAGTCTCAGCAGCCCCAACCTCAAAAATCCAAGATGGCTGCGCCGCGCAACAACAGTAGTAGTATAATCGTAGTAATGTTGTTTAGCACTTCTGTTTTGTTTGTGTCTCAATAAATCAGCTGTACACACAGCACTGCCTAACATCTATCTGTGTGGACATGAGGCTGCAGTGTTTGTATGCGCAAATTGCCGCGAAATGCCATGTTGTCAATTTTATCGCTAACAATGGCTAGCCTGGCTAGCGACTGGATCTGACCAATGAACAGTGAACTTCCCAGCTCAAGTTTTCTGCAAATGGAACGCTAACAAAACGGATGTGATGTCATTTAGCCTCCACATCCCAGTTATTTTGCGATAAAGGAACGCACCATAACTTGCTTTCAAGTCAACTCGCGTTGCGTCAGTGGTTACTGTGGCAACGCGGGGGCGGAGCTGGGTGTGTGTGTGTGTAAACTCGATGTTCTATGCTGATAATATATCCTTCTGTGTGTGCTCTCTATCTTTGTTGTTTATTGTATATTTTATAGTTTATTTGCTTTTAATAATATATCTAGGGACAAACATTACAAATTAGCTTAGGCTATAGGCTACATGTTGTGATATATGACATTGTTGTTTAAATGTTCTATGTACTATTATGTATCTGTCCCTACCGAAATTAACATTAAATGAAATGAAATGAAAAAGGGGTACTGAGTGTGTTAAAAAGTGACGCCATTACGCCAAGGGACGTCAGTATTTGACCAGTTGGGAGTGAGAATGGGTTGGAATTGACCAGTCAGCAGGCATATAATCAGTTTAATGGAAGCATCCCACCCATCAGGATATGCTCTGGATGATAAGACTACAACAGCAAGCTTTGGTTGCTCTAACTAATTAACTGCTAACTGAAGTTGGGCTAGGGTGACATTTAAACGTCTAAGCATCCAGTGTTACCTTCAGTGTTGGGCAAGTTAGCGAAAATTAGTAATTAGTTACAGTCACTAGTTACTTGTCTCAACAAGTAATTTCATTACTTTACGTATTACTGCATAATAAAAGTAATTAGTAACTAGGAAAAGGAAGTGTTGCGTTACTTTTAAAAGTCTGCTTTGATTCTCTTATTAATGCACATATTTGAGTGTTGCTGTGGCAGTGTAGACATACTCTCAAATTGTATATATCAATGTACCACCTGCATGGGATACTGGAACATTTGCTTATTGGGGAGACTTATAGCTTACTCAATCAAGGTCATTATCCTCTGGGGCTTATAGCCTAATTAAGGTCATTATCCTCCTACTCAAGGTCATTATCCTCTGGGGCTTATAGCCTACTCAAGGTCATTATCCTCTGGGGCTTATAGCCTAATCAAGGTCATTATCCTCTGGGGCATATAGCCTACTCAAGGTCATTATCCTCTGGGGCATATAGCCTAATCAAGGTCATTATCCTCTGGGGCATATAGCCTACTCAAGGTCATTATCCTCTGGGGCATATAGCCTAATCAAGGTCATTATCCTCTGGGGCTCATAGCCTACTCAAGGTCATTATCCTCTGGGGCTTATAGCCTACTCAAGGTCATTATCCTCTGGGGCATATAGCCTACTCAAGGTCATTATCCTCTGGGGCATATAGCCTAATCAAGGTCATTATCCTCTGGGGCTCATAGCCTACTCAAGGTCATTATCCTCTGGGGCTTATAGCCTAATCAAGGTCATTATCATCTGGGGCATATAGCCTAATCAAGGTCATTATCCTCTGGGGCTCATAGCCTACTCAAGGTCATTAGCCACTGGGGCTTATAGCCTATAAGGTCATTAGCCTCTGGGGCTCTGGCTGCAGCTGCTGCGGGTAGAGCAATTTTGCCAGGCTGGGAGGTTGCGTCTCTCCCCGGACTAGTTCTGATGATCAAAAACCAGATAATCCTCTGAAGTCGTCCGCTATTTTCACGCCCTAAAGTAACTAGTAACTAGCCCATTTAAATTCCTGTAAATGAATTACTAAACTCAAAATTAGTTAGATTAAAGTAGTTAATTACAGTAACTAGTTACTCCTAACACTGGTTACCTTTAACATAGAGGTGGACCCAGACGTCCAAGTGTCTCAGGCTCTGGTTGGTGTAACCACAGCGGTATGTCCCGGTGTGTCTTGGGTCCGAGACAACCACCGTGTCCCCCAGCTTATCGCCACGGTAACGCAGTTTAAACGCCGTGCTGGACCAACAGACCGAACCATTACCGTGACAACGCAGGGTGAAGTTGCAGCCGGCGGTTAGAACCTCCTCAGCCCGGTCTGGCAGAGAGACTGAGTTCAGACGCATCGATGGCGGTGGAGCATCTGTAGACAGACATCAACAACAATAAGAACAACAATGAGATACAATCAAAAAAACAATAAGAACATGAGATACAACTAAAACAACAATAGGAACAACACAAGGTACAATTAAAACAATAAGAACATGAAATACAATTAAAACAACAATGGGAACAACATGAGGTACAATTAAAACAATAAGAATAACATGAAACAATTAAAACAACAAGAACATGAAATTCTATAATAATAAGAATGCAAAGTCTGTGTCTGTGTGTGTGTGTGTGTGTGTGTGTGTGTGTGTGTGTGTGTGTGTGTGCGTGCGAGCGTGCATGTGTGTGTGAGAGAGAGAGAGAGAGAGAGAGTGTGAGAGGGTGTGAGTCAGTGAGTGAGTGAGTAGAAATTGTGTCCGGGGGCGACCACAGTAATGCCATTTTACGTGCAATCGGGCTCAGGAAATGTAAAGTGCACCCCTCCCCGTGGCGTGATTTCTAACCCCACATAGAATAAGCAATAACCACGCCCTGTGGCGCTGGGATTGGCCAGGAGCATTGAAGCTTGGGACTAAAGCACCTGGGGTTTTTCATCTTTTAAAATAAAGATGTTTAAAAAACTATTGCTTGTTACATTTTCAGTGCTGTACCTTTTCTCTGGGTAAGAATTGAGCTTGAAATTAACGATATGATATATTATATTATATGACTATGAACGTGAACACAACACCGTTTATATTATTGCATGTTTTTGTAGATTGTGTACATTGTGTAGATTACAATTATTATAGGCTACTTATTATTATTATTATTACTATGCTAAGGAAGGTAGGTGACCATAATTAATTTCAATGTCCGCTCTCAATGTCCGCTCTCGAAATCGCTGTCCGTTCTCAAGAGCAAATTTGGTTCATGAAATCGCTGGGCTGCGTGCCCTCCAGTGTTGCTCCTGGCCAATCCCGGTGCCACAGGGCGTGGTTATTGCTTATCCTATGTGGGGTTAGAAATCACGCCTCCCCGTGACACAACAAAGTCAGATTTTTGAATTAGCAGTAGGTAATTAGGGCCGATTAAGGGTGCTTTTACATATACCTTGTTTGGTTCGGTTGAATCGCACCAGAGTTCGTTTTCTCCCTTGGTGCATTTTTTTGGGGAGGTGTGAATGCAGCAATTGAACTCTGGTGCGCACCAAAGGCAGACCTAACAAGGGGACCGATAACCTGATGCTGCCAGATGGGGGCAGTATTGTTTTCACAACAAGACATGAACCTCCATCTGAGTATGGGCCCAGGATTGGGCAGAAGCCGTCGATGGCCCGGGACGAACCAATCAGCGGCAGCTACGGGCTTTGTGCTGGTGTGTGACGCCATCGACAAGTAATTGACAAATAACAATGTACTGTAGATTCCCGTTATGAGGTCAGTTTATCTAAATAATGTTAATTTGGATTTTCAATTTTAGAGGACCAGCCGGGAACCAGGGCTAGGGTTAGGGTTAACTATAGAACAATCCCCCTATCAGTGCAGTATGTTGTCCACCTCTGCTGTGTGCTACTGAATCAACCAGAGGGCAGAGTATGGAGAGGGGAGATTTTTGTTGTTGTTGTTAGATGGACATTATACCTAAATCTTAGGTTTTATTTTATTTTATTTTATTTTATATATATTATATTTTTCTACCTCGAAGCATCGGTAACATGTCCCACACAAACCTACTCTTTGTCCCACATTTGGTTTGCTGGGATCTGGTCACCCTACTTCACACACACCTTCACTGAGGCTGTTTCCCTACTTTAACACTTATGATGATCTGAAGCTGTTACCAGTGAAGGTCTCTGTGGAACAGCAAAGTCCACCAACCAACATGTTGAGTACTTGAAATGCTACATGTTTGCTGAGCTCAAATACTTTTTAGGACATGGCCACCGGAAGGGTGAGGCTTCTATAAGAAAGAAAGAAATCTACCCATGCTGGGCTCGCCCACTTCGCGGCGAGCTGCTGCATGACCTCACCTGCCCTATTGGCATGCGTAGTGCACAATTGCTCAACTTTGCATCACTGATGACATCATTCACTCATGACATCACAATTGCTGGAGTGACCATCACTGATCACATCATGGAGTGCTCGAGTGACATCACTCAGCGCATATTTGCTGAACTTGGCATGTCATAGACATTGTGACATCGTCAGTGACATCACAATTGCTGATGACATCATCCAATGTGGGACAAAAATTGAAACAGAGCCCACTTAATCCCTTTTATGATGATGATGATGAGGATTGCAGTGTTACCAAGTTCTCTCTCACGCACTCACTCACACGCACGCACGCACGCACGCACGCACACACACACACACACACACACACACACACACACACACACACACACACACACACACACACACACACACACACACACACACACACACCTGTACCGTCTCTTGGTAAAAAAAAATACTCCAGATTAGAAGACAAAAGAAATACTGTATTTCCTGTTGACAGACAGACAGACAGGCAGACAGACAGGCAGACAGTCTGTCTGATAGACAGTTAATTCTCTTTCACAATCATGATGTTTCTGTTCTGACAAAACAGGAAATGAGAGATACGCCCAAGGAGGCCTCCACCAATCTGCATGTGTGTGTACACGCAGATTGGTGGAGGCCTCCTTGGGCGTATCTCTCATTTCCTGTTTTCGTCAGAACAGAAACGTCATGATTGTGAAAGAGAATTAAGTGTGCATGTCCTCAAGTCAGAATTAATGGATGTTCAGATGGGAAAACCTGATCAGAGACATAAGTGGAATACGAACGTGGAAAACATAAATTAAATGATAAAAATCTACCTGATGAAAATGCATGTGAATCGAAAACAAGTGTTAAAACCTGTTTTGATTAATCTCTCTCTCTCTCTCTCTCTCTCTCTCTCTCTCTAAGCCTACTCTGTCTACTCTTTGTAGTAGAATGTAGTAGACCTCTGGGAATATATCACCTACACAAAATGTATACTGTACTGTACAGTGTGAACACACTACCTCCCCAATTTGAGTATACAAAGTAGGCTTAGTAGAGGTATTCGAACACGGAAGGTGGACAAAGAGTGAGGAAGAGATGCCGTGTACAGAGGATAGTCAGTGTTGGGAAACAGTGGATGGATGGATCCAGAAGGAGGCGGTAATGCAACATAAAGGATGCCAACTGCCAAGAAGAAGAAGAAGAAGACGAAGAAGAAGAAGACGAAGACGAAGACGAAGACGAAGACGAAGAAGAAGAAGAAGAAGAAGAAGAAGAAGGAGGTATTTGAACCCGTCTGTGATTTTTCCCCCAGAAGTGATGTTACCCAACTGGAAGTGATGTCATCAGTGATGCAAAGTTGTGACATCATCAGTGATGTTATAAGAGCAGGTGAGCCCGCACAGCGGTCTAGCTGCAGGGCGGGCGAGGAATTAGCCGAGCCTAGGAATTATATCCACCTTATTTTTGAATGCCCGGCTGTAAAATAATTATGGGTGCAAGTAGGCATGAGTCGGTTTGAAAATTTTGAAACCGGTTCGATATTCCCCAAAAAACCGTATCGAACCGGTATATCGCGAAAAAAAAAAAAAAAAAAGTGTAGCCCATAAATGACTGTAATGCGACTGCAGTTGGTGCCGATAATGCACCTCTAAGCTGGTATGGCAACCAGCACTAACACTGAATAAAAATAAGCAGAACCATTTAACTGTAACAACACACTGTTTTTATTTCTCATAAAAAGCTTAACTTTTCTTCAAACATCAACATAATAAACAAAATAAGACTTTTCCCTACTAGTGCAACTTGAGAAGAGGCTAAAGGGACGAATCAGCGTGACGTCACTTGACACCCAGAAATGCGGAACCCCGCGGCAGTTAATAGTAGGAGTTGTGCCAAACAAACGTTAATATCTCAAAAACTATACATCACATCGCTTATATTTTGACATTATGAGTGAGAGCAGAAGTAGCTCAAGAGTTTGATGTATAATAGATGCATGTCGTGTTAAAGTTGTGAGTAGTAGTGTAGGGTTAGCACCCCTTGAAAAACAAACTAATATTATTTTTTTAGAACTTCCTCAATAGGGCACTTCCGCTTTTTTGAAAAGGGGAAGTGATTTCTTTTTGGGTAAAAATCAATTTCTCAGTACTTCCGCAAAGGGCACTTCTCCATTTTTAGGGTTAGGGTTAAAAAACACTTTTCTTGTGGAAAGTGGTTATTTCAATAGTTCTGCAAAGTGTACTTCTCCATTTTTTAGGGTTAGGGTTAAAAAACACTTTTCTTGTGGAAAGTGGTTATTTCAATAGTTCTGCAAAGTGTACTTCTCCATTTTTTTGTCTTGTGCTTAAAAAACACTTTTCTTGTGGAAAGTGATTATTTCAAAAGGCCTCCAAAGGCCACTTCCCCATTTTACCCCATAGCACAGCTCACGACAAAATAGCAGCGTTTTTTTTTTATCTCGGGGGAAATACATTTGAACAATCATTATGCAAACCCAGCTGGATCATTTTACATAGTGGGCAATATCTCTTTTGCTCGCTGTTGTTATGGACGCGACTTGTGAAACACCAACGACTTCCGCAGCACGCCCCACGTCTCTTCGTGACAAGAGACGTGCAGCACGTAACACGCCTCTTGTCACGAAGAGGCTTGCTGCGTGCTGAACGCCTCTATGACGCAACTCCACGACAGGAAGCACTTCCCTTTATAAGGACGAGAGCGATCAGCTGAGTACAATCACAAAGCCATACCGGTTAGTTTCTTTGAGAGAAGCAGTGGAGGGCAGAAGGCAGAGCGCAGCATTTTTGATCCCAACAACAAGAGTGTGTGCTTGTTTTATTTTTTTACTACCGACCCTCGCATCAACAAACGGCGGAGACCAACAGCGCGGCATTTTTTGATCTCAATCAAATACAAAATTGATTATGGCTTCTCATGCAGGTAACTCAAACAATATTCTTACCTGTCCCAGTGCCCCTATGCGCAGGCGCACTGTTCAACTAGAGGCGTTATTTCAATTTGACGGCAATCACGGGTATGAATACAAAATCGAGTACTTACGTGAGAAGCTATTGCTAAGGGCTAGCCATGATATTGGTAGAAAGGACATTGTGTGTTTCAGTGCGTGTTCACAAATGACACCTGAAGCGTGGAATGAGCAGGCATCAAGGTATTTTGATGATGAAGCTATTCTATGCAGAACACCTTGTCCATTTGGATCTCAAGTCCATGGCAATATATCTATAACCGATTGGCGTACATTCATGTTTTTAATGGGGACAGAGGTGTGCCCAGCAATTAAAGCAGAGCACGGGAAAAAATCTAAGAATAGACCTGTTTGGCTGTGGCGCGCGTCGGATGGTTTTGGTGGACTTAGGATTGAGGTGCGCAGCTGGTGTTCTGGACCCTGCGATATCCTGGACGGATTTGTTTATCTCGGTGTATGTCATAATTTTAAAGGCAACGATCTATGTGAAGGCCTACCGAAAACAGGCTTTTTTAGGCCGGGGGCTAAGGAGATCCCAGCTGAGGATTTTGTAGAAACAATTTTTTTCATGCAGCTTGGCGACTGGAACAAAATGCATAGCATAGGTCATAAAATTAACGCAGTCATTACTAGAGACGCGAGACACGCCGCTCTGAGTTCTATTAGAAAGAGACTGGCTTTTAATATGGAGTGCAACAGCGACGCCAGTGACGAGGAGGAGGACAACAACAACAAAACAGTCAACTGAACCCAAATGGTATGATACGGCTTGTGTGTGTGTGTGTGTGTGTGTGTGTGTGTGTGTGTGTGTGTGTGTGTGTGTGTGTGTGTGTGTGTGTGTGTGTGTGTGTGTGTGTGTGTGTGTGTGTGTGTGTGTGTGTGTTACAGTATATGTGTAGGAGGAACAAACCACTAATTCATCTATTGTCTCTTTTATGTTTTACAGATCATAACACCGATGACCTCATCCAGTATCGCCCCCTATACACCCACAAACCCCCGCCTCGCACATTCATAACAACCCAGGCACAGGTGCACGCCAATGAGGATTCAAACCATCACATCAGACTTTCCAGCCAGGAGACAACCCCCACAGGTGCAAAGCACATACCACCACCACCTCCAAAACGCATTGACATATCTGCGGTGCGCGGGATCAGGGCCCTTCTTGTACGTTGCATCCGTGCAGCAGCATGGACGAAGGCAAGACTTTTGTGCAATGGTTGCATTATTGACCACCCCAGTCAACTTCAGCATTCATGTGTGTTCGCCTACGATGATGACATATTTGGACTTTACGGCAGCGAGATATTCGATCTAGTGTTTTCTCCTCAGCTTGTTTCAGCCATAGCTAGAGTCGTCTGGTTGATTACAGGGGACACTCATTCGAACGAACGATTAATGGGAGCAGCGGAGGCCATAATTGCAGACATGTGTGACCCCCCCACGGGGCTCAGATGGAAATGTGATGAATTTGATCCAATTAATACATCCCTCCCACATGATAATTTTGTAGGTGAGGGTTTCGTAGTGTGGGCTCAGTCTAACCCCTGATTTTTTTTCTTCCCAATTATAGGCTATTATAGGCTATAATAGGCTATATCTTTTTTTTTTTTTTTTTTTTTTTTTTTAGACTAGCCATGTGGTGGTTAGTCAGTATGTTAACGGATATATTTTACCCTAATAATGTTTGTTTTGTTAGAAATAGATTAAAGGATATTTTCCATACATTTGATGATGATACTTTTAAAAATCATATGAATTTTGTACGTTCTAATGTTTGCTGGGATGAGATGCTTATACTGTGTAATAATACAAACATGTCTACAGATGTCATATTTGATTCGTTTTTCTCTGAGGAGGGTAAAGTGTTTGACATAGGTAATTTAGTTGTGATATTTGCATTCATGCACGATGTATGTATTAGACATAACATAGATTTAATTTTGGATTATTTGTGTGATAAACATTTACATGTATGTATGGCTTATTTGAGATTGATTGATAAGAAAAGAATGTTTACATTGTCTATGGAATAAAAAACATTTTTAGATAAAAAACATTTGTTTGTTGGTGTTTTAGCTTCAGCGTGATATATAGATGTATATTCATAGTCAGCATTGCGGGGCTTCCGCTAGGAACGAATCTGATATATGCGTTTCACCCCGGGTTGTTTTTGAGTACGGACTGTGCGTCTGGCCATGTAGCCCCCCAGTGACATCCGGTTTAGCTGGTTGCCTATAGCCACACATGATACGCTCTAATATAAGATATATAACTGTTTGACATAATGTCAGATCATGATGGAGCAGCGATTAGACAAGATCTATCTAGATCCCGCTAACCCCGCGGGTTTCTCTAGCATTGCTAAACTATGTGATGCCGTTAGAAATGACGATAAGGGACCGGTGAATGAAAGCAGCGTTAAAGATTATCTATTAAAACAAGATGCATATACACTACACACTCCGGTTTTTAGAAATTTCAAACGCAATAGAGTATTTGTATCGGGAATCGATAAACAGTTCCAGATAGACTTAGTAGATATGTCTGAATATTCGATGGAGAATGACGGCATTAAATTTTTATTAACGTGTATAGATGTATTCAGTAAATTTGCATGGGTTCAACCTCTGAAAAATAAAACGGGTCTAGCTGTTACAGATGCCTTCAGATGTATCCTCATGGATGGCCGTATTCCCATCAAATTACAGTCGGATAAAGGAACAGAATTCTTCAACCGTAATTTCAAAAAGCTAACCCAGGAATACAACATTAAACATTTTACGACATTTAATGAGACTAAGGCCAGCGTTGTCGAGAGGCTGAATAGATCGATAAAATCCCGGATGTGGCGATATTTGACAGCTGTCAACTCAAGAAGATACATTGATAACCTAAGTGATTTAGTTTACGCCTACAATAACGCCAAGCACCGATCGATAGGGATGACACCCAGCCAAGTAAATAAAGGAAATGAACGCATAGTTTTTAATAGACTGTACAAGAAACACCCAGAGCCAACCCCCTCGTTCAAGTTTAATATCGGAGATAACGTGCGGATCTCAAAACAAAGAGGCATATTCGATAAAGGATATAAAAGTGGATATACCGAAGAATATTTCATAATATATGAGCGAGTCGCTAGACATCCGGTGGTCTATCGCATCAAGGATCTATCCGGTGAGGCGTTAAAAGGATGTTTTTATGAAGCAGAACTGCAGAGGGTTATTATTGACGAGACCAAGGCATTTAAAATAGAGAGAATAATCAAACGACGTAAATCAAAGGGGGCAAGACAAATCTATGTCAGTTGGCGTGGTTATCCAGAATCTTTTAATTCCTGGATTAATGAACGTGATTTGATTACCATATAATATTTATAGTGGGTGGATGACAGCTAGGCGGCTACTCTCCCCGTGACAGGCAACGCGTTACGTCATCTACAACATGGCCACCCCGGAAGCGGCTGGCTTCTACGTTACGCTCCCCAGTAACGCCTCTATCGATATATATCCGAATAATAAAATCTGGAGTTATCGGACAAAGCTGGCGAAACCATTAGTGTTTAGAGAAGCCTTTGAAGTAGGTTTGGTAGAAATCCAATACCCAAAGTCTTGGCCTACTTTTCCATTAGAGGACGCAAACATAATGGTTTTTGATGTTAGGGGCAAAAAGAAGATTTTCAGAACCGTTTCTATGCAGATAGGAACTTATGGGTCAATCCCTAGTATTTTATCACGCTTCAACCACACATGCATGACTGTGTTCAATAACCCAAACCCACCTATAGTATTAACCTATAACGAGATCACTAATTTTGTACAAATCGGTGGCGTCCCTGGATCAAAAATAATATGTACAGGAAGACTGGCGACTATCCTAGGAATGAGCCCAAATGTAGAACACCTCTGCATTCCTAAACCAGCGACCGCTGATTATCAAGCTGATATTGACGCGGGTGTTTATAATATATTCGTGTACTCAGATGTATGCCAGCATCAACTCGTGGGTGACAAATATGTACAGTTGCTCAGAACGATTAATATATCAGACACGGACCGACGCGTGACCACTCTATCATTGGATCCCGTACATTACACACCTATCTCAAAGGACGTTATCGATGACATTGAACTGGTTCTGAAAAACGATCAAAACAAGCATATTCCATTTGCATACGGAAAAGTCCTTATCAAATTACATTTCAGACCAGTTGGTTATAAACGCTGACGCATAATGATGACGCCGTATGAGAGCGCCGGAAATGACGCGATGGATTACTATTATGATTACTATGTTAAACAGGCGGGTGGAGATTTAGCGGGGTTTTCTGGAAGCGCTACACAGTATGGAGCGGGACTAGGTGGCCTGTTTAGAAGTCTTTTTAGGATGGCTGTTCCATTATTTAAACGCGGATTTTCTATTGCTAAACCGTATATTAAAACTGCAGCATCAGGCATCGCTGGAGACATAGTTCAGAATATCGTCAGAAAAGCAACAGGAAGACCTGACCCCCAAACCGGAAATGGTTTTATGGCATACCCCCAGCGTAGACCACCATCTAGTGGTCGGAGGGGGTATCGCCCCATTAAGAAAAGGAGTAGAATACATAAGCGAAGACGTTGCACAGCTCCTCGCAGACCAAAGACAGCAACCAAACCACGTAGACGTGCTAAAACTCACACCAGAGACATCTTCTAAATAATGTCACTCCTTCACAACCAATCGGTAGAGTGTATGAAGAGTGAGCTTGATATTTTTCGTCTACCACCAACTCAGACATGTATAGAGCGTGCTGCGTGGGTTGAAATTCCACCTGTTTCTCAAATCACCACTGGGGCACCAATCGAATTCGTAATTACTGGATCAAACGATCAATATATCGATTTTAATGACAGCTATTTATATATCCGACTGAAACTCACCAAGCCTGGCGGCGTAGCCCTGGCTGATGATGATATAGCTACCTTGATCAATTATCCAGGTGGTAGCCTATTCTCACAACTGGACATTCAGCTTGGTGATAGGCTTATTACTCAAGCCAGTAATACATATCCCTATAGGGCATTGCTCGAATGTCTTATTAATTATGGGCAAGAGACATTGGATACACAATTCAGCACAGCCCTTTTCATCAAAGATTCGGCTGCTGCTATGGATGGGTCATCTCTTACCTCGGGTAATGATGGTCTGGTGCGTAGGAATACCTACACTGCAGAAAGTAAAACTTTGGAGCTTATCTGTCCTATACACGCCGATTTATTTATGCAGGAAAAACTGATGATAAATGGCATTGATGTGGGGCTGAAATTTATCCGCTCTAAAGATGAATTCTGTCTCATGTCACCCACTCCTGATAAACACATCGGGGTGAATATACTTAGCGCAAGTCTCTATGTGAAGAAAGTTAGCATTTCCCCAGCTGTCAGGCTTGCCCACATGAGGGCGCTAACGCACGCCAATGCACGCTATGCCATGGATAGGGTTTCACTGAAAATAGTGACAGTCGGGAGAGGCCTCAGGATGTCAAATCATGAAAACTTATACAATGGGCAGATACCCAAATTAATAATAATTGCTTTTGTTGATAACGAGGCACATAGCGGGAATTATGCAAGAAATCCCTATAATTTCCTTAATCTCAACACTGAATTTATTGCATTATATTGCGATGGTCATTCGTATCCTGCGAGGCCTTTTACACCTAATTTCACCACTGGCGAGTATGTCAGAGAATATCATGAGCTGTTCCAAGCCACCGGTCGTCATTTGAAAGACCGCCCTCTCGCTATTACACGCCAAGAATATGGGAGTGGCTATACCTTGTTTTGCTTTAACCTGGAAGCAGATGGTGCGAACACAGGAAACGTCAGCTTGATTAGGACAGGCAATGTGAAACTTGAGGTTCGGTTTAGACAGCCTCTGACTCGCACAATCAACATAATCTGCTACAGTGTCTTTGACAGCATCTTGGAAATTTCAGGGAAAAGACAGGTTTTATTGGACTATTACTAAAACTGGACACTATGAACACAATGGAGATTGATCGGATTCTCAGGAAGAAACTTGCAAAAGGCGTACAACTGTTGGGTGTACTAGCAGCCGACGCACTTCCGCGACATGTGCGCTCACTTCCGGCTATGGTTATTGTCAACACCGACTATAGTGACAAGCCAGGACAACACTGGCTCGGAATATATATAACTGCAACCCGAGAAGCTATGTTTTTTGACAGTTATGGTAATCGTCCTGATTTCACCGGGTTCCCAAAAGAAATAGCATGTTTTATAAACCGGAATAGCCGTCATGTCACATATTCAACTGTGCAGGTGCAGAACAGCGCCTCTGTCAGCTGTGGACAACATTGCATATTCTTTTTAATCAACATCCAAAAAGGTCTATCGTATCAAAGTGTTATGAAAAAATATACTAGTGATACTCTGTGTAACGATAATATGGTATGTACCTTTGTAAGCAGAATACAGCCTGGATCATGTAAAAGCTATCATTTAAAATGTATACAATGTGCAACACCACAGACCTGTATGTGACATTTTCAATCAAATAAATCATATGAGACTGGAACCAATGTTGGTTGTGACTTTTTATTTTTTTCAATATGTACATAGGATATTTTGAGCATTATGAAAAAAAAAAACAACAACAACAATATGATCATACATCATGATATGATAAAAATAGGATGAGAAACAATACATGATATGATAAAAATAGGATGAGAAACAATACATGATATGATAAAAATAGGATGAGAAGCAATAGCATGTACCAAAAATGCTGAGGTTGTAAAAGCTTCAACCTGAATGATAGGATAAAAATAAAAATGGAAATAAAACATAATAAAGTAAATAGAATTTGAATGTTCTGTTTTCAATTAGAATCATTTGAATAAAAAAAATAGTAAAAAATAAAAATGGAAATAAAACATAATAAAGTAAATAGAATTTGAATGTTCTGTTTTCAATTAGAATCATTTGAATAAAAAAAATAGTAAAAATAAAAATAAAAATGGAAATAAAACATAATAAAGTAAATAGAATTTGAATGTTCTGTTTTCAATTAGAATCATTAGAATCATTTGAATAAAAATAAAGTATAATAGAAAATAAAAAAATGAAATAAAACATAATAATAATAATAATAATAATAATAAAACATAATAATAATAATAATAATAATAATAAAACATAATAATAATAATAAAGCATAATAATAGAAAATAATAGAAAATAATAGAGTAAAATAAAAGTATAATAATGTAGAGTATAAAAGAAAATTCTAATAGGATCTCCAGGCGGTCCTGGCGGGGCTAAACATTTCACCATCAACAATAACACTATCATTATCATCATCTTCACCATGCATTGTCTTGCTATGTTCAAACAGACGACGGAGACTCCTATTTGTAACGGTAGAGGAGGGGACATTTATCTCTGCTAGTGTCTTAAGAAACTCTCGCCATCCTAATGGGCGAGCCGACTCTCTAACCAGCTGTGAACCGGTCATAAACTTGACTAAATCAAATATGTGTGTTCCCCTGAGGGGCTGATTGTCAATAACTAGCTGACCGTTAGCAGTCCATCTGATTCTATCCGATGCATTGGAGATAGCGTTCAGAACGTGTGAGGCCTTGTTTTTGCTGTGTGCTGGTATGTGTTGTAATACATCCGTTATGTCAGCAGGTGTCGCATTGTTATCATTCACAGGTGCTAATGTCTCAGCTGGTTCAGAATTTGGCATCAATAGTGTTAGCGTGTTCTTTTCGTTATCGGCCTGTTTCACCAGAGTCAAATATCTGTGTAAAATGTTTGAATATTTCAACGCTTTACTATGTACATCAAGACTGGGATCATCTAGGACCTCTGCCATCAAACGATCTAGATCACACTGAGCCTTTGTTCTGATGTCAGGGGGGGCGATGGGAGTAGCAGGTGGACGTGTCTGAAGAGCCTTGATTTGATTGTGTGGTACAAGAAACATTTTGGTGGTGTGTTCCATGATCAGCCTCGATTAAAAAGACCACTAATAATAGGAATAGCCGCAGCTAGCAAAGGGAATATAAAACCACCGCGTTGGTTAATCTTTTTCTTTTTTTTCAATAGTGTAACTTTTTTATTGGCAAACCACCTAAGTAAAGCCTTGCTTTTCTTTAATCTCCTGTGAAGTTTAGGAGAAAGTGGAATATTCCCTTTTAATAGGTTCAATGCAAGCTCACATAATGCATTAATTAGATCATTGCTGGCTGTCGCAAGAATGGTCTTGCGCCTTTTGGGGGTCGCCTTATAAAGATGTTGAAGAAGTTCGAAATTCCTATGTACACGAGCAGACATTTCTAAAAGAGCCTAGCTTCTTCCCCCTCTGGGCAGATAGACAACCTGTCGCTCGGGGGTTAACTCAGTTCTGAGTCTTAACAGGTCAGGTGTCGTTGGTTTATAGTCTATGAGAATATATCCATAATTACTCGATGTGGCATCTTGAAAAGCTTCCATAAAATGTTTTGAATTTTTGGAGTACATTTGACGTGCTATGATGCTTATTTGTTGTTTATCGCGAGGGTTTTTAAATAACACAAGATAATTAGTGTTGAGACTTATTGTGCGGCTTGCTTTGCCTTGGGCGAAAAGATTCTGGACCAGATAGATACAACTTAAATTTCTGTGATGACAGTATTTTGTAAATACATTTTGAACCTCTGAATTATTAACGGCAGAAGACATCTGATCATCAATAATTAATAAGTTGCTCTTATCGGGGGGAAAAATACTATCATCTGCTAATGATGGGGGAATACCCTCAATAAAAGTAATTGGTCTAATCAGTAATAAATCATCATATACTTTTTGCCAGCAGCCATATAAAAAGACGATATTATCCAACGCTTGTGTGATCAGTTGTGATGCGTTTTGAATAATGGATTTAACAAAATAAGTTTTTCCACACCCAGACGGCCCAGAAATAATCATGGTAAAAGGGTGGAGTAGGCGTGCATCAAAACCCTCCTGCGTGTTGATGACGTTGTTAATATCCATGTGGACGTGTGCTGAAATCGTTCAGAACGCGGCGTTTATCATAGACGACCTGAAGGCGTTTAACTAATGACTGATTGCTTAGCTGTAGCGATAATTTATGTCTCCTGATTCGATCAGCGGTTGTTCTAATAACATTAACTTCACCATCCAACACATACGCTTCCAGCAGGCGTAAAAGGGAATCATAAGTGACAGCATTTTTATTTACACTAGTATTTAGCGTGATACCTTTACATTTCACTGACGAGCGACCTGTGTTGGTGATAAATGCATAGGATTTTGGACCCGTTGATACAAAGTCTGTAATGTGTTCGGCTGGTTCAAGCTCGCTTGTCAATTGTCCTAAATGCTTACCGAGTTCCGGGTTCCACTCCCCCTCCCGCGCTGTGAAAATTATTGAATCTGTATCACTATATAATGTGCGCGAGCCAAGTTTATCCATAATTTCATATAGCTCCAGACGAGCATATGCGGTGGTCATCGCGCCTAGAAAGACATTAATATCTTTTCCCTTCGGGCCTTGACCGGCAGCATGTTTCCATTGGACAATAGCGACCTCATCGGTGAGGAAGCGGAATTGACTCACGATGAATTGGTCACTGAACATTAGTTGTAGAAAACGAGCCTGGTTATTAATTATCTCACATGTACACTGTTCATCTCGTAATGCAAATCGTCCCCATAAAGTGTTCAAAAGTAATTTGGATGATGAACGTAGTGCAGGATTGTGCACAATTTTTGTTTTGTCTAAAAACACACCTTCGACTTTTTGGTATTCGGCAATGTACGCGTCTTTCTCGGCATCCGTAGTGACGTCGGCTGGGAATCCACTCGCTTCCTGTTTACGCTTGAGAAAAGCTTTTACGTACCCTTGGAATAATTCCTTTGTGCGGTGTTCAAAATGCCAGACTTCAGAGATTGATATAATACGATAACCTTTCTCGATCGCTTTGTGTAACTCAAACGAAACCCATACGCCGCTGAGAGCTCTCTCGTTCTCGTTGTGGTCGCACTCATCTTTAGAGAGCCCTTCTGCACATGTGCGACAAAGAGGGAACATCAGTTTCCCGTGTGCTCTGTGGGGGAGGACGGGGTGATACAAAGACCTAGGTGGCGCTATTACACACTTGATGAGTCCGAAGTAGGTTGAGATATCATCAAAATCCCTGGTAATAACTTTAGGATGTCCAAGAGGGTACTCTTTTGTGTTCTGTACATATGGATATAGAGAACAAAAGTCCACATAATGTATCTTTTCACCGTTTTCGACCTTATGGTGTAATTTTAAGGCGTTTGTTCGTCCCCCATATAGGGCTAGGCGTGGGTTCAAACGCTCAGGTTGTGTGTAAGATCTCATGAATGCCATCACGGAGACATCCGTGTGTTTCATACGGGTCCATTCACACTCCCATAAAACGACTACGTTCATACCATGGATAGATTCTAACGTATTTATTTTTTCAGCGAAAGCATGGTACAAGTCCCCAAACGTTGCGTTTTTGTAGGGGTGTGTGTCATTTGAAATATGACAGCGATCACACCCATGAAAAAAACAGCCGGCAAATTCATATGCAGTATTAGTCCTTGGGTTGAAACCATCTAGATAATAACCACCGACTCTATGCTCACCATGGTTGAGAGCATGTATAATGCTAATATTCTGGCTTTGTGCCAGATAAGATAACCACTGCATAGATGCGTCGCTGAATGTTCGGTTCTGACCTGTATAACAACCGTTATAGGTGAGCGCGACGGTGTCTGGTTTTAGGAATGTGGTTTTAAATACAGCCATGCAGGCGCCAGGAAGCGTGACATATTGGAGGGGGTCTACGTTGGTGGCTTTGATGAACGCTTCCCTATAAAGAACACAGGCTTGACGTAACACTCGAACATCTTGTGCACAATACTTGGCCTGTTGCTTAGCAAAGTTATATATCAGGGTCTTATGACTATTATACCATTTTAAGAACTTGTATTTATCTGATTCACGCATTGTACCATACCCAAACATCTGCTTTGAGGGGATGACTCCAATATAGTTTTCATTTTCTATTGTGTTAAATTTGTATGGGAAATAGCCTTTTGATTCAGCAAAACCTAAGGCTTTTGGGGTTTCGGCTAAACGCATGGGTAGAAAACTGGCAGAGTCTATAAACCTCTGTTTTTTGTATGTGGAAAAGATGGCTGTCAGTCTGGATCCCTTAACAATGACAGTGGGAGTTAGTCCTTGAGACACCATGTTTTTTAATATTAAATATCCATCAAAACCACTACCATTATGCGCTATAAACGTATGCTCTGCATAGCGGGGATTGGTATAGAACCTTAGAAAATCACCGATGCAATCTTTCCCATCAGCGCCACTGAAGTTTCTAGGCCTGTCATTTTTAAGCGTCATAGATGATACAAAACTTGCTTCATGCATACCTTCTGCATTTATTCTTGTCTCGATGTCATAAAATATATAGTTTTCCGTGGCTTCTTTAAATGGAGTAGGTTGTATGAAACAGGCATGGTCAGACTCTTGCGCCCCTAGTGGAACGCCACAATGATCACATCTTGGTGAGCTGCATATGTGGGGTGTAGTGGGTCTGTGCATGTGGCTCATTTTACATTGTGGGCAATATCTCTTTTTCTCACAGGGGGAGACGGTATGTTTGTCCCTTCTCACGTGTGCTTCATAGCAAGTCTGAGATTTGCACATAAGCCTACATACATTACATTTAACAGTGGTGTTCGCCTGGGGTGGATCTATGTGTAGAGGTCCGTAACAGACATTACATATGTGTCTACATGTATGTATATAAGGCTCCTGATACGGATGGTAGCAGTAGTCGCAAACATAACTAGACCCAATGAATCCATTTTTATTCAAAATGAGATAATAATGTCCTTCATATAAATAAACCCAAATTGTTTCTGGGTGGGGGACGTCTGTAGTCATAAATGGGTATCTGCGTTTAGAACTCTCTTTGTGGTGGAAGATAATTATCTTGCTGTCAAAATGACGTTCAAAAGTTCCAATGTCGGCAAATGATACTTTATGCATATGGTCAAAACCCAACTCAGTGTATATTTCTCGAGCTCTCTCCAATAGACTAGCGTTGTTTAAATCAGGGTTAAAATGTCTGGCAATAACCATGCCGAAACAAAGATTATTTCCACAACCATTATCAGGATTATAAAGGTAATGAATCTTTCGATCAATAATATCTTTATATTGTATATCCATCAATCTAAGCCTACTGCCCCCTTGCTGATTCATTGTAACTGTGATGGTGAGAGATAGGTCACCAGAGATCATTGACTCATCATTGCTTTGAATTGCGTCTGAGACATGGTCCAGAAATTCTTGACCAGCATTGTCTCCAACTGTGGTAATAGTATGTACATCTGACGCTAGGCTATCGCCCCCCAACGTTACATCCATAATGCTACCCGTCGGGACATCGTTTGTAACTACATCAATTAACCCTGTTAATCTCTGTCTGACCATACCAGGCACCAATCCGAGATTATCAGTGTTAATATCGCGTAGATCTATATTTTGACGGTATATCCTAGCGTTGAATGTATCTATGTGTCTGAGGGTATAATCACTGGGAGAGATGGCAGCTGGGGGTTGAATCATAGAGTCTGCAGACGGTGTAGTGATGTCGTCATCGTCGCGGTCTGATGACGCGTCTATTTGTTGTGATGGTGTAACGACTGTCGCGGGTGTGGGTAGCATGTCGGCATTTGATGACGCTGCTATTTGTTGTGGGGGCGTAAGCGTAACGATTGACGTGGGTGGGGGTAGCGTGTCGACATTTGATGACGTCTCGTCGCAGTCTGATAACGCGTCTATTTGTAGGGGTATCCCTCGGGGGTCGACTGACTCTAATGACGTAGCAGCTGCGTCATTTTGGGGTTCCTCGTGTTGTTGTGTTGGGGTAGGCAAAGCGCCACCGGTCTGCGATACAATGCAGCTTCTCCGGGGTGGTAAATCAGCTATGTAGCGTTTGATTATACGAGTCTGTGCGTTAGCCCAGGCTCTAATATCGTTATTATTATTCACCCCCGTAGGTAGGTCATTTGCTAAAGCATAAGCGACGCCTTGCTCACTCCAGTCTATTCTAAGGGGAGGGGGTTTATCGGAGTTGAAATATCTAGTCAATTTAGGGGGAGGTGTTCGATTGTCTTCATCCGCATGTCGCCTACGCTTAGCCATATTGGCTGTTTAATTGATCTCTATATACATGGACTTTTTTTTTTTTTTTTTTTTTTTTTTTTTTTTTTTTTTTTAAATGATGGTGATGGTGATAGTGTTATTGTTCTACCTTACTGTACTTTTACAAAAAAAAAATTACACATTCCTCAATTTTTCAAGCATGGAGCATTGTATATTCTGATGTATCAAAATTGTGTTCAAATTGGCATCAGCCGATGCCATCCACCGTGTGTGTGTGCGTCTGAGTGTTCTCAATGTACGTTCAAATCTCCTTTGAGAGCGTTGCATTATCCTATAACCATTTCTTAAACGTCTATACACATTCTGCTTATCTGAGTTAGAGGTACCTGAGAGTTGTCGGTTCTTCTCGCGTGGTTGATGATCAGGCGAGGGTGGAGGTATCGCGTTCTCGTCGATACAGTGTGGTCTGTTGATGGAGAGGGCCGTGGGCGTATCTGAAGCTTCCACCCGCTCGTAGTCAGCAATCCACTCATTCAGTGTCTGATCACTGAGCTGCACATCCGTTTCCAACCACGTGGGTTGGTTGTTGATGGTGTCTTCAGCTGTTGGGGCCGTGTGTTCGCTGAGCTGCACATCCGGGTCCACCCACGTGGGTTGGTTGTTGATGGTGTCTTCAGCTGTTGGGGCCGTGTGTTCGCTGAGCTGCACATCCGGGTCCACCCACGTGGGTTGGTTGTTGTTAATGGAGATGGGTGTGGGCGGGTCTGTTGGTGAAGGTTGACTCCTGTACTGTGCAATCCACGCGTCCAGTGTCTGGTCGTTGGGGTGGATGGTGGGATTCAACGCTGATTCAGGTGATGTTGGTGATGAGGGTCGATACAAGTCTGCATCGGGGGTCAGCGCTGAGTTGTTGGGGGTTGTCTCCTGACTGTAAAAATAAATAAATAAATAAAAAATAAATAACGATGGATATGTCTATCTCAAAAATACATATAGCCTATATATATATATATATATATATATTGCTGGTTGTTATATCTGAATTATGTCCTTACCTCTGGTCGATTAAATCTGCAATATCATTTGGGCTCAGCCCGTTATCCTTAGATGTGATGTTATCAGATGAATGGTGTATGGTGGCATCGGGGTTGCATCTATGGAAGTCACGTGGTTTGCCTCTATGGCGACGGTTGGCTGTCTTCGTGGGAGCCCCTCCCAATGATTGTGGATGAAATAATAATTCACCTGTGTGAGAACCCGTTCTATGGGGGGTAAAAAAACAACATTTCAAAAAAAAAAAACTGGTAGAAGTATGGTTACCACACCCTTTTTTTTCTAAACAAACTATATGATAAATATGTAAACAAACAATGTTTCATTCTCACCCTCTAGGTCTGTTAGTAATATCTCGTAACGCAGCTCCTCGTTTTAGAGAGATTCTGGTGTAATGATCATCATCTGGATATTCCTCTGAGCGCGTGGTGTCCAATAATCTGGTCCCCGGGTTATATATGTAAAAAGCTGTATTGTTAATGTTTTTGTTAATATAACATTCCATAAAAAACAAGGAAAAGGATCTTAATTATAAATATATATATATTAAATGGATAGTCTAATTAAACAATATTAATAACAAAAAAATCTTACCATTGAAATCCATGGTTGTTGATGCGAGGATCGGTAGTAAAAAAATAAAACAAGCACACACTCTTGTTGTTAGTTGGATCAAAAAATGCTGCTGCTGCTGCTGCGCTCTGCCGTCACTGCCTCTCTCAAAGAAACTAACCGGTATGGCTTTGTGATTGTACTCAGCTGATCGCTCTCGTCCTTATAAAGGGAAGTGCTTCCTGTCGTGGAGTTGCGTCATAGAGGCGTTCAGCACGCAGCAAGCCTCTTCGTGACAAGAGGTGTGTTACGTGCTGCACGTCTCTTGTCACGAAGAGACGTGGTGCGTGCTACGGAAGTCGTTGGTGTTTCACAAGTCGCGTCCATAACAACAGCGAGCAAAAGAGATATTGCCCACTATGTAAAATGATCCAGCTGGGTTTGCATAATGATTGTTCAAATGTATTTCCCCCTGAGATCAAAAAAAAAACGCTGCTATTTTGTCGTGAGCTGTGCTATGGGGTAAAATGGAGAAGTACACTTTGGAGGCCTTTTGAAATAATCACTTTCCACAAGAAAAGTGTTTTTTAAGCACAAGACAAAAAAATGGAGAAGTACACTTTGCAGAACTATTGAAATAACCACTTTCCACAAGAAAAGTGTTTTTTAACCCTAACCCTAAAAAATGGAGAAGTACACTTTGCAGAACTATTGAAATAACCACTTTCCACAAGAAAAGTGTTTTTTAACCCTAACCCTAAAAAATGGAGAAGTGCCCTTTGCGGAAGTACTGAGAAATTGATTTTTACCCAAAAAGAAATCACTTCCCCTTTTCAAAAAAGCGGAAGTGCCCTATTGAGGAAGTTCTAAAAAAATAATATTAGTTTGTTTTTCAAGGGGTGCTAACCCTACACTACTACTGTTGTGTGAACTGTCGCAGTTTTTAAAATGTAAAGAGTTTTAGCCGGCTAGAGTGAGATGCAAGCCTCGCGCCACTTGTGCTCATTAGGGTTCCATTGCCGTTGTCACCCAGTGACGCGGTTTGTTTACAAAAATGCTGCTCGGTTGATCCCACGTATATGAAAAATCCCTAACCCTATTTTCTTTTGGGTTCGGTTCGCACGTGATCAAACCGGTTTGGGCTTGTACACCGAACCGAACCGGTAAAACCGGAAATCGACCCATGTCTAGGTGCAAGGTCCGGTCTAGAACGTGACTGATTGTTGCAGCTGGTTCTTAACGTTACTTGTTGGCATAGGGGGTCTGCGGCGCTCGTACTCAGCGCATTTCCTCATCAAACTCTGACGCTGAAAAAAGTTGCTTGTTTGACGACTTAATGGAGGGAATGTAATAATTTTATGCTATCACATCTGCTATTTCAGGATATTTCAGCAAGATTCTTGACCAAGCTGGATGTTATTTTGTACATGGCAGTTCAGAGAAATTGTTTCACAACGAGAGACAGATTGTTTGTAGACTGCATTGACAGCTGACAGCTGCATGCGGACTCGTCTTTATAATGTTGTGGAGCCCTGCAAGACACAGAGAGCACAGCCCTCGTCGCATGTGTGTAGAGAGAGGGAGAACGGGTGAGACAGAAGCAAACTATTTTTTGCAGATCTCAAAAGCAGGTAAACCACTGTGGGATTAGTGAGACTATTGCTAAAAGGAGAAGGTACTGTAGTGATGCACGCTTCGTCAGTGTGCGCCCTGCAGCCTGGGCTGTCATCGGCTCAAACACTCACGGGGCGGCTGCGTGTCAATTGATGTGCCCTTAATATCCAATGCGTGCAGCTCTAAGCAGTATAGCCTTATCGGAGGAATGTTTTTGTTTAGATAGCTGGAGGATTCAACTTGTCTTCTCGTTTTGTTAATGTGTTTTTTTCAGCTTGTAGATGTAAAAATAAACGCTTTCTAATGAAAAAAAATCAAGCATTTGGTGTGGTAATGGTTTAATGGGGCACAGACAGTCAAATAGTGCATTTTAATCTTCTCGGTTAACCGGCCAATTGTCGGCTAATGAGGGTCGGTTGTCGGTCAAGAAAAATTATGATTTTCGACATCCCTAATGTCAAGTAATAATTGCATTTTTGTCAAGTAATTTGCGACAACTGATGATTTCTGTCTATTGTTCCATTGTTGGCATAGGGGGTCTGCGGCGCTCGTACTCAGCGAGTACAACAAAAACAGTTCCCCCAGGATTGCACTAGTGTTAGTTAGCATATTTTGAAAACAGTTTTACTTTGTGGAGTAAATCAGCAGCTAACAGGCTGGAGGAGGCGCACACCATCGATGTATACAGTCAATGATTTAGAGCAGCTGTGAAACGGAGTGATATACACACAGTGAAGTGCCAGTGCTGTTATCGTGAAATATCAGCACTGCTAGAATCCCTCTTTTCCAATCAAATTGCATGGCCGCAACTAACTGTTGTATAACATAATTGTATAACATTCCACCAGAGGGGCAAGAGGTGGACCCCGACCAAAGTCCAATTCTATGAAGAGGGCTGTATTATACAGGGTGATCGTATCATGGAACAGTCTTCCAGGCTATGTTCATTCCATCAAAGGAAAGGAAACTTAAAGGGGGACTTATCCCCCAGATATGTAACAAAACGGCATGCTGCTTGATTTGAAAAAAACCTATGGGAAAAACCAAGAAATGACATCTCCTCTTGTCTCACTATACTCTTTGGCTGTGCTCAGCTCAGGATTTTTTCCCCGGAAATCGACGCCATGACAGTTTGCTCACCGCCTAGAAAATAAGAGCTATTTGTGAGCTACAATATCTTTATAAATATCAACAACTAGCCAACGCTGGTGGCCTGTATGGAAACAGCGTTGCTCAAAATGGTTGAAAGTTATATCAATTTGGTCATTCAGTGGCAAACTAGAAATTTCCTCCATTGACTCCCATGTAGTGTATGTAAGTATCATTAAAAGAGCCTGGTGACACGAGACTCGTTATAGCAGCACAGCACAACAGTCAGGAGGACAAACCCCCCGCTCTCAACACGCTCATGTAATCACAATGCAAGATTTCTCCACATTATGCCATTGTCCAACTTGCCATATACCCCTCCATGAAATTTTTTAATTTTTTTTTTTAATTTTCGTTTCTCCCTTTTTCGTGATTCTTGTCAAAAGTTGTAGTGCACCTCTGCTTTTTCCTCTCGAGCGCAGGGCAGAGCTGCAGAGCTCCCTCCTCCTCCTCCTCAGACCCTGGCTGCTCAATCTATTCCAGTCTGTCCAAACTTAATACCGATCTAATCTCAGTATGAGATGCAGGGAAATATATTATAGTAGCCGATGTGTTTAGAGCAGCATTGTCACGTTGTCACGTCGTAGTATAACGTTATTTTGCGGAAATGACGGCGGGGATGAAAGTCGCTGTGTGTGTGTGAGGCTCACTTTGGTGCGGACTCGGAGCTGCTGCTGCTGACAGTACAAACACACATTCTCACCCCTCCCTCCCTCCTCCTCTCTCTCTCTCGGCACAATGAAGTGGTTGAGTAGTTCTTAATGTGGGGCCAGGGGACCACCAGTGGTCCTTGAGAGGATTCCACCATTCTCTGTTATCTCTCAACCTAATATATATGGAATTCTGGACAAAATCATATCTAGGCTACATAAAAAAAAATAAAAAAAATAAGATTTGCATCTGAGAGACCAAATCTCATCATATGGGGGTCCATTGCCCCAATGTGAACTAAATTAGGGGTCCTTAGTATGAAAAAGGTTGGGAATGATTTACAGCAGCACAATGCCATTTCCTTCCTTTTATGATTATAGTGGCATTTATTGATAGTATTGTGTTACATAGGAGTTGTTAGTAAAATAACAGGCGATTGTAATCAATTAACAGGTGATTAACAGGTCAAGTGACACAAACAGCCAATGAGCTGTGTGTATTGTCACATCATATTGGTAGGAAAATGCTTGTGACATCATGGGAAAAGGCTTGGAGTTGTGAGGAGCCGGGAAAGGGTACAGGGGGAGTAGGGGAGTAACTATCTTGAAATCCCAGTCTTTGGTTCATCGTGAAGTCACGACGTATCAAATCTCCCATTCATTTGAGGGCAAAAAAAGCAGTGTTCAACCCATAGAGGGCACTTATGTGGCTGAAAATGATACAAATGGTACAATGGCAACAGTTTGGTCTCAAATGTGGAAATTCTGACCAGAATTCTTCACACACCACCCCCAAAGTCATATATATTGGTTAAAAGCTGAAAAAGGGTGTTTTGGGGTTAAGTTACACTTTAAATTCTACCTACACCCATACAATCCTGTTTTACAGTATATATCATCTCTTCTAGTCTGCTGGTTATGTTTGTTTTGTAGATCACAAAGAAGTGTTCTAATCGCATGTTAAAACTTTAGCCCGCAGGCTAGCTTGAGTGCTTGCGGACCTTGCTACATTGTTTTATCTGGTTCTAAATTAGCTTTTATCTCTTGTTTTATTCTCTCTTTTTTCTTATGTGATACATGTGTAACACCCGTCCCATGTAGCTAGAGTATCTAAATAGGCTTAGTGTGATAGTACTATGGGGCGGGGCCTGGGTTATTGTTTCAAATTTAATGGTGCTATACCTGTTCTTTAAATATTCACTCTTATTCATAAAACTAAAATAACTGGCGGTGCCTCCAATAAAGTTCAGGAAATATAAAATATATATATATATATCACTGACAAAAGTTCAATGGACAAACCAAAGAGGATCCTGGAGCACACGATTAACTGGAAAATTGCTTTATTCAATGACTAACGTTTCGACGCCTGCTGCGTCTTCATCAGAGTCGAGAGACTCTGATGAAGACGCAGCAGGCGTCGAAACGTTAGTCATTGAATAAAGCAATTTTCCAGTGAATCGTGTGCTCCAGGATCCTCTTTGGTTTGTCCATTGAACTTTTGTCATAATACTGTCCTGTCCTGAGAGCACCGACCTCCTTTTGTGGAGGGGCTGACGCGCAAGAGACTCCTTTTGTATTGATATATATATCACTGTTGTTGTATATTGTGTCTTTTTAATCTACCTTTTTAAACAAATATTTATTACCCAAATATGAATTACATATGAATTACACAACAAGTATGCTTTAACTGCAATAAACCCAAAACGTGGGCATTTATTACTATAGGTAACAAAATGTAGCAAATAAAATAATATGGACAATTGACAAACAACAATTATTATTAATTTATCTATTTATATTCCAATTATTTGTTATTGATTTATCCTTTAGCTCTAATTTATATGTCCAATTACTATTATGTATAACCTCTTTGAAAACAATACACCTCAAAAATATACTGTGGGCCCACACTCACTCAAACCCAGAAACCCCTGTTACAGGCCCGAGTATACTGTAGCTTGGGAGCGTGGTGGAGGCCTGAAAACTGTAATGGCCGCTTCACTTGTTCACACAAGCAGATAAAACAAAAGGCACGTGCAGTCAGTACTCACGGAAACCAGTGACTAATCAGAGGGGGGTAGTTCATGGAAGTAGGGGCAGATGATGGATGGGCCGGCAAACGGGGGGAATGGATGGGCGGAAGAATGGCAGAAGAAACCGCAGCGACAGTCCAACAGCAGCACACCCACATGTGGTCCAAACAGAGCCTTCCTGGTCCGCTCTCTCTCAGTGACCGCTGGTGACCACTGTCCGTCTCCTGAATCAAATATATCAGCTAAGCAACAAGTCCAAACCATGGATGTATTAAAAGAACTGGATAGGGGACGTGCCACGTCCCCAGGTTGCTCACTGGCGCATGAAGCCATCATGGGGGCTTTTTCTTCCTGGATTTACTTCCTGACCATACAGCCCAAGGCGAGGTGCGCATGTGTGCCATGACGTGTTCCATGACGTCGCCCACCCCTCCCACCCATGGATTGTATTACAAGAAGAAAATACCCCAGTATACGGCTCTTAGTGGCTTCTGAAGAAAAAATGCCCCATAAAAAATTTGTTGATAATTAAAAGAGTCGTTTTATACTTTGAGTGACACCCGGAAAAAATTCCCCTGGGTTTAACAGCTGCCCCATGCAAGTGGATGGGAATTTTCCTTTCTGGGCTGCATGGTGTCACGTGACTTGCAATACAGAGCTTCGCCACCATGTTCAAATGGCTTCACAGCCCAGCGCTATTCCTGGGGGCTTGGTCCAAACACTATTTCATGGCGATTTAGCAGTAGCTTGTCTTAACCAATTGCTTCAAATGCAAAGCTAACAGTTCGACTGCAATGCTAATGACGATTTAGCTAAGCTAACGGCTAAACGCTATTAGCAACACACCCTCGTCAAGTTGACAATTCTTCCGATTCTGGATTACGCCGATATCATTTATAGAACAGCCTCAGCATCAGCCCTCAAAAAATTAGACACGCTTCACCATTCAGCTATCCGTTTCGCTACCAATGCACCCTTCCAGACTCACCATTGTGACCTCTACAATCTTGTAGACTGGCCCTCCCTTAAAACCCGACGATCCCTCCATTGGCACCACTTTATTTTTAAGTCCATACTAGGCAAGACACCACATTACCTCTCATCTCTCCTCCACATAGCAACAAACACCTATAGCACAAGATCAAGCGGGTACATCAAACTTTCTATCCCCAGCTCAACCGCTTATAGAACTGTCTTCGGCCGCACCTCCTTCCGTTTTGCAGCAGCATACGACTGGAATATTCTTCAGAGCACCCTCAAACTCGCAACCCTGACATCACTTTCCATTTTCAAACAGCAACTCCAACAGCTCTTTGTTGACTGCTGTGTCTGCTTCCCCCCCTCATAGTACCCCCCTCTCCCTTCTCCCTTTACTACCCCCCCTCTCCCTCTCTACCACCTCCCCCTTCTCCTTTTCCTACCCCCCCTTCTTCCCATCTCCCCCTCCCTCTTTACCCCTTCCCTCCCTCTACCCCCTTTCCCTTCTCCTTTTCCTCCCTCCCCCCTCCCTTCTTCCCATCCCTCCTCCCTCTACCCCCTTCCCCTTTTCCTCCCCTCCCCCTCCCTTCTTCCCTCCCCCCTCCCTCTACCCCCTTTCCCCTTCTCCTTTCCTCCCTCCCTCCTCCCTTCTTCCCATCCCCCCTCCCTCCCTCTCTACCCCTCCCTCCATCTAGCCCCTTCCCCCATCATGCTGTGTTTTGTTTGGTTTATCCTGTATTGTTTTGTCTTGTTGTGTTGTGCTGCGTTCTATGTTGTGCCGTGTTGTGTTATGCTGTGTTTTGGCTCTATCCTATGTGATTGTTGTTATGTTTTATACCCTGTTTTATAATGCACTGTTTTTATCCTTTTTATCCTTAACATGACTCTTTTTGCAGCCCCTCTCCCTTACCCCACAGGCCGTCAGTGTAAATAAGAATTTGTTCTTAATGACTCGCCTGTCTAAATAAAGGTTAAATAAATAAAAATAAAATAAAAGCAACAGAACATCGTTTTTACACTTCTAACATTCAGTTACAGCATAGAAAACAACACACAGACTCGTATTTACCTCTTGTAGATAACACATCGTCCAAAACCACACGATAACTGGTCGTTAAACCCTTGAGTTATGGACGGAATGCTCTCAGTAAAATATCTCTTGTTCTCTGAATGGTGACAAATCGCTTCTGTCATTTCCAAACTCCATAGATGCTCAGCTCACCACTAAGTCCCGCCCCCAACCCTGAGACTGAACTTGGGTTGGCTGTTTGATTTACGACTTCCAATTACATTAAAGAAAACCAATGATGGACAGATTAGGCTACAAAGCATGTTAGGCTGATCGTCTGATGAGTTGAATCCTTGAATGAACAAACAAACTATATGGTCATTTGCATGAACTCCAAACTTTGACTCTTAAAGGAGAATTTCGTTTTTTTTTAACCTGGAGCCCTCTCCTCACATTAATTATTATCTGACGACTCACCCAGTGTTCTCCGCATGTTGTGATCTAGTACTCCAAGCCAGTCCTTGAATGCGCTCTGTCGGGGCCACATGGCAGCATGCTGTTACTCCATGTGAATAGACAGTTTTCTTCCCGTTTTTCTTCACTCTCGTCAAGTCAGTAGACACAGCTCAGCCGGCAGGAAAGTCTCGCGGGACTTGACCAGGGCCGCTGGAAGTCATTTTAAGCAGGGGGTGCTGGGAGGAAGGGACTCTTGGTGGGGCCCGCAAGGGCCCCGCCAAATTTTTTTTTAACGTTTTTTTCTTTCTTCTGTTGTGATGTAATTATTCAGTATTTTCTCCTTTTCTCACTCATTCAGAGCAAAGAGGGAGATATATAGCATGATGATAATGCTCTATATCTCCCTATTTGCTCTGAATACACCAGTTAACATGACACAGACTTAACATGATAGAAATATTATCAGCAAACTTAATGACTAGACTAATTATTCTGATCTGAATGGCATATATCAAGAAACATTGACTCCTCTCTTTGCTGTATAGTGGGAGGTGCATTTTTGAGTAGGCTATTAAAATAGCATGTCAAGTTCACATTTCTTTATTGCCAGATTAAACAATTCGTATTGGTTGTTGGTTGGCCCTGTAGGCCAGTACCAGTGTTTTGAATTTGATGCGTGCCGAGATGGGAAGCCAGTGAAGGTCCCGGAAGAGGGGAGTGACATGAGAGAATTTGGGTTGGTTGAATACCAGACAGGCTGCAGCGTTCTGAATGAGCTGAAGCGGTCGGATGTCAGCGGCAGGTAGGCCGGCCAGGAGCACGTTGCAGTAGTCGAGGCGGGAGCTGATAAGTGACTGGACCAGAAGTTGCGTCACTTCCCTCGTGAGAAAGGGACGTATTTTGCGGATGTTGTACAAGGAGAACCTACAGGAGCATGCTGTCGCAGCAATGTTGGCCGAGCAAGACAGCTGGTTGTCAAGGATCACCCCAAGGTTCTTAGCTGTTTGCGAGGGAAGCACAGTGGTATTGTCAATGGAGATGGAGAGATCTGCGAGAGGGCAGTCTTTCCCTGGGAGGAAGAGTAGCTCTGTCTTACCAAGATTGAGCTTGAGGTGGTGGGCAGACATCCAGTCACCGATGTCTTTGAGGCATGCAGAGATGCAAGCCTCGATTTGGGTGTCGGAGGGGGGGAAGGAAAGGAAAAGCTGGGTGTCATCGGCATAGCAGTGATAAGAGAAGCCATGAGATGAGATCGCATGGCCAAGAGATCTGATATAGAGAAGGAAAAGCAAGGGGCCCAGGACTGAGCCCTGGGGGACACCGGCAGGATCTGGAGAGGGACCCTCTCCATAAGACTCCATTGTCTGTTATGTAATTTATATTGTTGTCTTGGACCTCAGGAAGATTAGCTGTCGACTAGGCGTCAGCTAATGGGGATCATTTTTAATAAACAAATAATCAGGTAACTAGAAATCCAATAATAATCAGTGTATTAGTGTCCATGTAAACACCCCCACTGTGATAAGTGACTTATTTGCCTAAACCTAACCAATCATCATCACTCTTCATGTCTAAACCTAACCAATCATCATCACTCCTCATGCCTAAACCTAACCAATTATCACTCCTCATGCCTAAACCTAATCAATCATCACTCCTCATGCCTAAACCTAACCAATCATCACTCCTCATGCCTTAAGCAACAGTCTCACAGAAAATTGTATAATAGCAACGTTTTGGAGCAATGTTGCTATGTTACAATTTCGGCTTGAAAATTGTAAAATGGTAACGTTCTGAGATCTTAGGGTTAGGGTTAGGGTAGGGGTTAGAAACAGAAAATCTCCGTAAACCACGCCCACCGCTGTAGACACATACGTTACCATTTTACAATTTCTGAGCCGAAATTGTAAAAATAGCAACGTTGCTCCACAAATGTTGCTATTTAAAAAAAAATTGGAGATCGGGTTGGCCTTAAGGTCCTTACACATCAAGAGCAATGCGAATATACGGCACAAAATTGCGATGCGAGTTTTGACCCACCTGTCAATCACAGCCACAGATGTGTACACGTCGGAAGCGAATTTCTGAAAAATCGACCGTGGTTTGAAAAATAAACACCGCAATAACGCTCAGCGAAACTTCGCCGTTGGTATGCATGGTTGCATTGACTGATATAGGTTCGGAAAATATTATTGACGTAATCGCACAAAAAAATGCTCGCGATGTGTAAGGACCTTTACCCTAACCAATCATCACTCCTCATGCCTAAACCTAACCAATCATCACTCTTCATGCCTAAACCAATCATCACTCCTCATGCCTAAACCTAACCAATCATCACTCCTCATGCCTAAACCTAACCAATCATCACTCTTCATGCCTAAACCTAACCAATCATCACTCTTCATGCCTAAACCTAACCAATCATCACTCCTCATGCCTAAACCTAACCAATCATCACTCCTCATGCCTAAACCTAACCAATCATCACCCCTGCAAATCTAGAGAAGAGAAAATTGACATTCTTCGTCAAAAACACAAGCTAAAGGATCTCTCTGAATATCGAAAAGTATATGTGCGTTCAGCCAAATCCCACACTGACCGGCTAATTGAAATTAACTTTAAAACATTGCTCAGAGAAATCCCGGCCGGTAAAGACTTCTTTATTACGGGAAGTGGTCGGCTCATACGACAGGAGATGGACAGAGACGAGACGAGGATGTCAGGTGACCGGGGCAGGCGAGGCAGCCAGTATGATCGAAACGGGAGAGAGGACCGCAGCAAGCACCGTGATGACCACCGGGGATATGGCAGACGACACCCCGACAGTATGCCGGAGGCTGCCCGGGACAGACGAGGTGACTGGTCGCAGTTTAGGAGAGAAACGGAGGAGAACCGCGACATGAGAGAGAGCAGAGTCAGGAGAAAGGAGGATTGGCCTGCTTTAAGTCGTGATGTACAGGAGGTACGGGAAGCGAACACATGAAGTTTTCCACTCTCATATAGCCTACAGGAGTACATTTCATTTTTACACTGGAATATAAATGGTTGGACTATTGCAAATCATGACCTCAGGATATTCATTTTACAATCACTGAATGCAGACATTATTTCGTTAAATGAGACTCATCTTCAAGGGGAAAATGTTATTGAACTGGATGGGTATGTATGGTTTGGTTTAAATAGGAAAATGCACACTAAAGCATGTAGAGCATCAGGTGGAGTGGGGTTGTTAGTTAAATCCCATTTATTTCAAGACTACAAGGTGGAAATTATTGAAAAAGATGATGGGATCATAGGCCTATTATTTCAACATAAGGTATCAGGATATAGCTTTGTCACATTTTCTTGCTACCTCCCACCTGAAAATTCCCCCTGGGGAAGAGATGCCTCAGCGTTTTTTTGTCAACTATTAAGTTTGGTATATCAATTTTCTGAAGTGGATGCAATTTATATTGGTGGGGATGTTAATGCTAGAATAGGAAATATGGAAGATTTTATCCCTACTATTGATTCTATCCCCCGGCGAGTTGCCATTGATGATTATGTTAATAAACATGGGGAAACGTTCCTAGAATTTCTAAGAGACTCCAGAATGTGTGCACTAAATGGTAGGATCGATCCGCTATGTGACAATTTTACGTCAGTGTCATCAAAAGGTAAAGCTGTGGTTGATTACTTTGTAACCCCCTTTGAATGCTTAGAAAATTGCTTGGAATTTAAGGTGATGCTCACCTCACAAATGGTAGAGGATAGAGCTCTATTTAACTTGATTGGAGATCACAGTCGTCTACCGGATCACTCAATACTGTGGCTGAAGTTTAGGGCTGGCTACAAAATGCCTCAAGGCCAGGAAGTACCTGTCACAGGTAAACACGCTAAAAAACGGGTGAGCCGAACTGTGCCAGACACTTTTCTCAACTCTGATATGGGACGTAATGCTGTTTTAAAACTGATTGAGAGATTACAGACTCTAAATAAAAATCAAGAGGAGTTGGATATTTGGTATAATGAGTTCTGTGTTCTAATGCAATCAGAATTAAACAAAAATGTGGATAAATCCAAATTTAGAAAATCAAAACAAAATAATTCCTATTGGAATAATGAGCTGGGTATTCTCTGGTCAGACATGTGCAGTGCCGAACATCTTTTTTTGAAATGTAAAAATTCTGTATTAAAGCAGCTACGAGCAACTTTTTCGATTGTTATTAAACAGTATAAATTTAATATCAATGCATCACATCTTACCTCTAATAGTCGACGAGAGCAACGCAGAGTAGTCTCGCTTGAACCCCGAGTGAATCGGCCAGTGTTAGTGTGTCTGTAGCCAGGGCAGATCAGGAAGTGAAATGAAACGGTTTGCAGCAGCCACTTCGGCCATAACCACAAAATAACTTCCAAAAAACCTGTTAGAATATAACGAGAGATGTTCCCGCGAGTATGCGTGGCGTTCACATTGTTTATGTTATGTTGCTAGGCAGCGCAAACGGCGTTGGAAGGCAGCTGCGTTTCACTTCCTTGTTTCACTTCCTTGTTTCACTTCCGGGTTACCCGGTCCGGTCGCTCTAGAGAGCCCCCTGTTGGCGCGAGTTTAGGCAGACTATAGACTTAATAATCACCTAAGGGAGCAATCTCAGATACACACGGCTTTGGTCTCGTCGACTATTAGAGGTAAGATGTGATGCATTGATATTAAATTTATACTGTTTAATAACAATCGAAAAAGTTGCTCGTAGCTGCTTTAAGAAAGCAGCTTAAAACAACTTATAAGCAAAAACAACACTGTTTTGATAAAAAAACTTAGATTCTATAAACGAAGATATCAGAGAGGACAGATTATACATCTGGAGCAGTTACAAACAAAGAACCCACAACAATTTTGGAGTGAGATAAACAATCTGGGTCCTAAACGCCGGAAAAAGATCCCTATGCAGGTGTGGAGTGAAGGAGAAATATCTTCTGAACTAGGTAAAGTATTAATGGAGTGGGAGGGAGCCTTCTCTGGTTTGTTCTCCAGACGAGAGGAGAGTGTTGTAAATGTTGATGGTGTCTCTTTTGATTGTGTATCCAGTGTGACGGGGGAATATTTAAACCACGACGGTGATGCCAATTTAAATGCAGAGTTTAGTAGAGAAGAAGTTCAAAAAGCAATTGAGTCTGCTAAGGTTAAAAAGGCCGTGGGGGTAGATGAGTTGTCAAATGAAGTATTGAAAGCTCCTGAGCTGTTTGATTTATTATTTTTCTTGCTGAACGTGTGTTTTGACCACGGTATTGTACCATCCACCTGGTGTAAGTCAATCATAACTCCAATTCCAAAATCTCCAAAGGATGACCCTAAGATCCCATTGAACTATCGCGGTATTAGTCTTCTAAGTACTGTATACAAATTGTATTCTTCTGTTCTAAATAATAGATTAGTTACCTTTTTGGAGCAAAATAACTTGTTAGAAGAGGAGCAAAATGGTTTCAGAAAGGGAAGAGCGTGTATAGATCATATTTATACAGTGACTACAGTCGTTAGAAACAGACTGAAGCATAAAAAGCCCACTTTTTGTTGTTTTATTGATTTCCAGAAGGCGTTTGATCTTGTTGATCACAACCTCCTTAAATATAAGCTTCACCAAATTGGGGTTAATGGAAAGTTCCATCAAGCTATTACCTCAATATACAAACAACCTGTTGCATGTGTGAAAGTGAACGATTATTTTACAGAATGGTTTTCTACTCCCTCTGGTGTCAAACAAGGGGATGTTTTGTCTCCAACTCTATTCGCCGTTTTCATTAATGATTTGGCCAGAGAGATAAAGCAACTGGGGAAAGGGGTATTATGTGGTCAGGTAATTGTAAACATCCTTCTTTACGCGGACGATATTATTTTACTTTCAGAAAGGGAAGAAGATTTACAAATAATGCTGATATGTGTTAATGAGTGGTGTAAGAAATGGAGATTGTGTATTAATCTAAATAAATCACAAGTAATGCACTTTAGAAGTCCAGGTAGAGAGAGAAGTTGTTTTCAGTTTTGTATTGGTGACAAACAACTCGAGTTTACAGATAAGTATAAATACCTTGGTTTGTTTTTTGATGAATACATGTCGTTTTTCCATGGTGTTTCTGTTCTAGCAGACTCAGCAAGCAGGGCATTGGGAGGTATTATAGGTAAGACTAAAATGTTGAGAGATATGGGCTACTCTACTTATTCGAAATTGTATCAAACCTGTGTATGTCCGGTCTTAGATTATGTTTCGGGGGTTTGGGGTTTCAAAAGGTTTCAGTTGAATGAACGAGTTCAGAATCGAGCAATCAGATTCTACCTGGGACTTCATAAATATGCCCCCATTTTGGCAGCTAATGGAGATATGGGGTGGGACTCCTGTGAAATTAGGTGGAAGGCCAGTATGGTGGGTCTTTGGAACAGGCTGCTGGGTTTACCACCCAACAGGGTGGCTAGCCATATTTTCTTTTGGGATTTGTTTGCTGAAGGGGAATGGGTTTCTGAACTGTATGACTTACTACAGGAATGTGGTCTGGAAGACCATTATTTTCAAAGAAAAACTGTGAATGTGGAGGAGTTTAAAAATCGAATCCGGGTTAAATGTCTACAATCCTGGGCTGAAGAAATTTGGCAAAAGCCAAAATTAAGAACATATTGTTTATTTAAAAAAGATTATAAATGTGAAAAATATGTTTTGTATAATTTGTCCAAAAGTCAGAGATCGCTCTGTGCACAGATAAGATGTGGCATCCTACCATTACATATTGAAACAGGAAGATACATAGGGGTAGCTGAGGAGGATAGAATATGTGAATATTGTGAGTTGAATGAGGTGGAAAATGAAATTAATTTCATTTTATATTGTCCTTTGTATCATGACTTGAGAGAAACAATGTTTAAAAGAGTCCATACTCCTGAGCTAAATATGATAGATAGTGAGAACGGAGTAATACTCGAATTTCTTTTTGATAATATTTTTGCATTCTCTGAATTTCTTTCTAAAGCGTGGGACAGGAGGAGAAGGTTGACGTATAACTGATAAAGTAGAGTTTATTTTTATTGATTTTTTGTTTTATTTTCGTATTCTCTGTGCAGGTATGTATGAATGTATATGTATGTATATGTATAGGCATAGGCATATTATGTCTGCATGTATATATACTCTCTAATTGGGGCTGCACTGAAAGCTTCTGGTTGGGTAACATACCAGAATGTTAAATATTGAATGTTGATGTGTCTGATAATCCCATGTGGGATGGGTCATGTAATTGTCCTGACACGAAAATAAAATATTCATTCATTCATTCACCCCTCATGCCTAAACCTAACCAATCATCACTCTTCATGCCTAAACCTAACAAATCATCACTCCTCATGCCTAAACCTAACCAATCATCACTCCTCATGCCTAAACCTAACCAATCATCACTCCTCATGCCTAAACCTAACCAATCATCACTCCTCATGCCTAAACCTAACCAATCATCACTCGTCACTCACGTTTTGCTGTGGAAACTCCACAAATGTTTTGAGGACTAAAAAACTTCACACGTCCTTTCATCGGCATGGGGCGAGCTTTTCCTTGTACCCTCATTGTGAAGTGTTCCTGTGTGTGTGTGTGTGTGTGTGTGGTAAATTAACTGCATTTATATAGTGCTTTTATCTAAGACGCTTTACAATTATTTTTTTTATTTAACCTTTATTTAATAATAATAATAATAATAATAATGATTGGATTTATATAGCGCCTTACCAAGCGCTTCACCATTCGTACCGGTGGTTCGAAAGCGTGGCAGCCACACATCGGCCCCTCCGACCACCATCATTCATGTCTACATTCATACTGTAGCGAATCGGTGTTACACGTATTGTGGGGTTTCCGTGTGTTAACTAGGAACTGATATGTGTGGGTGTGTTCCTAGGGGGAAGGGGGTATATGGGACCAGCGGCCGCGTGCCGGATGTCAGTCTAACCATGAGAGGGGGTTGGAGTGGTTGCATGAAGAGCTAGCAGCGAAGCTAGCGGCTAGGAGCTGTTGTGAAGCCAAGAATAAAAGCCTGTACCAACTTCAAGTCTCCGGTTCCTTGTAACGAATACCCGATCCGTTACATTGGTGTCTAGGAGTGGGATCGATAACCCTCTGCGACGGCCGAGAAGGGAGAGGGTGAGAGGAGGAACGGCAAAAGAGACTGTGTGCGGTGCGGCTTTTGGGCTCAAGACCTAGCGCTAGTAAGTTAGCTACCAGGGGTGCTAACTGCTAACTGCTAGCTGCTAACACCACGTGTGATGGTGCGCGAGGAAGAACGGCCATCGGTGAACGGGAGAAAAGAGGAGCTGACGACGGGGATCAGCTCGGTGCTGGCGGGCATGGAAGCCCGTTTGTTGAGAGAGGTCAGATGGCTGGCAGAGGCGATTCCTGCCTGGGCAGTGAAGCTGTGGATGGCGCTGCGGGAAGTCGGGCAGCGTGTGGACAAGTTGAGCACAGAGGGAGCGCAGTGGGGAGAACGGCCGGAGGAGCCACAAAATAGACTGTGTTGGACCTGTGGAGAACCGGGCCATGTGGCGAGGTGGTGCCGAGGCGGTCCCGGGAGACGGACCGGGTATGCGGGACAACGACATGGACAGCAGGGAGCCTGCTGGGCATGTGGCGCGATCGGACATCTAGCCAGAGAGTGTCGAGAAGCTGTCGGGGACTGGAAGACAGCGAGAGAGGAGAGACGTGCAGGTGGCGGACAGGTGAGGCTTTGTTGGACTTGCCAGTCGCCGGAGCACTTAGCTAGAGACTGCACTAAGAGTGCGAACGCTGGAAGAGACACACAGCCGGGGGAGCAGCCGGAGCAACAGGCAGAGGAGCAGCGGAGTAGCGGACAAGTGGAGCAGCCTGAGCTACAAGCAGCGGAGCAACGGGGCAGTGCAGAGCCGGTTGTTCTGGGCAGGAGAGTGACGTTTGAGCCGGCCCAGGCTAGCTGCTCTGCATACCAGCCAGTAGTGGCGGAGATCACCATCAGTGACGAGACAATCAGGATAATGGGGATTGTGTTGAACAGCCAGAAGGAAGGGAGAGACATCACCTGCAATGCTGTTACAGTCGGGGGAGCGGCGCTCGTGTCCCCGGGTGAGCGAGAGGGGTCAACGCCGGAGGAGACGGCCCAACCAAGCCGCTACACACCCCCCATGACTGCACTGCAGAAAGCCGAGGTGGAGATTGACGCCAATGGTGTTCGCCCTGCTGTCCTCAACACGCCGCCCCCTGGGGGAGCGGGACGGGAGGACGAGCGAGTGCAAGAGCTGGACGACGACGACAGCGTCATCTGGGATGTCGACGTGTATGAGTGGAAACGCAGGCAGGCGGAGGATGCTGACATCGGTCCGGTGCTCGCGTGGGTGGCGAACGGACGCCGGCCCCCTGTGGAGGAGATCCACAAGTGTTCCGGTGCCACGAAGGGACTGTGGAACATGTTTTCGGACCTGCGTCTAGAGGAGGGGATTTTGAAGAGAAAGGGGCACGGAAGCGCGGGGTTCCAGTGGCTTGTACCTAGTTGCCTGCGGAAATTGGCACTGAGGGCGGTGCACGTGGACCCTGGATCCAGTCACTTTGGGACTGAAGAGACACTAAGCCGCATCCGTAGTTTACTACTGGGGAAAACAAAAGGAGGACGTGCGGCGATACTGCAGGGAGTGTGAGGGCTGTGGGGCACCGAGGGGGGGCCGTGCTGAGTTACACTGCAGAGGACTAACCCCACTGGGGGTTGAGCGGGACTAGCGTGCTTCAGGTGGGACAGAAGCTGTAAAAGGGGGGATGGAAATGGGGTTTAAATGAAAAATTAAGAAGTTGCTGGAAAAAGAAAAGTTAAGGAAAATGTGGGGGCTTGTGTTTAATTGAGATGTGGGGGTTATTGTTGAATGGGAAATGTGGGTTGAATTTAAATGTGTGAAAAAGAAAGGAAATAATGAAAAACTAGACATTATGGAGTGCCTAATGGGAAACTAGACATTATGGGGGTACCTAATGGAAAACTAGACTTTACGGAGTACCTGATGCAAACTGGACATTATGACGGGGGTGTTGGAAAAAAAGAAGGGACTAATTGTGGGGAATTGAAATGTTGTGGGGTTTGTGGGAATTAGATTTTGATGTGATGATGGGAAAAATGTTGTGTTGGGTGTGTTTTGGTACAGGGGGATATGTGTGTGGGTTGTGCATGTCGCGTGGAAGCGACATTAAAGTTGGGTGGGGGAAATGTAGCGAATCGGTGTTACACGTATTGTGGGGTTTCCGTGTGTTAACTAGGAACTGATATGTGTGGGTGTGTTCCTAGGGGGAAGGGGGTATATGGGACCAGCGGCCGCGTGCAGGATGTCAGTCTAACCATGAGAGGGGGTTGGAGTGGTTGCATGAAAAGCTAGCAGCGAAGCTAGCGGCTAGGAGCTGTTGTGAAGCCAAGAATAAAAGCCTGTACCAACTTCAAGTCTCCGGTTCCTTGTAACGAATACCCGATCTGTTACAATACCAATCATACGAGGCAAGGAGGGTTGAGTGTCTTGCCCAGGGACACAACGACAACGACGGCAGCTGGGAGGGAGCGGGGATCGAGCCGCCAACCCTTGCGTCGTTGGCCGACCCGCTCTACCTCCTGAGCTAAAGCCGCCCCCAGGCAGTCATTAAGACTTGCACAATGTGCCTACATTCAACCATTCACACACTGATGGTGGCAAGCTGCCAGGCAGGGTGCTAGCACAGCCATCGGGAGCAATTTGGGGTTCAGTGTCTTGCCCAAGGACACTTCGACATGTGGACTGGAGGAGCCGGGGATCGAACCACCGACCTTCTGATTGGTGGACGACCCGCTCTACCTCCTGAGCCACAGCTGCCCACTGTGTGTGTGTGTGTGTGTGTCAGTCATCCTCTTGGTTTCACAATCAGGACGTTTCTGTTCTGAGGAAAACAGGAAGTGAGAAAAACGCCAAAGGCTTCCACCAATCTGTTTTTGTGTGTGTGCGTGCACGCGTGCGTGTGTGTGTGTGTGCGTGCGTTTTGGTAGCTGAGGGGTTTCCATCGTTTATCAGAAGCCATTGATCATTTATTAGCATCTTCATAGAAAAGATTTATTACAAACCAGTGATGTCATTCATGCACGAATGAATCACTGGTCCACAACTTAACTCACCTCTCAATAACTGTCAAACGAAATGAATGTCTGCAAAACTGTTAACAGTTTTTGGGTATGTGTGAGAGCATGTGCAAAATAACTCAGCAATTGTTTGCCGGTGGAGTTCTCTCTTTGACAAAACTCAAAACACCAAACTGAAAAAATTCACTGTTAAGTACAATGAAAAACAAAGAGAATGTTTAGACTCTCTGTTCTAGGAGCCCAGTCTGATACTGTAAGCTACTGAGATGTTCGGCCGCGGGTGACCTGGTTGACGCGCTTGCTATGTTGATGTTCAATACGATACCATCTTGTTGCATAGAGAAACGTAACGATCGAGGCAGTCCTTCAATGTGAAAACAATACATTTATTGCTCCAGTGCACAAATGTGAATACAGTCCATTCAGTACACCAAACAAATGTTGGCGCCACAGCGAAGCGGTCAAAAACCCTTTGCCCTTCCGGGGTCAAACACCTCGTGAACCATAGTGAAGACAGTACCTATATACTGTAGATCACCTGAGCCCAGGTAACATGGCACAGCGACACCCCATGGACATACAAAGTATTACAGATAATAATCACAGGAAATAATACCAGACCAAATTTGCTCCTACACTGTCTTTCTGGGGATGTACCGATAAATCAGTGCACAGATACAAAAAAGCAACAAAGGAAATATGTATGTGTTACTTTACTGCAATACCAAATGCTGACTGAATATGTCACCTGAGGCCTCTTTATACTCTGACACACGATTGACTTTCAATCAATTGTTTCAAATTTAGCTTAGCTAAAGCTAAACTTTCAAATTTTAACTTTTAAATTTGAATAAATTCAAATGTATTTAAATTTCAAATTTAGCTTAGCTAAAAAAGAAAACTGTGCATTTTGCGTTAAAAGCTTATAGCCTCCCCCCCCCAACAATTCTAAAGTTCCAGATTTGAATTCCTCATAAGAAATGTGGGATTTGACACTAAGATCATCCATATCAGATTAGTCTACATGACTATTACCATTTCCATATATAGGCTGCCAGTCTGTGGCCACAAAAATTGCATCTCCCTCCACACCCCTAAATTCATGATGCCCCGATATCCAATTCTTTTTTGAATGACTTTGGCACAATTGTTATGCTTAACTGCCCACTAGTGAGACCAGTATCAGAGTGTTGCCTTTTGAAGGCCAGTGTTTTCCAGGTGAACAAAGTGTGCTAATGTTGTGTAATTTGTGTTTAGTTTTGCTAAATGTGATTTAGATTTAAATGTGATATTTGAGTGAGAACAATGGAATTGTGCTCAGAGTTTAGCAGTTTAGAGTCATGTTGTTGATGCTGTACATGAGCTTCAAGTTTTCACAATGTGTAAATCTCTGCACGTGACCATGTGTGTGTGCACGTGCACGTGTGTGCGCGCATAGTACAGTACATGCATGCGTTTGTGTGTGTGTGTGTGTGTGAGAGAGTGTGTGGTATGTCAAAACCTCAGCTCAGAGCTCTGACCCAGGAAACACATTTTCTCTAGACCATAGACAGACACACACACACACACACACACTCTCTCTCACTTGCGTGTGTGGGGAGGGTCTCTCTCCCACTTCCTGTTCTTACTTCTACTTCCTCTACCTGAGGAGTGTGTGAGACATTTCAAGAACATTATTATTACTAGTGGATAGACCCCCCCCCCTTCTCCATCCCATCATAGAAACAGTGGTCTCCAAAGCCTCCGGGAGACACTCAAATTAATCATAAATCACTGATATCATCACTTATAGAATTGGTGATGGTGTAAGGGGTTAATCTGGTTCACTTATGAAGTTAACCAAAACACCACCATTTCTGTGAATCTTTTAGTGTTCTGTTGTTGTGTGTGAACACAACAGTCCATAAAACCACGTTGGTGACGTCGCTTTGTGCACATGCGCACAGGTCCAGAAACACAGTCCGATGGGAAGATGGCGACGAGTTCAGCTGTGCCGGTGGAAGTCTCTGCCTGAAACGCTTATTATTTATTGCTTATTGTTTATTTTGTAACAGTTTTATGGAGACCGTTTATTAGTTATTTTCTAATACAGTAAAGAGCTTGAGACCCAGTACTGTTGCCTCCTGACTTATGAATGTCGCTATACACGTCTCTAACCCGAACACAACGCAGAGGAAAAACACACGGGTTACATTGGTGCCGTGACCCGGATTCATCTGTGATCGATGCCGGCTCGGCCGCCGTGGGAAGCTCAACACACTCACCTTGTTTCAAGTTGGTCACTTTCGGCCGTGTGCGACATTTTGAATAGAGTGAGGCACTGCAGCTGGTACAGCTACGTGAGCTAACGTTAGCTGCCTAACACCGCACATGGAGTGGAAAGTTAACATTGTTGCTCAGGCTAGCCGTCGTGGAGTTTTCCCCAGCGTGGAGGACCATGGAGAGAAGCATCGGAGAATGACGGAGGAGCAGGCCAGGCAGTGGCGGACTGCATAATCGGGCACGTCGGGCAAATGCCCGGTGGCCTGGCCTGGCCTGGCCTGCCAAAAAAAAAAAAAATTTTTTTTTTTTTTTTTGCAAGCCAGGCCAGGCCACTCACTGAACAGCAGGCCAGGCGCCGCCTACTGGTTTACTAGTGGTTTTATTACTTTATTCAGGTTTAAAGTGGGTGCATCTCATTGTAAAATTGGACTTGGCCCAAATTGGGCTTCAAACGGCCCAAATCGGGCTTCAAACGGCCCAAATCTGGCTTTAAACGACCCAAATCTGGCTTCAAACGGCCCAAATTGGGCTTCAAACGGCCCAAATTGAGCTTCAAACGCCCCAAATTTTCCGCCGCCGCCCTTCGGACGCCGGCACGCGCGTCGGCCCGTATCGGCCTGGCCTGCTTGGTATCTAATGCCCGGCCTGAATTATGATCCCAGTCCGCCCCTGAGGCCAGGCAGCAGCGGTCGGCCATGCGATGCTGTCCGGTGGAGATGGGGGAGCCCAGGTGCAGGCGCTGGAGGAGCGTGTCGCCGGAGGTGCTCTGGAGCTACGTGCGGGAGAGCCGGTGTCCCGGGAGTTCAGCTGGGTCGCCATGGACTGAGTTGGGGGTGAAAGTGCTCTAAGTTTTGAACTGTTCCGGGTCTGTTATGTTGTTTTGCCATACTGTTGACTCCTGTTTTATTTTGTTTTTCTGTAATGAGCATGTTTCACTGTAAGGTGGGTAAAGATACTTTGTGTGGATTCCTGACTGGAGAGCTGAGAAACAAACTGCAGATCCTTGACCTTGGAGTGGGAGCCTCCGATCACCGCAAACACCACACGTGGAGTGGAAAGCTAGCATTGTTGAATGTCGCTACACACGTCTCAGTGAGTGATGATGTCACCAGATTATGTCATCATTGCTCAAGTGACATCACATCATTAGGTAATTAGGGCAATCATTAGGTAATTGGTGCAATTAATTGGCCCAATTACCTAATTAAAAAATCCTCACTTGTATCCAAGGACATAGAGCAGTGTTTCCCAAAAACTGGGTCGGGACCCACAGGTGTGTCGCAGGAGATTTTATTTGGGCCACCAAATAAGTTTTCCGAATTTCTTCCACAGTCTTTTATTTAAAATATCTATATTGTTTTACTGAGAGGAAATAAGAACAATGGGATAGCCCGTTAACTCTGCCTAAATGCATTTATTTTGTCTCATTTACAAACTAATTAAAATGTGTATAAATGTTTTCAATAATGTGTATAAAAAAGTTGTGATTTATAAAATGTGTATCTCTTTGATATGGCTGGTTTAGCTATTCAAAATAATATAAGGTGAATGGCAGTAAAAATGGTCAGGAACGTCATTTATTCATTTTTCACGATTTATAGATAGGACGTGTTGTGAATTGGGTTGCAATGGTTTGTCATTTAAAAAAAGTAGGATCCCAGTAAAAAAGTTTGGGAAAAAAGACATAGAGAACGTAATAAAAAAACAAACATTGGCAGATCATTGAGACAGATCCAGTCCTCCAAAACTGTTTTCTCAAACCACCTCGAATGGTTTACAAGAGGCAGGTCCCAAACTGCCCACCCCTCACATTTTCTCAGCTCAATCCCATCTGGAAACTACCCTTGTGGTCACTGCCAACAATGGCTGAGTTTCCCAACAAAGAAGCTTCTTAAGAGTTAAGAAGCTTCTTAAGGAGTTAAGAAGGCTCCAAAGAAGTGTTTCCCAAATGCCTTCTTAACAGAAGAGAAGAAAAAAAAAAGAAAAGAAGGCTCTTAAGAAGCATCTTAACTGGAGCTGTCCACCATCTCGATGTTAGAGGTCCTCTGCGGCCCACTTGATGGCACTCTGAGCCCACCAGTGGGCCACGACCCAGTGGTTGAGAAACACTGTTGTAGAATAACCTAATCGTGGTCATGTTAAACAAGAACTTCTTCTATTAAACATTATTTATTTCAGACATGGACTGCAGTTCAAATTGCTTTATATACACAGCATACAACAAAACTGCGAGAAACACTACAGAATTTAAGCGACCTTGGGTTCTGTGAAAGGTGCTATATAAATCCACAAGATTCTTATTATAAAAGGAATCCATTCTGATTAGAGGAATATAACCTACGGTAAAACATTTAAAACACAAGTAACCATACATACAGCGGAGAATTTCAAGTGTTCCCCAATTTTAAACACTAAAGGGTGCATGAAAGAAAGGAAAAAGGGAAAAACACAAGAGGAACAGTGGACACAAGCATCTCCTTTTGCCTGACGCGGCTGGATCTGCCAGTGTTTCGTCATTAAGAAGGTGTTAAGAATGCCCCAGACCCTTCTTACAAAACCTTCTTAACGAAAGATCATCTTAGCGCTAAGAAGCTTTTGGGAAACGCAGCCTTCTTAACGGAAGATAATTTTAGGCTAAGAAGCAATCGGGAAACGCGTTGGCTTCTGGGAGCCTTAAGAAGGGTCAAAGAAGCTTCTTAGCGCTAAGAAGCTTTTGGGAAACGCATGCCTTCGTAAAGAAGCAATTGGGAAACACGTTTGCTTCTTAAGGGGGCCTTAAGAAGGGTTAAATTAGCTTCTTAGCGCTAAGAAGCTTTTGGGAAACCCAGCCAATGTCATTTCACACACAAAACCAACTCATTTAACAAACTCTGTCACACTGGGGAAAACTAGCCTAGCATCAACCTAAAATGGCAAAAACAAACATCAGAAACAAAATCTGAAGAGAAATGTCCAACATTTAAAGAGGGCTGGGAACTGAAGTTTTTCTTTGTGTGCACATGCTCACGAAAATGTCTCTGCATTCAAAAGGTCCAATTTGCAGCAGCACCATCATGAAACAAAGCAGCCAAGGTTCAGTATACATAAAATCCTTTTTATATGTATATGTATATATATGTATATATATATATATATATATATATATATATATATATATATATATATATATATATATGATGGTACACAGAATAATTGGCAGCACTTGGTAAGACAAGGATAACTAAGTAGTTCTCAAAGGACTCATTTACAAATTAGACCATTTGATAAGATTTGTTCTTTTTTTTTACGTTTTATTAGAGTCAGTGTATGAAAATCCCATGACCAAAGCAGTCATACATTCTGTCATTGTGTTACTTATGGATGAAATTATACTGAAAATAAAGTATTTCCCTTTTTTCTGTGGACCCCCTGGAAGCCCTCAAGGACCCGTGGGGGTCCCCGGACCCCACTTTAAGAACCACTGCACTAATGTGTCTAGTAAGCATTTACGAAACGTATTCATGTTAACTAAGGCAATGCTCCTCAAGGTGGGGGCCGGGACCCCTCGAGGCAAGGTGATTTCTAGAATGTGTGGAATTGGCCTAAAGAATGTGTGATGTACAGAAAGGGTGAAAGAACACATTTTAACCATAATTGTTATCTCCAAAAGATAACACAAAAATATAAATAAATAAGGATACCGGTATTTAAACATTTCGACTCATGTAATGTATGCATGCAAAAAATAAAACACAATTAAATTACATTTACATATTCACATAGCCACAAAAAATATATTTAGTGCATGTGCATGAACATTTGAATGCTTCAGCCACCTCCGAGGATAGTGGGGGTCGCGACCTCTGGCACTGTTATTTTGTGGGGTCTGGGGCTGAAAAGCTCATGGTCTATGCTGGTAATAAAGGGTTAAACCCTTTTTAATAAAGTGTTACCATTAATAATGTATAGTTTCTTACCTTGAGCTGAGCAGCACAGAGCAAGCGACAGCAGCAGACAGTGGAGAAAAATCATCCTCCCTCTCTCTCTCTTTCACGATAGCAGTCTGCTGTTATTCTCTCTTTTAACAGTAACAGCTATACAGGACTCTCTCTCTCTCTTTATGTCTCTCTCTCAACAGGGTTCCCACTTCCTCTGTAAATCACTGAGGTCTCTCTCTCTCTCTCTCTCTCTCTCTCTCTCTCTCGCTTTATTGGCATGGATGGATGTAGTGTTAATTTTGTCTGATATTTTATTCTCAGTCTTACGCCTGTGTAAAATGTCTGTTAGTTTTTATCATACTTAGTCAACCTCATCCTGTTTTTAATTAGTCAGGTTTTAGTCGACTGAAAGTATGAGTATTTTAGGGCCCATCTTCGCAACGGTGGTAATTTTGCGTTTTACGCTGGAATAGCGCCCGCTGCGCTTCGCGTCATCTCGGCGCAAAGCTCCGTATAGGCGTGTTTATGCCCAAAAGCATTGTGGAGGTGTGATCATGCCCATAAAAGCCACAGCGTCACGTCAGCAGGTTCCTCCTCACTGAGAGGGACTAGAGCAGCGATACTCAACTGGCGGCCCGCGGGCCCCCACATGCGGCCCGCACATCCCCATTTTTTTTTTTTACAGTGCACCTGAACGCAACATGCAAGATACCCGCTGAATAAGTGTCCAAATGTTTATGTCATTCTGGCCAATAGTCCTGCCCAATACTTATAGCATTTCAGTCTGGAATATGGAATATCTTTCAATAATCTATGATTTAGCTGCTAAATTGTCAAATACTGTCGTCTGCCCGCTACCCAGGCACTTATGTATGTACTTAACCTAACTAACTATCCGGTGTGCACAACATTGTCAGACTAAACTCCGGCTGACACCCCAAAAACCTACAATCTAGCTACAGAAAAATGTATATTGATTGTTTATTAACTCGCCCCTGGCCTGCTATCATTTCACGAAAGTGGCCCCCGGGCAAAGCAAGTTGAGTATCCCTGGACTAGAGTGAGAGAGAGAAAGAGGGAGAGAGAAAAGATAGCCTAGATGGGGAGAGCGAGAGAGAGAGAGAGATGTGAGGCTGTCATGCATAGAAATCAAATAACGTGCTCATGCCCACCTGTGAATCACCTGTGTATTATTGTCATTTCACACGCTGAAAAAGGGCTGCTGCCCAAACGTCTGGCCAGGCAGGCAGACAGACAGACAGGCAGACAGAAAGACAGACAGGCAGGCAGGCATGCAGACAGACAGGCAGGCAGGCAGACAGACAGACAGACAGACAGACAGACAGACAGACAGACAGAAAGACAGACAAGCAGGCAGACAGAAAGACAGACAGGCAGGCAGGCAGGCAGGCAGACAGACAGACAGACAGACAGAAAGACAGACAGGCAGGCAGGCAGACAGACAGAAAGACAGAAAGACAGGCAGGCAGACAGACAGAAAGACAGACAGACATGCAGGCAGGCAGACAGACAGAAAGACAGACAGGCAGGCAGACAGACAGACAGACAGACAGAAAGACAGGCAGGCAGACAGAAAGACAGACAGGCAGGCAGGCATGCAGACAGACAGGCAGGCAGGCAGGCAGACAGACAGACAGACAGGCAGGCAGGCAGACAGACAGAAAGACATAAAGACAGGCAGGCAGACAGACAGAAAGACAGACATGCAGGCAGGCAGACAGACAGAAAGACAGACAGGCAGGCAGACAGACAGAAAGACAGACAGACAGACAGGCAGGCAGACAGAAAGACAGACAGGCAGGCATGCAGACAGACAGGCAGACAGACAGACAGACAGACAGAAAGACAGGCAGGCAGGCAGACAGACAGGCAGGCAGACAGACAGACAGGCAGGCAGACAGACAGAAAGACAGGCAGGCAGACAGACAGACAGACAGAAAGACAGACAGACAGGCAGGCAGACAGACAGAAAGACAGACAGGCAGGCAGGCATGCAGACAGGCAGACAGAAAGGCAGGTAGGCAGACAGACACACAGGCAGGCAGACAGACAGGTCAGTGGCTGGCTGCATTGCGCCATGCGGTGCTCCAGATGGGCAGCAGGTTGGCCAATCAGTTTCCTCTCTTCCTCCTCCAACAGAGACTAATGCTGAGGGAGCAGAACATTCAAATAGAAACAAGAAGATACAGAGAGGAACGCCCTACATTAACCTTTCACCGTTATCTTGCTGAACACAAAGATTGTCGTTTCAGAGACTTTTAACCATTGACCTTATTTCATGCATCTAACCAAAATCCCTATACAACAATCCCATTGACTTTGAGACGAGGGCAGGATGCTGACCTTCGGGTTTTAGGCAAGGACCGTTAAAAGAGAAGAGATATCACTCACGTCACAGGGTTTGAAGTTTACATTGGGAGTTCTATTGAAGTGAATGGGGCGGGCAGGTTAATTCCCAATATAAACCATCATATCTGTGTCACTTCACCTTTGATTGAAAAAAAATACTTCCAACAGATTAAAGAAATGACATTATAGGATGTTGACTGATGTTTTTTTTTGTTTTGTTTTTATATAAATGTGCATTCGTTTTCCTTATTCTCTCCAAACAGATCATGGCTCTGTCCAGCAGCTGCATATAGCTCAACTCAAAACCACCCACATCCCCCTAACCACCCCTCGAACCCTGACTCTCTACGACCTTCCTATCCCTAACTAAGGCCCATTTTCCCTAGCCCCACCCCTTACTGTTCATGCCCCCTCCCACCACCCACATCCTCCTAGACGTTTCCCCAACCCACCCCTCGAATCCCGACTCTCTACAACCTTCGGATCTGTAGCTACAGCCCCTTTTCCCCAGCCCTGCCCCCTTTCTTGACCTCCCCACCCCCTCCCAACACCTACATCCCCCTATCCGATCTCTCTAGCCACCCCTCAAACCCCGACCCTCTATGACCTTCCAGTCCCTAGCTATGGCCCCTTTTCCCAAGCCCTGCCCCTTTCCCTCACCATGCCCCTTCCCACCACCCACAACTGCTAGCCACTCCCCATACCCACCTCTCGAATCACCGACTCTCTACGACCTTCCTCTTTTTATCTAGCTCCCCCATGAGACCACAGTGACCTTGAACTTTGACCTTTGTCCAGCAAAATCTAATCAGCTCATCCTTGAGTCCAAGTTGATGCTTCATAACTTTTGACAAGAAAAAGCAACCAAATCAGGCTAAATAAGTGGTAGATAGAAATAATATTTATTTTTAACACAACATGAAAAAGCAACCAAATCAGGCTAAATAAGTGGTAGATAGAAATAATATTTATTTTTTAACACATTCACTGCCAGCCGTTTTTCAATACTGTAGTTAGCTTCTGCCAGAGGTTTTTTTTTAGGATTCTGGCTCATTTTACAAGAGCCGAGGATTCTTTTCTGCTTGGACTTTGTGAACACAAAGTTCACAAAAGTACTAATAGAATGTGTGCTTTCTCTGTCTAAAAGAGTTAGTTTGTAGAGTTAGTAGTTATGTAGATATTAGCCGTTGAGTACAGCATGGTTTCAGAGATTTTCAGAGAGTTTTGAGATAAATGGATTTTTAGAACCACCTCACGTGCCTGTGATTATGGGTGCCCTTGGGCAAGTCTGTATACTGTATTGTGTTTGTGTGTGTGTGTGTGTGTGTGTGTGTGTGTGTGTGTGTGTGTGTGTGTGTGTGTGTGTGTCTCCAAACTCCTCCCTCCGTAGGTCTGGTGGCTTTGCAGTGTTTTGTCACAGGCGAGTTTCTGTTGCCTCACAGATCCCAAAAAAAGAGAGGGGAATCGCAGGAGCGGGGAAGAGGAGAGGAGAGGCGAGGGGGGGGGGGTTAGACACGGGAGAGAAATTCCTTCGCGATCCCCTTCTTCCAATCTTGAGGCGCGCTCTCGGTGTGCTGCTGCTGCTGCTGCTGCTCGTCTGTGCTGCTGCTGCTGGCTCCGCGGCCGCTCTCGGGCGAGTCTGGATTACTGTAAAACGAGTTCGTTCGTTTCTTGGGGTGTCGGTTGAGCGCTTTGATGAAGCTTTTGCGATTCTGGTCTTATTTATGCTCAAAGGTACTCGAGTGTGTGTGTGTGCGCGCGTGTGTGTGTGTGTGTGTGTGTGTGTGTGTGAAATCGAAAGCGTTTTCGCCCAGCCATTTCCTTGAGAATGGCTTCCTCCCGCGGCTGTTTTTGGTTGGCTTTCTCTCTGTCGGGAGAGCACTGTCGCCACTTAGTTGGTCGGTAAAATAGATTATACACATTCAATACTTCCAATATTTTTTATAGGAGACGTGGGGGGCATTGATCCACGTAGCACCGTCAAAAAAAAATATATATATTTTTTGACGTCTCAACTCGTCATTGGCAGTGAACCGTTGGATTGTGTTTGACGAGTCAACTCGCCATTGGCAGTGAACGTGTTAACACAACATGCAATTCTGAAACATTTCAATATTGGACGAAATAAAACATAAAAATAGACTATATGAATCAAAACCCTAAGTGTAACACACATAGTGGGAAGGTGGTATATATAGCTGTCACAACCACAACGACTTATAGTCATGATTGGGAATTTTGAAGACCGAGTTGCTCTCCCTTAACACATTGAGTGCCAGCGACGCCATATGGCGTCATTAGAAATTTACCGTAGGCTGCCAGCGACGCCAAATGGCGTCAATAACTCGAAATTGTTTTTTTGACGGGGGGGGGGGGTGTCGATCTATGCCTCTTACATCGCCTCTTACAATATGACAGCTATTGAATGTGTCTAACCTATTTTACAGAACCCTTAGGTGGCGACAGCGCACTCCAGATGAGAGAAAGTGGAGTAAAACACACAGAAGAAGTCGTTGGGGAAAAGGAAATCGCATCGCATCGCATCCGTCCGTATGCAGCTGCTTTATTGAAGCATAACGTTAGCTGTGCCCCTGCAGCAGCCAATCTGCTGTCACAATTGAGCACCTCCGTGTCCGCTGCAACAGCCCATTCGCATGATCAGCCGTGGAGTTGTTATTATTCTCAACTGGAAGAATACACGCGGCTGTAAAAAAGCTGGATGTCGCAGACTTTTCAGTGCTGAGCACACGCAGAGCAAACGCACTCACAGCAGAGCCGAGCAGAGCAGAGAGACACTCCTCCCACAACGGGGGGGGGGGGGGGGGGGGGAGGAGGAGGGGGGGAGGTGGGGCACGCAGGACACTACAGCATACAACAGACTGCAGCAGGCTCGATGCACAGAGAGCAAACAAGCTAGAATAGGCTATCTGATGCCCACCAGCAGTAAATCAAGACCAGCATGAAGGTGTAGGGTCTGCGCACGCAGGGGCCAGCGCTGCTGGTTGCAGCTAAAACATATTATTTGGCCAAACAAAATTCCTTTGTTTTCACTCTTTTATTGAAGGAAATTATTTTTGAGGTGTCATTATATCAGAAAATATTAGCTTCAGAGTCAATGATGTGCTTGAAATGTTTAATTTCACAAAAGGCTCATTATCTCAGCTTCAAGAAAAAAATTGCTGTTTTTGGCTAAATCAAGCTATCTTCTCCGGCTCATAACTAAAGAACGGAAAATGGGATCAATAAACTTTTTTTGCAGGTGATAGAAGAGAGTCTCATCGTTATTTGTGCGTGTTCAGTGTTTACATAGTAATTATTAAAGAAATTATATGACTGTTTTAAAATGCATTGCGGCCTATGTGGCACAGTACAGCACCTTTTGCCCAAGGGCCGTGGCACTCAAAGTGTTAAGGAGCGCTGGCTGCCGGCGCTGTTAATTCCCCTGTCTTTTCCCCCACAGTCTCTCTCATATTTGGGGCGACAAATTGTCCCGTTGCCCCCACTCCCGGGGCATATGGTACAGGGTGTGTTTGCTGTCCTTTACTTGTATTCATAACACTTACAGTGTTTCCAAGCAGCAGCTCCTCTTCAATGTCACATTGAACTACACCGGGGGGGGGGGGGGGGGGGGGGGGGGATGACACCCCCTTCCGATTGGGGTGATGAAAATATGTCTTTAACTTGATGGCAGACACAGTTCTAGTCCCACAGTGCCAGATCACCTCTTCTGGAGTATTTAACCCTGTTATCATATTTTCATTTTCAGCCATCTGGTGGAGGTGAACGTTGGTGGAGCAGGGCTGTGGCATCAGTCAGGTTTGCCCAGTCTCCTGCCTGGCGGTGGCTAGGAGAGAGGGCAGTGTAGGGGAGTGGCTACGAGAGAGGGCCGTGTAGGGGAGTGGCTAGGAGAGGGGGCAGTGTAGGGGGGTGGCTAGGAGAGGGGGCAGTGTAGGGGAGTGGCTAGGAGAGGGGGCAGTGTAGGGGGGTGGCTAGGAGAGGGGGCAGTGTAGGAGGGTGGCTAGGAGAGGGGGCATGATTATTAGCTTTAGAAAGTCTCCTCCTACTCCTACCCCTACTTGCATCAAAGACACAGACATTGAGCTTGTGGACAGCTATATATACCTGGCTGTTGTTCTTGACAAACTGTGTTTTGACTCTCATGTTGCTGCCACTTCAAAAAAAGTCCAGCAGCATCTTTTTTTCCTGAGGAAAATGCGTTCCTTTAATGTCTCTTCTGTAATGATGACCCTTTTCTACAGGAGTTTTATTGAATCTGTTCTTATGTTCTGTATTGTGGCCTGGTGTGGCAACACGACCCTGGCTAATAAGAACAGGCTCGGTAGCCTCGTCAGAGTGGCCAGCAAGATTTCTGGGAGTAGCCTACCCAAGCCCAGCTTATGGACCTCTATAAGAGGCGGGTGCTGAGGAAAGCCACTTCCCTCCTGGAGGGCCCAGATCACCCCCTTCGTTTAGAGTTTGAGCTGTTGCCCTCAGGTCGTCAGCTGAGGGTTCCCACAACGAGGACCAAGCGCTTCAAACTCTCCTTTGTCCCAGCTGCTATTCAGCTGATGAACAGCAGATAGAACTTTATTTCTCTGGTTCTGCCCTTTTGCACAGACTGCCCACTTATGCACTTTTGCCGATGCTGCTACCTGTTGTACTTTTTAAAGTCTCTGCCTCTATTGCCCTGTTTTTAGGTTTTTAGGTTTCTGTCCTTTATTTTCTTCTTTACGTTTGTATGTCGTATGATATGTGTGTTTTATATTACCTGGCTGCAAATCAATTTCCCTGTGAGGGGACAATAAAGTTACCTTTGACCTTTGAGTGTAGGGGTGGGGTGGCTAGGAGAGGGGGCAATGTAGGAGGGTTGCTAGGGGAGGGGGCAATGTAGGCGGGTGGCTAGGGGAGGGGGCAGTGTAGGAGGGTTGCTAGGGGAGGAGACAGTGTAGGGGGGTGCGGTGGCTAGGGGAGGGGGCAGTGTAGTAGGGTTTAATCCCGGGAAGCGGGATTCCCGGGAAATGCCGACTAGACCATTTCGCGTTTCCCGGGAAATACAATAGCGGGAAACGGGGAAAAATGAATTTAAGAAAATAGCTGTACAGCCTATTGTAGCCTAAATAAAATAATGACCGTGATGGCGTAATGACCATTACTGCAGTTAATACGGTAATTCGTCCACACAGCCCACACCCACCTGTTGAGTGAGTCACACAGAGAGCATCTCTCAACAATGCACCACGCTGATGGATTCCACCACGATGTCTTCTGCAAGTTCTGCTGCCAGTAGTTTTGCGTGGAGATACTTCACAAACAACCAAAACAACGAGGATGCCACATGTTACCTCTGTCAGCGAGTGATAAGATGAGAGGACGATCAACAAGCGGGTTGCTGCGACATTTGGAGTCGCAGCACCATAAAACCCCATAAAACCCCGCAGGTGAAGCGTCCGAGAACAATGGACTCATACTTAACAGCAAAAGCCTCGGTGGCCGAAATACTGTCAGAAATGGCAGCATATGACGGATTTACATTCAACAGCATGGCGAAATGTGCCTACCTCAGAGCAGCACTCAAGAGAGACGGCATACTCTCCCGAAAAAGCAAAGTAAATGAAATAAATAAATATTCTGTTAATTTTGACTGATCATTTAGTTTATTAGGCTGACATCCAACATTGTTTGGCTATTATAGAAAGGCTGCTGAACGCTATCAGAATATGGAATCCATCTCAGCTTAATTGAAACACGCAAAATAACTTGCTTTAACGAATTTCATTTGTTTATTGTCCAATATCACTTCCGAAATTAAGTGCTGTGTAGGAGGGTGGCTAGGAGAGGGGGCAATGTAGGAGGGTGGCTAGGAGAGGGGGCAGTGTAGGGGGTGGCTAGGGGAGGGGGCAGTTTAGGAGGGTGGCTAGGAGAGGGGGCAGTGTAGGGGGTGGCTAGGAGAGGGGGCAGTGTAGGAGGGTGGCTAGAAGAGGGGAGAGTGTACGGGGTGGCTAGGAGAGGGGGCAGTGTAGGGGGTGGCTAGGGGAGGGGGCAGTTTAGGAGGGTGGCTAGGAGAGGGGGCAGTGTATGGGGGTGGCTAGGGGACGGGGCAGTGTACGGGGGTGGCTAGGAGAGGGGGCAGTGTACGGGGGTGGCTAGGGGATGGGGCAGTGTACGGGGGTGGCTACGGGAGGGGGGAGTGTACAGAGGTGGCTAGGAGAGGGGGCAGTGTACAGGGGTGGCTAGGAGAGGGGGCAGTGTACAGGGGTGGCTGAGAGAGGGGGCAGTGTACGGGGGTGGCTAGGAGAGGGGGCAGTGTACAGGGGTGGCTAGGAGAGGGGGCAGTGTACAGGGGTGGCTGGGAGAGGGGGCAGTGTACAGGGGTGGCTGGGAGAGGGGGCAGTGTACGGGGGTGGCTAGGGGAGGGGGCAGTGTACGGGGGTGGCTAGGAGAGGGGGCAGTGTACAGGGGTGGCTAGGAGAGGGGGCAGTGTACAGGGGTGGCTGGGAGAGGGGGCAGTGTACGGGGGTGGCTAGGGGAGGGGGCAGTGTACGGGGGTGGCTAGGAGAGGGGGCAGTGTACAGGGGTGGCTAGGAGAGGGGGCAGTGTACAGGGGTGGCTAGGAGAGGGGGCAGTGTACAGGGGTGGCTAGGAGAGGGGGCAGTGTACGGGGGTGGCTAGGAGATGGGGCAGTGTACAGGGGTGGCTAGGAGGGGGCAGTGTACGGGGGTGGCTAGGAGAGGGGGCAGTGTACAGGGGTGGCTAGGAGGGGGCAGTGTACGGGGGTGGCTAGGAGAGGGGGCAGTGTCAGGGTAGACAGGGAAGGGGGGAGTGTTGCGGGTGGCGTGGCGAGGGGAGGGGGCAGTGTCAGTGGTTGGGGTGGCTCAGGCTAGCCCCGCCTCCCGACACATTTTATAGAACTGCCCTCGTTGGGCTATGAGGTTGGAGGGGGAGTCCATCTCTGTGATGTAACCTCTGTCCATCACGATCACCCTTAACAGACAAGATGAAGAAGACCATTCAAAACATGAAGTTTTAAAACAAAATTATTTTTAAAAACACTGGACTAAAAAAGAATATAAAACAAGACGTTTGGGTGTTCATCCAAACACCATCATCAGTTGTAAATGCACCAGGAAGTAACTGTGGCAAACAAATCCACGCAAGAAATGGCACATGACAAGTGAAGATTGCTGGCACTGTATTACTACCACTTTACTACTGTTACTACCACTTTACTACGGTATTACTACCACTTTACTACTGTATTACTACCACTTTACTACTGTATTACTACCATGTATTACTACCACTTTACTACTGTATTACTACCATGTATTACTACCACTTTACTACTGTATTACTACCATGTATTACTACCACTTTACTACTGTATTACTACCACTTTACTACAGGGAACTGCTCTTATAGTGATCACTTTGGGTCTTTCAGAATACATACAGTAAGTTAGCCTAGGTCTCCAGCTGTTTCAAACACAGTGGTCTGGTCTCACATAGACAGAGAGAGATGGCGCGATCACTCCATATTCAGACAGACATGCACCAAGTATTGCTGCTGCATCTCGTTGGCTCATTTTTGGCAGTTTGTAAGTAAAAAATAAATAAAAATAATAATTACTATAGTTTAAAAAAATAATCGATTGTTCTCATGTATGAGAAGACCCAAAATGATCACTGTAAGGGGGCTCCTGATTATAAGTGACTTATTTAAAGTTAACATTCATGTGTATAGGAATGATTCAGGACCAAGCATTTTGATCCATATAAGCAGTTGATTACTATAACCATGATTGCTATAAGCGGATTCCACTGTACTACTACATACTGCTGTGGGTCCTACCTGGTATAGTCCATGATGGTGTTGAGGCGGTGCGCTATGGTCAGCACAGTGCAGTTCTCAAACTGAGTGCGGATGGTGGACTGGATGAGCTTGTCTGTCTCCAGGTCCACAGCTGCCGTGGCTTCATCCAGAACCAGGATCTTTGTCTTCCTCAGCAGAGCTCTCACCAGGCACAGCAGCTGGCGCTGACCCAGACTGAACACACAAGACACAGAGACACTGTCAGTGTACCAAGCACAGCAGCTGGCGCTGACCCAGACTGGACACTCAGACTGTGGAGCTGGGACCTACTGGTGCATGGTTATACCTTCATGGAAGCAATGTTGTGCAATATATACTAGAATAATGAACTATGTAGCCTACAGTACATGTAGTTCTATGTGGACTTATCTAGACTTAAGAGCGGGACATACTCCAGGCGCGCTCGCGAGGTAATGTACTGTATAGTTTGTGTAGCTGCATATATGGTCATGTATAGTTTGTGTAGCTGCATATATGGTCATGTATAGCTTGTGTAGCTGCATATATGGTCATGTATAGTTTGTGTAGCTGCATATATGGTCATGTATAGCTTGTGTAGCTGCATATATGGTCATGTATAGTTTGTGTAGCTGCATATATGATCATGTATAGTTTGTGTAGCTGCATATATGGTCATGTATAGTTTGTGTAGCTGCATATATGGTCATGTATAGTTTGTGTAGCTGCATATAAGGTCATGTATAGTTTGTGTAGCTGCATATATGGTCATGTATAGCTTGTGTAGCTGCATATAAGGTCATGTATAGTTTGTGTAGCTGCATATATGGTCATATACAGGGGTGGACTGGGATCATAATTCAGGCCGGGCATTAGATACACAAGGTACAAGGTCAACTTTATTATCCCACAAGGGGAAACTCAGGTGGTAGTCATACACGTCTGTTGCAGTACATGTCATGTAGTTTAGTTTAGTTTATTTTAGTTTAGTTTATTTCGGTCAATTTCACAAGTACAGCTCAATACAGTTGTGATTAAAGAAAAGCAAGAAAACAAAATAAAAGAGCAAACAGTGATTGCTGGTTGGGTATATACAAGCCTGAAAAGATCTGACCGAAAAGGAGTAGGCTGAAGCAAACGCTTATAGCGCCTACCCTTTTTACATTTTTTTTTTTTTTTTTACTTTTTTTTTTACTTTTTTCTTGATATATAATATTGATAATAGTGATAATAATGATAATAACAATAATATAGAGTACTAAGCAAAATACAGGTATTCTATATACCGTAAATTCCGGACTATAAGGCGCACCGGTCTATAAGCCGCACCTTCAAAGGTGACTATTTTTTTCTTCTATAAGCCGCACCGGTCTATAAGCCGCGGGTGTTTTGATGTTTAATTACCATATGTAAGGCTTCGTGCACAGAGGGGATTGTCGGAAAAGAGATGGCTGTTTGAGGAAGCTCCCATTTATTAACATTTCAACAAAACAAGTTGCATATTTGCATAACGTATTCAAGTGTTACCATTTAGTGCAATAGTAGCTACAGAACATGTACTGTGCTGTGTAAATTTAGGGGTCCTTGGCATGAAAAAGGTTGAAAACCACTGATCTACATTATAGCCTACAGTAGTACCATAACAAAAAACAAAGCTTACAGCGCTTGACGAGGCAATATCAATGGCTAAATTAAATGTGTTTTTTTTAAAGTGCAAAATAAAGTGCCTGTAACACGACAGTAAGCGCGTAAGCCTAAAGTTGCAGTAACACGGCTGCTTAAAATATACGGTAATCAGCCTACCAGAAAAGTCATTAATCCTCGTCTTCATCTTTTAGGCTAAGGTGCAGTACACGGCTGTAACCAGAAAAGTCAAGTCATTAATCCTCATCTTCGTCTTCTTCCTGCGTACTAAAACCACCAAAGTCCTCATCTTCAGTGTCGGAAACGAACAGGCTCAGGGTGGCTTCGTCAGCCACTCTCCTCTCTCCTTCGTTGTCGCTCTCAAAACCAACGAACTCCTCTTCGTCACTGTCGGAATCGAACAGCCTCTGAAGGCCCTCAGCTGGCGGCGTCCTCCTCTTCATCACGCAGCAGTCCAGCCTTTCGGAACCCGTTGTTGATCGTGGATGTTTTGACACTCCTCCACGCTGTCAGGATCCACTGGCAAACTTGAGCCTTCAGTCGGATCTGAACGGCACCACGGCCGTCTGCTCTCTGTGTCAACACCCTGATGCCAAGGTTACGTGCTGCTACTCGATTTCCTTCTTTCCTTCTTCTTCTCGCCGCCATCGTCGTAACACAGCCAGTTCTCCATCTTTTGAAGCATGATGTTAGATTACAACGAGCTAGTTGTGTGGCTTAGCCTTCCAAAATGTTGCTGTTAGTTTTTTAGAATGTAATACATAGAATTGGGAATGTTACATTCAATTTCAATGAATTCTCAATCGCTGCCTTTTTCCCCCCGGAGCGAGGGAGGAGGGAGGGTGTTTTACCGTAGTGGCTGAGAGAGCGTAGTGGCACAGTGCTCCAATCAGGTCGCGAGACACATTTTTTGCAACATCATCCAATCAGGGTCTCGCTCTCGTAATGTCTGTCTTGCTCTCGTTCTGCCTCATACCAACATCCATAGATTTTGGAGGTTCCCGAGTGGCCGTTTGCTGAAAAAATCCATAGATAAGACGCACCGTTATTTAAGCCGCAGGGGCCAAAAAAGGCCAAAAAACGGGAAAAAAGCCGCGGCTTATAGTCCGGAATTTACGGTACACATGTATACATGTACACATGTATATTATTTTTTTTATTTTTTTATTTTTCTTCTTTTTTCTAAATATATAATATTGATAATAATGATAATAATGATAATAACAATAACAATGAGTACTAAGCAAAATACAGGTATTCTATATACACATGAATTGTACTTACAAAGTGTCAAATACACAAACTAAATTTCTATATATCTAGGAATGTAATAATATGTTTAAATATAATAATGTAATATAATATAAATATCAATCTTGAGTTTTATATTTGTTAATACTCTGGTTTTTTAACATTTTTTTAAATTTGTTGATTGTTTTACACATTTTTATTTCATTTTCTAGTCCATTCCATAATTTAACTCCTTTAACTGTTATACATCTTTGCATTGCATTTGTTCTGGTTTTTGTTCTTGTAGTTGTGAACATGCAGATTCCTCTTAGGTTATAAGTGCTTTCTCTGGTTCTGAACAACCTCTGGATGCATTCTGGGAGCTCTTTGTTTTGGATTTTATACATGAATTGTGCCGTTTGGAAGTCCACCAAGTCTCTGAATTTGAGGGCATGTGATTGTATAAATAATTTATTTGATGGTTCGTTATAATCAGCTCTGTTTATGATTCTTATGGCTCTCTTCTGTTGTATAAAAATTGGATTTGTGTTTGTTTTATAGGTGTTTCCCCAAACCTCCACACAGTAGGTCATATAGGGGACTATAAGAGAGAGGTACAGTGTATGTAGTGAGTTGGAGTCAAGGATATGTTTCGTTTTGTGGAGTATTGCAATGGATTTTGAGATTTTAGTTTTTACATGTAATATATGTGATTTCCAGTTTAGTTTGTGGTCTATTATTACTCCCAGGAATTTATTTTCATTTACTCTTTCTAATGTTACGTTATCTATCATGATTTGGATTTGGTTATTGATTTTACTATTGCCGAATATTATGAATTTGGTTTTGTTTAAATTTAGTGACAGCTTGTTAATGTCGAACCATCGTTTTAGAGTTTGTAGCTCAGTCTCCACTGTATCCAGAAGTTGTTCAAGATTGCTACTGGAGCACTGTACACACCATATACACATAGCCACACATATACACACGTACGCAATATCAAAAATATAAAACTACAACAATATCCTACATAGGTTTAAAAGTTACAAGTGCAAGTGCATAGTGCAAAGTGCATTCTGGGAGTGCGGTGAGCACATTAAAGCTGCAGAGACTTTTAGAGATTACACACAGCAGCATACAATATCCAATACAGTACATACAGTTCAAACAATATACACAAAGCTGGCTCAGTGATTGGCCTTCCCCCTGATTCCTTGGAGATGATTATAGCCAAGAGAACAAGGAGAAAACTGAACTCTTTTCTTTCTTTTGAATGCCATCCTTTGTTTAATGTATTTAATGCCCTGCGCAGTTCGTTTAGCAATAGGCTTTTGATGCCTCGGTGCTCTACTGAGCGATTTAGAAGATCTTTTGTCCCTGCTTCTGTAAAATTCTTTAATGAACACTGCTAGCTCTGTATTGTGAGGCTCTCTCTCTCTCTCTACTGTATTATTGTTATTGTGCTGTATGTTACTGTTTCTTGTATGTATCTGTACTCGCTCTGGTGGCAAACCATGTTTCCCCTCGGGGATTAAGAATAAACACCATACCATACCATACAGTTTGATCAATTATTTCTTGTTTAGCGCTCTGATTGCCGTTGGCATGAAATATTTACTGTACCTGGTTGTTCTGATTTTTCTCTGCAGGATTCTGCCGTTTGACCTGCTGCTCCTGAGGAATTTCAGGTGGAGGGGGTGTGTTGGATCATCTAGGATCTGATCAGCCTTTTTTTTAATAAGGTCGTCGTACAGCTGTGCTGCAGACACCTGATCAACCCCAGTGATCCTGCTTGCTGTCTTGATCAAGCGCTGTAATTTGACATGATCTTGGACACGCATGTTACCAAAGGTGCAGATTAGGCCAAAAGACAGAACACTCTGTAACACTGCTTTATAGAACATCTGAAGAATGCGACAGTCTACTCTAAAATGATTCAGTTTCCTAAGAAAAAACAACCTCTGTTGTAGTTTCTTGGATTTGTTCCGTGCGCATTCATTAAACTTCAGGCAGTCATCAATTTCAACACCCAGATATTTATAGGTGGAGACCCGTTCAAGTGACTGGCTATTGATCACGAAGGGCGGGACTTCTTTCTTGTTTTTACTGAAGTCTATGACCATCTCTTTGGTCTTCTTGACATTGACCTCTAGGAAGTGGTCAGAGCACCACTTCATAAAACCTTCTATTTCGTTCTTAAAACTCTCCATGGAAGAATTATCTGGTTTTAAAAATCCTACCAGCGCCGTGTCATCTGCATATTTAAAAAAAGTGTGGAAAAGAGCAGATGCCCGACAGCTGTTTGTATACAAAATAAATAAAATTGAAGCCAGAACACATCCTTGAGGGGCCCCTGTGTTAATAATTTTAGAGGATGAGATGGCGGAGTTGAATCTGACCTGCTGGCTGCGGTCTGTCAGGAAGTCATTAATCCATAAGATAAGTTTGAGATTTACCCCGAGATGCACTAATATGCTCATCAACAGGTGGGGTTGGATCGTATTAAATGCACTGCTGAAATCGACAAAGACAATTTTAACTAGGCTCTGGGCCTGTTCCAGATGCTCATAGATGTTATTTGTCAGAGTCAGTAGTGCATCTTCAACGCCTCTGTTCTCCCGGTAGGCAAATTGGTTTGGATCTAGGTGAGGTGAAACCTCTAACAGAAGCTGTTTAGATATTATTTTTTCAAAACATTTCATCACTACAGATGTTAAAGCAATTGGACGCAAATCATTGAGTTCTTTTGGTCTGTTATTTTTGGGCACTGGCACAATCATGGACTTTTTCCATAATTGGAAAAAGATACCAAGCAGGCCAGGGCCGATACGGGCTGACGCGTGTGCCGGCGTCCGAAGGGCGGCAGCGAAAAATTTGGGCCGTCTGAAGCCCAATTTGGGCCGTTTGAAGCCCAATTTGGGCCGTTTGAAGCCAGATTTGGGCCGTTTGAAGCCCAATTTGGGCCGAGTCCAATTTTACAATGAGATGCACCCACTTTAACCCTGAATAAAGTAATAAAACCACTAGTAAACCAGTAGGCGGGCCTGGCCTGCTGTTCAGTGAGTGGCCTGACTGCGGGCACAAAAAAAAAAAAAAAAAAAAAAAAAATTGCAGGCCAGGCCAGGCCAGGCCACCGGACATTTGCCCGACATGCCCGATTATGCAGTCCGTGCCTGGTCATATATGGTTTGTGTAGCTGCATATATGGTCATATATTGTTTGTGTAGGTGGGCTGGAGGCTGATGTACCTGAGATTCTCTCCTCCTTCACAACACTCGTGGTTGAGCTTGTCTGGAAGGCCGGACACAAAACTCTTGAGATGGGCCAGTTCCAGAGCTCTCCACACCTCCTCATCAGAGTAGCTGTCAAATGGATCCAAGTTCATCCTCAGAGAGCCTGAAAACAGCACTGGGTCCTAGGGAAGGGAATCGGTTTACCTACAACTCAAATCAAGGACCCCTAAACTGACAAAGATTAGACCATAGACCCCCATTTCATAAGATATTTTAGATGTTTTATTACAGAAATGCATGAAACCCATGACCATCTATCATTCTGTTACTTAAGGATGGAATTATAGTGAAAAAATATATATAGCCTACCTGTGTATTTTTGCTGGGGACCCCTGGGGGGTCCCTGGACCCCCACTTTGAGAACACCTAACTTAAGAGAAGTGTTTTTTTGTTTTGTTTTTGTCACTGGGTTGTGGAGTGCTCACAACCCATCTGAGAGAGACTGACAGCTGAAATGGTTTGGGAGTGGTTAATGTAAATGAGAAGGTATTGTCCACTCCCCCCTTACCTGGCCGGCTAGGTGTGAAAAACTTCTCCAACTTTGAGGGCTGATTTCTCAGATTCTTGCTTTTCAGAGTGTGAACATTAAAATAAGCATATCTCCTTAAAAAAAAATCAGATTACAATGTGTGATGCATCATTTGAAAGCTTACAGTCTGCAGTTTCAGAATCTGTAAAAAAAAAAAAAAAAAATGACCTCGGCCTACTTGTGGGTCGAAACGCCAGGAGCTGTCACAAATATTTCCAAATAGGCGTTATTCTGATAAACTGGTCACAATTTGGAATGTTACGTTCTCACCCGAAAAAAGATGAAAACTTTACAACAGTTTTTTTGCTTGAAAACAAATTTTTGGCAAGTCTAAAAATGATTACGGTAGGCGTAATCAACTTCCGGGTCTAAAACGGAAAGACGATTACAAAATTACGTTATGCGGAAGCGTCCTTATATGGGCAAATAATAAGGTGAATACATCACAACTGTTCACCAGCCATGACAATGTGTTTCTTTACCACAGAAATGGGCTGACTACTGTGGAGGAAAAAATCCACTGCAATGCTCTGCTGATTCATCAATAATTAGATATCCGTTTTAAATGTTCATAGGAGGTTTTTTATTTCCACAATCATCTCTCCGTGCACGGAGGTCTCCTCTCATCTACATTTGACGATACAAGAGCCCCAAATTATTGTTTACTTCACATCATATACTGAAACTATTGATGCCCGCCCCTCATCGTGGAGGGCAGTTCATTGCACCTCCCTCCAACTCAGTACTTCTCCATGACGTCCATAGTTAATCTGATGTTCACCAGAATACATAACAAGTGTCTATTCTCACAGTTCTTCCCAAAACAAGACACAGGTTCCCACAGGAACTCACATGTTCTCTAGACACTTCCCCAAAACAAGATACTTGTTCTCACAGAACAGCAATCCTCTGCATTGCTGAAAAACACAGTTCACTAAATACAGCATGGAATTGCCATAGCCAATAACTAATCAATCAATAAGCATTTGATCAATAATTTTCCATGACACTACCTGCCAACACTACTGGTAGCTATACCCAGACTTTACCAGGGTTACATTTATTTTCAACTTTTGGGAAATTTGTATGTTTGTCTCCATATTATTTTGCATCCTGTCTAGTGTTTGGGGTGTGTACTGACCTGTGGTATAATGGTGATTCTGGAGCGGAGTTCATGCAGGCCAATAAGAGCGATGTTGATCCCATCAATATAGATGTTCCCCTTCACTGCTTCCAGGATCCGGAAAATCCCCAAAGCCAGGGAAGACTTCCCAGCACCTGTCCTTCCAACTATGCCCACCTACCAGTGAGCCATCAAGAAGGGAAAACACCATAATAATAAAAAAAAATCTGTAAATCATTACTTAATATACATCTAAACTGACTTAACCAACTTAAATTAACAACTAACTGATGATTGCCTACATTGTTTACTAATTAATAGTACAAATAGTGTACATTATTTAATCATTAATTAGCTTTTGGCCCCAGACTACTGAAAAGCTCATTTTCAACTAGCAACACATTCCAACTCCCAACTCGTCATATACTGCATATGGGTCAGGAACCCTCATTGTTCCCTCATTTTTAAATGAGGGAGAAGGAGGGGAAGTCATCTTAAGGATTTTTTTTTTCAAGATACAATTTTGGGGCATTTTGCCTTTGTTAGATAGGACAGAGATGGCCTGCGGCAAGGGACCACAGGTCGGATTTGAACCCGGGTCGGCCGCACGAAAGACTAAATGCCTTTGTGTTCTACCAGGTGAGCCACCAGGATGCCCCCATCTTAAGGATTTTAATAAGATAATTTAACTTTTTTTGCAGGAAAAACCATCAGGCACATTTTCTTATTCAATAGAGTATTTTATATACATCTTGAAACATGACTTTAAAGGGTCTTTAACTAATACTTTCTTAAAGATTAACCTTGTACCCCGCTAACCCGGTAACCCTTAACCGCCTACTGGTCCGTGTACATGGACCTTGATATTAGTTCTTATTTTTGATAGTCTTAATTCATTATTTTTTTATTGATTCTTATCCATTGGTAAGTTCATCCCTCATACCTCATATCAACATTTAGTGCTTACTCTGAATTTTAACCCCTCGAATGCCAGTTTACTGTACTTAATGTACAATCAAATTTATAGTAGAAAACACAAAATATGATTTTTTTCCCTTCCCATGAATGCCACCTGGTGGCAGGGTGGTGGGATTATCATAGCTGTGGATTGATCACATATTTGGTGGAGGAATTACTTTATTCCAGCTTCCATCTTTTGAGAATTGCAAATTTGCATTTTTTTAACTTTCATGGATCTTGATATTAGTACTTGTTTTTTATATTTATAAGTAAGTATTTTCTTATTTTTTATCGATCCATATCCGTTCCCTATTCCATTCCTCCTACCTCATAGCCGTAGTTGAACATCCGGCTCAAAACACACGCTTGAACGACACCATTTAGGCCATGAGCGAGGGAGCTCAGAGCTGGCCTCCACGGATGACGCTCTGACCGCCTCCGCCGCCCAAGACGCTCCTTCGTGGGCATCGGATGTGACTGCGCCTCGCTGCTTTTGCGTGTCTCAACGCGGAAGTCATGGAAAGCTCTTAGAACGGCATGGATCACGACAAGATTAGAGATCTAGACTCACTTTTCGACGCCGATTCCAAAAATGCTCGTCACGAGTCTCTACAACGAACGGGCGCGGAGATACGATGTAGTTTCAAATAAGGTAAGTTTTACAAAAAAAACATGAAACTGCCCATTTTCGACTTCGAGCTAGTTTTCACAAAAAACACAAATGAGCTTCATTCTATGGAATCAAATAAGGGCCAAGCTTCAAATCATTAGTTTGCACCGGAAAATCCGCGTTCCCTGGTCATGTGACCATGTTTCCATGTTGATCACTGTAGGCTATATTTCATGGAAATCTCCATGCAATTGGATGCTGTGCATACACTGGGCAAATGGGGGGGGGGGGGGGGGCAAACACAATAGAAACTACAAATTTGATGTCTTGAGTCGAACTGAGAGGTGTAAGATCAGAAAAATAATTATTTTTGGGGAAAGTGGCTGGGAGTCGAATTTTTTGTTTTGTTTTTTTGCAAAATTAACATTGAAGTCAATGGGAAAACTATGCAATGGATTTTGAAGCCTTGTAACTCAACCAAATGTTCAATCAACCCCAAGGTTAGATATTAAGGTCAAATTTCAAGGTATTTGGTCCAGGATGCCCGCTGAAAAAAATTAAATACATTAATTTTGTAAGAATTTCCTGGAGGTCTCAAAAAGGCGGTTTTAATGGAAGTCAATGACCGTGCAGCCGGTCCTTAGTGGACAATTAAGGATTATTTGAGTTTCTGGGTGCCAGGATGATGTTTTTCTAGTTCTGGCAACGTGAATTACCATAATAAACCATAAAAAAAACCTGTGCTGAATTTCACACCTATCGCTCCAGGATTTTCCTAATTTAACTTAACGCGATTACCGCTTCGCACCGGCTAGCCGGACCAGTAGGGTACAAGGGTAACAGATTAACAAATTGTTTAAAGCCCCTTTCAGCAAATTTTCCAAGTTTTGCTATTGGAGAAACTGCGCCCTCTGGGTGCAACAGTATCGATATCGATATCGCAGTTCAAAGTCAACTAGAACGACCGCAACGCGGACTTATGCCTCCGCCATTAGTTCATTCTTGAGTCCAAGTGGATGTTGGAGCCAAATTGGAAGAAATTGCATCAAGGCGTTTCTTTGCAGAATTGGATATTTGAGCCAATGTGAAGAAATTTAGTCAAGGTGTTACTGAGATATGGCGTTACCGAGCTTGAAAATGGCATTTGTTAGGTCACTGTGACCTTGACCTTTGACCTTTGATAACCAAAATGGAATCAGTTCATCCTTGAGCCTAAGTGAATGTTTAAGGCGAATCTGATGAAATTCCGTCCAGGCGTTCCTCAGATATCGCGTTAACAAGCTTGAAAATGGCGTTTGAGAGGTCACAGTGACCTTGACCTTTGACCTTTGACCACCAAAATCTAATCAGATCATCCTTGAGCCTAATTGAATGTTTAAGGTGAATGTGATGAAATTCCGTCCAGGCGTTCCTCAGATATTGCGTTAACAAGCTTGAAAATGGCGTTGGAGAGGTCACAGTGACCTTGACTTTTGACCACCAAAATCTAATCAGATCATCCTTGAGCCTAAGTGAATGTTTAAGGCGAATCTGATGAAATTCCGTCCAGGCGTTCCTCAGATATCGCGTTAACAAGCTTGAAAATGGTGTTCGAGAGGTCACAGTGACCTTGACCTTTGACCTTTGACCACCAAAATCTAATCAGATCATCCTTGAGCCTAAGTGAATGTTTAAGGCGAATCTGATGAAATTCCGTCCAGGCGTTCCTCAGATATCGCGTTAACAAGCTTGAAAATGGCGTTCGAGAGGTCACAGTGACCTTGACCTTTGACCTTTGACCACCAAAATCTAATCAGATCATCCTTGAGCCTAAGTGAATGTTTAAGGCGAATCTGATGAAATTCCGTCCAGGCGTTCCTCAGATATCACGTTAACAAGCTTGAAAATGGCGTTCGAGAGGTCACAGTGACCTTGACCTTTGACCTTTGACCACCAAAATCTAATCAGATCATCCTTGAGCCTAAGTGAATGTTTAAGGCGAATCTGATGAAATTCCGTCAAGGCGTTCCTCAGATATGGCGTTAACAAACATCCGTACGGACGGACATCCGTACGGACGGACAGCCGTACGGACGGCCGGCCGGCCGTACGTACGGACGGACAACCCGGATCCATAATGCCTTCGGCCTGGCTTCGCCGGCGGAGGCATAACAAAACACAGCGCCAGAAAGCTCTATGTACATGTTGTGACATTAGGTACTCACCACGTGATTAAATAATAATCCATAGTTACGTGAAACGTCATTTTCGTAGCAAAACCGCATCAAGTTACTTCCTTGTTTCCAGGAATACAACGCTCCCGCTGTAGAGCGCATGCGTGCATCTTGCCTCCGGGACACAGGCACCAAACTGCTTAGTCCCAGGAGAGGCCTTTGGAGGGCGGTGTGTGACCAATAGAGGTGACATTCACTACAAGTCACTCTACCATCCTCAATGACTAAAAACCTGTTATATTAAGGTGAAAAAGTTACTGATTGGGGCTTTAAGGAGTAAGTCATAAAATAATGACAAAAGGTT